>NC_092710.1:228263117-228563117 GCF_047496885.1 Scyliorhinus torazame | reverse complement strand
AACTGCAAGGATAAATGTGCAGAGTGTGTATGGTCACAATCAAAGCCTCATGTAGGTTTGTGAAAGGTACCCTGGAAACAGCCATGACACAAATCCTGAGATACTCCCAGGTGCTAGGGAAGTTTATGGGTGGAAAGCTTTTGGATGAATGGCTGCTCAAAGACAAAGGATACCCCCTGAAGAAGTGACTGATGACTCCCGCTCAAAGTGGAAGAATGGAACCCAAGGTGCCGTTACCACAAAAACCAAGCAACAACCAAGTCCTTCATGAGATCCAGATGCCTGGATAGATCAGATCACCCAGAGCCCCCTCCCCTCCCCCACAGTAATAGCTTGCTGTGCGCTGCATAACATTGCTATGCAGAGAGGGTAAACCATTTCAGAGGATGAATTGATGGGATCAGCTTTTTCTCTGATGAGTCGGAGGAAGAGGAAGGCTGAGCCACATCAGGCAGAGGGCCAAGTGAGTGCCAGTGGGAGCCTTGATGGCTGTGAGACATGTGTTTTCTCTGAATATCAGTAGATTCTAGTAGCTGAGTCCCATCAACTCAATCAGAGTCATGACCAGTGACACTTTGGGCAGGATTCCAACCCCCCCCCCCCCCCCCCTACTCCCACCCTGTGTCATGTTTTCCTGCGGTGGAGATAGCTCATTATTGGTTGCCGGTTTGATCTTCCAATCCCACAGATGTTTACGCCATTTTGTGTGGCTCACCCATCCAGCCACCGTTGCAGGGGTCAGCAGTGGCAGGAACAGAAGATCCTGCCGATGTGCAGGGCTGGAAAATCCCTCTTTGATATGAACAGCAGTGCTGTTTTTGGGCAATGTTACCCAACCAAACAATGTCAATTGGAAGGACATTTAGAATCACAGAATCACATAAGAGCATAAATTGAACCCTTATCTATGCATTCACACAGTTAATATATGCAGCTGGATAAGATTTGGAAACTTAATTATTTATGTAAAGTAAAGTGAATTGCAAAAGAAACAAATATGGGGCGAGATTCTCCGACCCCCCCCGCTGAGTCGGAGAATCGCCGGGGGCTGGCGTGAATCCCGCCCCCGCCGGTTGCCGAATTCTCCGGCACCAGAGATTCGGCAGGGGTGGGATTCGCGCCTCGCCGGTTGGCGACCCCCCCCCCCACCCCCCGGTGATTCTCCAGCCCGGATGGGCCGAAGTCCCGCTGCTGGAATGCCTGTCTCGCCGGCGTGGATTAAACCACCTCTCTTACCGGCGGGACAAGGCGGCGCGGGCGGGCTCCAGGGTCCTGGGGGGGGTGCGGGGCGATCTGGCCCCGGGGGGGGTGCCCCCACGGTGGCCTGGCTCGTGATTGGGGCCCACTGATCCGCGGGCGGGCCTGTGCCGTGGGGGCATTCTTTTCCTTCCGCCTTCGCCATGGTCTCCACCATGGCGGAGGTGGAAGAGACCCCCTCCACTGCGCATGCGCGGGGATGCCGTGAGCAGCCGCTAACGCTCCCGTGCATACGCCGCCCGGCAATGTCATTTTCGCGCCAGCTGGCGGGGCACCAATGGCCTTTCCCGCCAGCTGGCAGGGTGGAAATCAGTCCGGCGCGGGCCTTGCCCCTCAAGGTTAGGGCTCGGCCGCTCAAGATGCGGAGGATTCCGCACCTTTGGGGCGGCGAGATGCCGGACTGATTTGCGCCGTTTTTGCCGCCGGTCGGCGGACATCGCGCCGATTACGGAGAATTTCGCCCCATGTGAGAAAATACTTTTTCACCACAAGTGATTCTGTTCTGGAATGCACTTCCTGGAAGTGTGGTGCAGGGGGTGGAGGCAAGTTCAATTGAGCATTCAAGAGGGTATTAGATGATTACTTGAATCAAAACCATGTGCAAGGAAATGGGGAAAAAGCAGGGGAATGGCATAATGCTCATTTGGAGAACTGGTGCAGACACGATGGGCGAAATGGCCTCCTCCTGCGCCATAATAATTCTCATAAAAACCCTCTGTGCATTTCCATTCGGTGTTGAATAATAATTGCTTATTGTCAAAAGTAGGCTTCAATGAAGTTACTGTGAAAAGGCCCTAGTCGCCACATTCCGGCTCCTGTTCGGGGAGGCTGGTACAGGAATTGAACCCGCGCTGCTGGCCTTGTTCTGCATTAGCCAGCTGTTTAGCCCACTATGCTGAACCAGCCCCTAAGTTGAGGGGATATTGTATGGCCTGCTACTACACATCCTGCACATTGAGACTTGACGAGAATCATTTTTTTAAAAGGTATTTGTTCAGGGATGTGGCCATCACTGGTTAGGCCTACATTTAATGCCCATCCCTAATTGACCCAGAGAAGATGACTGTGAGCCGTCTTGTTCAACCGTTGCAGACCGCGTGGTGTAGGTACAGACATAGTGCTGTTAAGAAGAAGCTTCCTGCATCTTGACCCAGCGACAGTGAAGGAACTGCGATATATTTCCAAGTCAGAATGGTGCTAGGCTTGGGGGGGGAACCTCCAGGTGGTGGTGTTCCCAGGTATCTGCTGCACTTGTCCTTCTATGTGATGGTGGTCATGGGTTTGGAAGGTCCTCTTGGAGGATTCTTGGTGAGTTGCTGCAGTGCATCTCACAGTAACTTCATTTAAGCCTACTTGTGACAATAAATGATTATTATTGTTTTTATCTTGTAGATGGTATACACTGTTGGCACTGTGTGTCAGTGGTGGAGTGAGTGAATGTTTGTTAAGGGGTACCAATCAACTGGGCTGATTTGAATTGGAGGGCATTTAGCTTCTCGATTGTTGTTGGAGCTGCACTCATCCAGACAATGCTAAAAGTATTTCGTCACACTCCTTGTTCCTTGTCGATGGTGGGCAAACGGTGTGGAGTCAGAAGGTAAGTTACTATCCACAGAATTCCCATTGTTAAACCTTAGGGAGTCCTTGATCCTTTGCCCACTCCAGCTCCTGCCTCCAATCTTTTAGTCACCTATTGGTAGGCAAAGGGCAAAATTTAGTGGCCCCTTTTTGCCATGGATGCAAATTCTGTTATGACTGCAAAACCTCGTAAGAAGGCCGAAATGGGATTTGTGCCAGCCAAATCTCTGTTTGAGATGTTCGGTCCACCCCATCGCCCCCTAGTGACATGATCGGGTTCAGGCCAAAATAGTGTGAACCTGATTACCATTTATTTAAATAAATGTATGTACTTAATTAGCTTTATGCTGTAGCGTCCACCCACATGGATCATCCCCCCCCGATGGCATGATGCAACACCGGCGCAAATCATCATTGGTTTTCCAAAGTGAAAACCAGTCATAATGACCATGCTAGGGGTGTGGTGCTGTCTGAAGACCCAGGGAGTTGAGAGCCAAGGCTGGGCATTTCCCCCTGGCATGCTGGCAATGCCATTCAAGGGTCAGTGCCAAGTGTGTACTGCAACAGGGGTAACCCTCCTCCATTGGGGGAGGTCCCATTATGTATGGTGGAGGGAGAGGGTAGCGCCCCAATGAGAGCACTGGGCTGGCGGGGGGAGGTGAGCGCCCCCTGATAACTCTGTGATGGGCGGGCAGGGATAGAAGATTGGCTGACTGGCCACAAACAGAGAGTATGAAAAGGTGGGTCTTTTCTGATTGGTAGGATGTGATGAGTGGATTCCTACAGGTGTCTCTGTTGGGGCCTCGACTTTTTACAATTTATATCAATGATTAGATAAGTGGAGTGAAGATATGGCAGCCTAAATTTCAGTTGGCACAGAGATAGGTAAGAAAGTATGTTGTGAAGACGACATAAGGAGTTTGCAGGCAGATAATAATTGGTTGAGTGACTGAGTAAAAATCTGACAGATGGAGTCTAATGTGGGAAAACGTGAAGTTGTTCACTTTGGCAGGAAGAATAAAATGGCAGAGTATTATTTGTGGACGGCATGGTAGCACAGTGGTTAGCACAGTTGCTTCACAGCACCAGGGTCCCAGGTTCGATTCCTGGCTTGGGTCACTGTCTGTGCGGAGTCTGCACGTTCTCTCTGCGTCTGCGTGGGTTTCCTCCGGGTGCTCCGGTTTCCTCTCACAAGTCCCGAAAGACCTGCTGTTAGTTAATTTGGACATTCTGAATTCTCCCTCCGTGTATCCGAACAGGTGCCGGAATGTGGCGACTAGGGGCTTTTCACATTAACTTCATTGGAGTGTTAATGTAAGCTTACTTGTGACAATAAAGGTTATTATTATTATAAACAGAGAACGACTGCAGAATTCTGAGGTGCAGAAAGATCTCGGTGTTCTGATGCTAAGGTCATTAATCTGTAATATGTAGGTGCAGCAAGTAATTCATAAAGCTAATGGAATGCTATCCTTTATTACAAGAGAAATTGAACACAAAATTAAGAATGTTATGCTTCAGTCGTACAGTTCATTGGTGAGACCACAGGCCGATTCAGCAACCTCATTGTGCCTGGTGCGGAGCTGCTGCGAGTCACCCAACTCACTGGGCGAGACCCAGCTCTGCATATTTAAATAAGCCAAATTCACCTAGATTCACCCAGCACCAGGGACTCAACAGCCACGCCTTTGAGACATTGCAACAATGTCTCCATGCAAACATGGACCAGACATAACATCACCCGAGGAGGGGAAGGGGGGGATCTCAGTGCCAGGTCAGGGATCAGGCTGGGAGTGTGCCTTGCCACTTGGAGGGGGAGTAAGGGGGTATTCTTGGGGCCTGAAGAAGGTTGGGGGAGGACGGTGTGAGTTCTGGGGAGGCCGATAAAGTGTACAGGTGGGGGGGGGGGGGGGGCTGAAAGGAGAACTGGGAAGATCAGGGCAGCAGATCAAAATGGCGCTCTGAGCTGCGGCCATCCATTCCTGCTGGTGAGATCAGCTTGCCAACAGCAAATAACTCCAAGTGCGGCCTCAGCAGAGAGAAACTCCCCGAGTGCCATTGAATAGCGGGGTTTCTTGATACTGCAGCCGCCGAGAAACATCCCGCTAAATGCACCCGACAGTAGGCTTAATTTTAGGTCCGCTGAATTGCGCCCACATCTCAAATACTGTGTGCAGGTTTGGCCTCCTTATTTAAGGAAGGACATAAATACACTGAAGGTGGTTCAGTAGAGGTTTACTAGGTTGATACCTGGAACGACTGCGTTGCCTTATGAGGACAGGTAAGACAAACTGCGTTTGTTTCTACTGGAGTTTAGAAGAGTGAGGGGTGACTTGATTGAAGTATATAAGATCCTGAGTGGCCTTGACAAGGTGAACGAGGAAAGGATATTTCCTCGTGTGGTGGGTCCAGAACTCTGTGGTACAGTTTTAAAATGAGGGCTTGCCCTTTTAGGACAGAGATCGGTGTAGCGCACAATGACGGGGTGGTCGCGGGGTGCGCCGGTGGCAGGGAGGGGGTGATTGGTGTCGGGGGGGTGTGCGTGTTACCGGCGGGCGCCAGGTCTCGCAGGGAGACCGTGTCCTGTCGGCCGTCGGGGTACGCCACGTAGGCGTACTGCGGGTTCACGTGGAGGAGGTGAACCCTCTCGACCAACGGGTCCGACTTGTGCGCCCGCACATGTTTCCGGAGCAAGATGGGTCCTGGGGCCGCCATCCAGGTCGGCAGCGACGTTCCAGAGGAGGACTTCCTGGGGAAGACAAGGAGGCGCTCATGAGGCATTTGATTAGTGGTAGTACACAGCAGCGACCGGATGGAGTGGAAAGCGTCCGGGAGGACCTCCTGCCACCGTGAAACTGGGAGATCCCTGGACCGTAGGGCCAGTAGGACGGTCTTCCAGACCGTGCCGTTCTCCCTCTCTACTTGCCCGTTCCCCCGGGGGTTGTAGCTGGTCGTCCTGCTCGAGGCTATACCCTTGCTGAGCAGGAACTGGCGCAGCTCGTCACTCATGAAGGAGGACCCCCTGTCGCTATGGATATATGCGGGGCAACCGAACAGTGTGAATATGGTGCTAAGGGCTTTAATAACTGTGGCCGCTGTCATGTCGGGGCAGGGGATGGCGAAAGGGAAACAAGAGTACTCGTCCACCACGTTCAGGAAGTATGTGTTGCGGTCGGTGGAGAGGGATGGGCCCTTTGAAATCCAGACTGAGGCGTTCAAAGGGACGGGAAGCCTTGATCAGGTGCGCTCTATCCGGCCTGAAAAAGTGCGGTTTGCACTCTGCGCAGATGTGGCAGTTCCTGGTGACTGTACGGACCTCCTCCACGGAGTAGGGGAGGTTGCGGGACTTTATAAAATGGTAGAACCGAGTGACCCCCGGGTGGCAGAGGTCCTCGTGGAGGGTTTGGAGACGGTTTATTTGTGCGTTGGCACATGTGCCGCGGGATAGGGCATCGGACGGCTCGTTCAGCTTCCCGGGACGGTACAAGATCTCGTAGTTGAAGGTGGAGAGCTCGATCCTCCACCTTAAGATCTTGTCGTTTTTAATTTTGCCCCGCTGTGCATTATCGAACATGAAAGCTACCGACCGTTGGTCAGTGAGGAGAGTGAATCTCCTGCCGGCCAGGTAATGCCTCCAATATCGCACAGCTTCCACTATGGCTTGGGCTTCCTTTTCCACTGAGGAGTGGCGGATTTCTGAGGCGTGGAGGGTTCGGGAGAAAAAGGCCACGGGTCTGCCCGCTTGGTTAAGGGTGGCCGCTAGAGCTTCATCGGAGGCGTCGCTCTCGACCTGGAAGGGGAGGGACTCGTCGATGGCGCGCATCGTGGCCTTTGCGATATCCGCTTTGATGCGGCTGAAGGCCTGGCGAGCCTCTGTCGACAGGGGGAAGGTAGTGGTCTGTATTAGGGGGCGGGCCTTGTCTGCGTACTGGGGGACCCACTGGGCGTAATATGAAAAGAACCCCAGGCAGCGTTTCAGGGCTTTGGAGCAGTGGGGGATGGGAAATTCCATGAGGGGGCGCATGCGTTCGGGGTCGGGGCCTATTATCCCATTGCGCACTACATATCCAAAGATGGCTAGCCGGTTTGTGCTAAACACGCACTTGTCCTCGTTGTATGTGAGGTTCAAGGCTTTAGCGGTCTGGAGGAATTTTTGGAGGTTGGCGTCGTGGTCCTGCTGATCGTGGCCGCAGGTGGTTACGTTGTCGAGATACGGGAACGTGGCCTGCAACCCGTGTTGATCAACCATTCGGTCCATCTCCCGTTGGAAGCCCGAGACCCCGTTTGTGACGCCAAATGGGACCCTTAGGAAGTGGTATAGTCGCCCGTCTGCCTCGAAGGCTGTGTACTTGCGGTCACTTGGGCGGATGGGGAGCTGGTGGTAGGCGGACTTGAGGTCCACGGTGGAGAAGACCTTATATTGGGCAATCCGATTGACCATGTCGGATATGCGGGGGAGAGGGTACGCATCTAGCTGTGTGTACCTGTTGATGGTCTGGCTATAGTCTATGACCATCCTTTGCTTCTCCCCTGTCTTTACTACTACCACCTGTGCTCTCCAGGGACTATTGCTGGCCTGGATTATGCCTTCCTTCAGCAACCGCTGGACTTCGGACCGAATAAATGTCCGGTCCTGGGCGCTGTACCGTCTGCTCCTAGTGGCGACGGGTTTGCAATCCGGGGTGAGGTTTGCAAACAAGGATGGGGGTTCAACTTTGAGGGTTGCGAGGCCGCAGATAGTGAGTGGGGGTATTGGGCCGCCGAATTGGAATGTTAGGCTCTGCAGGTTGCACTGGAAGTCTAATCCCAGTAATGTGGGCGCGCAGAGTTGGGGAAGGACGTAGAGCCTGTAGTTTTTAAACTCCCTCCCTTGCGCCGTTAGGGTCACTATGCAGAACCCTTTGATCTGTACGGAGTGGGATCCTGCAGCTAGGGAAATCTTTTGCGTACTGGGACGGATGGTCAAAAAACAGCGTCTTACCGTGTCGGGGTGGATGAAGCTTTCTGTGCTCCCGGAGTCGATCAGGCATGGTGTCTCGTGTCCGTTGATCAGCACCGTTGTTGTCGTCGTCTGGAGCGTCCGGGGCCGTGCTTGGTCCAGCGTCACCGAGGCCAGACGTGGTCGCAGTGTCTCAGCGTCTTCTTCGAACCCCGTGGAGCCGTCGATGCTGGGGTCCATTGTTGTCGTCCAAGATGGCGGCGGGGGTGAACAAAATGGCCGCCCCTATGCATCGCACATGGCTGGGGGGTCCCAAGATGGCGGCGGGGGTGGACAAAATGGCCGCCCCCATGCATCGCACATGGCTGGGGGGGTCACAAGATGGCGGCGCCCATCCTCCCCTCATGGTGGCCGGGACCCAAAATGGCGGCGCCTGCGGGTCGCACATGGGGTGCTGGGGGGGTTGGGGAGCATGTGGGATGCGCTGGACTCTTTCTTCTCCGGGGACAGCGGCGACCCCCCGGGACCGGCACACAGCCGCGAAATGGCCCTTTTTGCCGCAGCTCTTGCAAATCGCTGCGCGGGCCGGGCAGCGCTGCCGGGGGTGTTTCGCCTGGCCGCAGAAATAGCAGCGGGCCCCCCCGGGATGACCTGGCATCTGAACCGCGCAAGCCTGTGAGGGGGGGGGGGGTTGTCGCGACGGGGGTCCACGGAGCCCAAGGGGCTGCCGCGCGGTCGAGGCCATACACGCAGGCGTTTTGCGCGGCCACATCTAGGGAAGCTGCAAGGGCCCGTGCCTCTGAGAGTCCTAGTGACTCTTTTTCTAACAGTCTTTGGCGGATTTGGGGAGAGTTCATACCTGCCACAAACGCATCGCAAATTAACATGTCCGTGTGTTCAGCCGTGTTTACCGGCGGGCAGCTGCAAGCCCGTCCCAAAATTAGCAGCGCGGCGTAGAATTTGTCTAGCGATTCTCCGGGACTTTGCCGTCTCGTTGCGAGTTGGTAGCGTGCGTAGACCTGGTTCACTGGGCGAACGTAGATGCTCTTTAGTGCTGCGAACGCCGTCTGGAAATCCTCTGAGTCTTCTATTAGAGGGAAAATTTCCGGGCTTACCCTCGAATGCAGGACCTGCAGTTTCTGGTCTTCTGTGATCCGGCCGAGGGCCGTTCGGAGGTAGCCTTCGAAACAAGTCTGCCAGTGTTTAAAAATTGCTGCTGAGTTCACTGCGTGGGGGCTGATCCTCAGGCATTCTGGGACGATCCTGAGCTCCATAGTCCTTTAAGCACGCTTAATAAATTGTAGCGCACAATGACTCACGAGAGACGAATAGAGATGAAGTCGATGAGGCTTTATTAAGCGTGACTTGTTCCCCGCAGTTCAGCAACAGACTGGAGCTGCGGGGAGAACTCCTGGTTCTTATACTCCGCCTTCAGGGCGGAGCTAGAGATCAACAGCCAACCGGGACCCGGGATCTGTCAGCCAATGGCATCACGGCTTCACAGTCCCACATGACCCCTAATGCATACTACCACAATCGGGAAATGTTTTTTCTGAGGGTTGCGCGACTTTCGAACTCTCTGCCTCAGAAGACAGCGGAGGGGGGAGTCATTGAATATTTTATAGGCGGGGTAGATAGATTCTTGATGGGCAAGGGAATCAAAAGTTATTGGGGATAGATGGGAATGTGGAATTAACAGCACAAACAAATCGGGCATGATCCTATTGCAGGTTGGGGCCGAATGGTCTACTTCGGCTCTTAATTCATATATTTGTAATTCAGAGATTAGAAGAATTCTTCATCAAGAAGACCATTCGCATGTGGAATTCTCTTCCCCAGAAAGCAATGGAGACTGGGTCATTGAATTTATTTAAGGTTGAGTGAGATAGATTTTTCATAGATTGGATTGGATTGGATAACTACATAAGCACCGGCAATGGAGTTAAGGACTACTGGGGGCAGGCGGGCAGGAAAGCGTTGTTGAGACCACAACCAGATAACCCATGGTCTTATTGAATGGTGGACAAGGCTCAAAGGGCCAAATGGCCTACTGCTGCTCTTCATTTCTATGTTCTTATGTTCATATCTGCCTATGCTGAAATACTGAAATGTCATGATATTCAAACACACACATCATGATGGACACACTAACAGGCAAATCAGAGTACACAACACCACAACCAATCACAGACAAGAACACCAACCACATAAAAAGCACGAGCACGACACCTGGAGGTCAGTAGGTCTGGGGAGAAGGAAGCATGAAAGAGCTGTTGAAACACCACAAGCAGGGAGCCCCCCACGTGCAGAGTGCAAAGACCAAGTTGTAAATAGTGAGTTTAAATAAACAAGTGTTGTACCATATGCAACTGTGTTGGCTCTTCTGTGTGTTAGAACACCCAACACCACATGGTACAGGAGTGGATCGATACCTGCCTACCAACCTGCCATTCTGGACATGGACCACACCGGCAAACCGCAGCCGATGCAAGTCACGGGGAACCTAGGCACCAACTGGAAGCTCTACAGGCAGCGATTTGACCTGTACATCCGTGCCACCGAAAAACAGAATGTCTCGGATGATTCGAAGATTGCAATGCTCCTCTTCTACGCAGGCCCCCACCCAAATGATGTCTTTAATTCACTGGTGTTCGAGGAAGGCGAAAACCAGGCCAAATATGACACGGTCATCCTCAAAATGGACCAGCACTTTCAAACTGAAGTAAACGAAACTTTCGAAAGATACATCTTTCAGCAACGCCTGCAAGGTAAGGAGGAGCTTTTTCAACCCTTTTTGACGCACCTCCGGATTCTAGCGCAGTCCTGCGGTTACGGCACCACCACAGAGTCCATGATCAGGGACCAGATTGTTTTTGGCGTTGCCTCCAGTGGCCTACGCCAGCAGCTTCTTAAAATAAAGAGCCTCACCTTAGCGTCTGCTGTGGAAGCCTGTGTCCTCCATGAAAATGCGACCTGCCGTTTTGCCCGATTTCAGGCGTCCGAGTTGGCACGGAGGGGGTCCCCAGCCGTCGAATCGGCAAGCCAGGCCGCCCACGACGTTGAACGCATCCAGGCCGTCGATTTCTTCCCGCCCCACGGCCCGGACGACAGCGGCCGCTTCCCGCGCTTTTCGCGGTCTCCCGCGCAGGTGCGCGCCAAGAATAACGGCCACAACGAGGGACGCACTGCGCAGGCGCGCCCACCGCAAGATCGCACTGCGCATGCGCAGTGGCGCAACGAACGCCGTGACGTCATGACGTGCAGCAAGTGTGGAGGTCTACACTTAAAAGGGCAATGTCCTGCAAAATACCAACAGTGCAACAGATGTGCCATGATAGGCCACTACGCAGCCCGCTGTCGTGCGGCTCAACCCATGGATCCGGCGCATCCTCGACAACCTCGCACACGAGTCAGGACCGTCCAGCCCACGCATCAAGACTTCCAGTTAAGTGATGCAGATGACCAGGATGACTTCAGAGTTGCCGTCATTGATGTCAACAAGGTCAATGCCATCAATCCAGACGATGAGTGGTGTGCCACCCTGACGGTCAACCGATCGCGCGTCGCCTTCCGTCTGGACACCGGCGCATCCGCCAACCTGATTGCTTACTCTGCAGTCCAGGCCATGAAGGTCAAACCACTCATCACACCATCCCGGCTTAAGATGGTTGACTATAACGGGAACGTTATCCCGTCCGTAGGATCTTGCCAGCTACAGGTGACTCACAAGAGGTACACGGCCACACTCCCCTTCGAAGTTGTGGGCTCATCAAAGGACTCGTTACTGGGCGCACAAGCGTGTAAGGTCCTTCACCTGGTACAGCGCATCATGTCTCTCTCTCCAGATGAGATATCCGACTTCCCGGATGCTGAGTTCCACGCGAATCTCCATTCCCTCCTCGCTCACAACCAGGAGGTTTTTGAAGGCATGGGGACATTGCCACACACGTACAAGATTCGACTCAGACCGGACGCCATCCCTGTCGTTCACGCACCTCGCAGGGTTCCTGCGCCTCTCAAAGACCGCCTCAAGGCACAACTGCAGATTCTTCAGGACCAAGGGGTCCTATCCAAGGTCACGGAGCCCACGCCATGGGTCAGCTCCATGGTCTGTGTAAAGAAGCCCTCTGGCGAGCTCCGTATATGTATAGATCCAAAAGATCTGAACAACAACATCATGCGGGAACACTATCCCATCCCAAAACGAGAAGACCTCACCAGCGAGATGGCGCGAGCCAACATATTCACTAAATTGGATGCGTCCAAAGGATTCTGGCAGATCCAACTGGACCCGGCCAGCCGAAGACTATGCACATTCAACACCCCTTTTGGCAGATTCTGCTACAACCGGATGCCATTCGGCATCATTTCGGCATCTGAAGTATTCCACCGCATTATGGAGCAGATGATGGAAGGCATCGAAGGGGTACGTGTATATGTGGACGATATCATCATTTGGTCCACCACTCCGCAGGAACACATGCATCGTCTTCGACGTGTCTTCACCCGCATACGGCAAAATGGCCTGCGTCTCAACCGTGCGAAGTGTGCTTTCGGCCAGACGGAGCTGAAATTCCTCGGGGACCACATCTCAAGGTCCGGGGTCCGTCCCGATGCAGACAAGGTTAGCGCCATCACAGCCATGCCACGACCGGCTGACAAGAAGGCTGTCTTAAGATTCCTGGGCATGGTCAACTTCCTTGGGAAGTTCATTCCCAACCTGGCTTCTCATACAACAAACATGCGCCATCTCGTAAAAAAATCGACGGAATTCAACTGGCACCAGTCGCATCAGCAGGAATGGGAGGAGCTCAAGCACAAACTGGTCACGGCACCAGTGCTGGCCTTCTTTGACGCGACTCGCCCTACAAAGATCTCAACAGACGCCAGCCAATCTGGTATTGGAGCGGTACTCCTGCAAAAAGACAGCACGTCATCATGGGCCCCGGTTGCGTATGCCTCACGAGCCATGACCCCTACCGAACAGCGCTACGCGCAAATCGAAAAAGAATGCCTGGGCTTGTTAACTGGACTGGACAAGTTCCACGACTATGTGTATGGCCTGCCACGATTCACGGTCGAAACTGACCACCGCCCCCTGGTCAACATCATTAACAAAGACCTGAACGACATGACTCCTCGCCTCCAGCGCATCTTACTCAAACTCAGGAGGTACGATTTTGAACTGATCTACACTCCGGGGAAGGAACTCATAGTGGCGGACACTCTTTCCCGAGCAGTGAGCACACCACCAGATGCGGAGGGGTTCGTGCGTCAAATTGAGGCACACGTGACTCTGACAGCAGCAAATATGCCAGCTGATGATCCTTGTCTGGCCCACATACGCGCAGAGACGGCGACTGACCCTCTGCTGCAGCGAGTGATGCGCCACATGACGGAAGGGTGGCTAAAAGGGCAGTGCCCCCAGTTTTACAATGTGCGAGATGATCTCACCAATATAGACGGGGTCCTTATGAAATCGCATAGGATCGTCATTCCACACAGTGTGCGCCAGATGATTCTTCGTCAACTACACGAAGGCCACTTGGGTGTCGAAAAATGCAGACGAAGGGCCCGGGCGGCGGTATATTGGCCGGGTATTAATGAAGACATAGCCAACATGGTGCTCAACTGCACAACCTGTCAGAGGTTTCAGCCGGCGCAACCTCCGGAAACACTTCTACCACACGAGATGGTGACGTCCCCCTGGGCGAAGGTGGGTGTTGACCTATTTCACGCGCTCGGCAGAGATTACATTGTTATTATAGACTACTTCTCAAACTACCCGGAAGTCATGCCTCTCCACGATCTGACGTCGTCCGCAGTCATTGGGGCCTGCAAGGAAACGTTTGCTCGCCATGGCATTCCAAGGACTGTCATGTCAGACAATGGACCTTGTTTTGCCAGCCGTGAATGGTCGTCCTTTGCCGCAGCATATGGTTTCACTCATGTGACATCCAGCCCTCTGCATCCACAATCGAACGGGAAGGCTGAAAAGGGTGTCCACATCGCAAAGCGGCTCCTGTGCAAGGCGGCTGATGCCGGATCGGACTTTAACCTTGCCTTGCTGGCCTATCGATCGGCCCCGTTATCCACGGGCCTCTCGCCAGCGCAGCTACTAATGGGTCGCTCCCTCAGGACGACGGTACCTTCCGTCCTGGCACCGACAACAGACCATGAGGCGGTTCTTCGGGACATGCAACTGCAGCGTGATCGCCAGAAAGGTCGGTACGACACACGAGCGACGGACCTGCCCCCCCTGTCCTCCGGAGACAAAGTACGCGTCCATCAACCGTATGGTGGCTGGTCAGCACCGGCCGAAGTCCTCCGACAAGTGGCTCCCCGCTCGTTCCTGGTTCGCATGCCGGATGGTTCCGTGCGTCGCCGCAATCGGCGCGCCCTTCGCCGACTTCCACGTTCACAGCCACACAACACGCCAGATCCTCAACAGGCTTCCGAGGATGACTTTGTGGAGCTGCCGCACATCACGCCCTTTCCATCGCCACCCATGGCCATGCCTGCACAGCAGCCGGTGGTTCTTGATCCACCCTTAAGGCGGTCAACCCGAATTCGTCGCAAACCCATTAGAATGGACTTATAATACAGTTCATATGTTTAATAAGTTGGACAATTTTACATGATAACCTGTTGTTGTTTATCGTTCCAGATGTCGTCTGACTGGACAACTGTTCAAAATTTTTTTTTCTTCTTCTCTCGTTCGCATTTCTGTTATGTTATGGTACAACTGGATTCATGTGACGCACTCGACATCGCCCCATGTACATAGTTCCGTCATAGACACATGCTGCACACGACACACACACACTCTTAGATGCACTCACGTCACGATCATATTTATTACCACGTAGGCACATATCTTTGTAAAAAGGGGGGATGTCATGATATTCAAACACACACATCATGATGGACACACTAACAGGCAAATCAGAGTACACAACACCACAACCAATCACAGACAAGAACACCAACCACATAAAAAGCACGAGCACGACACCTGGAGGTCAGTAGGTCTGGGGAGAAGGAAGCATGAAAGAGCTGTTGAAACACCACAAGCAGGGAGCCCCCCACGTGCAGAGTGCAAAGACCAAGTTGTAAATAGTGAGTTTAAATAAACAAGTGTTGTACCATATGCAACTGTGTTGGCTCTTCTGTGTGTTAGAACACCCAACACCACATGAAACACTGTAAAAAACCAGGTGATCCATCCAATTTCTCCCATACAGCCCTGATCTCATTAAATCGAAAGTTATGTAGTTACAAACAAATTTACAAATCACTTTTTCTCATTAGACAATTGAGTCAAATGTCTGCTCCTCTGACACCTGGGGCGGGATTCTCCGAACCCCCACCAGGTCGGAAAACCCCCGGGGGGGGGGGGGGCGGCGCGAATCCCGCCCGCCGCCCCGCCACCGGCTGCCGTATTCTCCAGTGCCGGTTTTCGGGTGGGGCGGGGTTCACGCTGGTCGGGGGCAGTTGGCAGCGGCCCCACCCCCCGGCAATTCTCCGGACCCCGATGGGCTGAGCGGCCGTCCATTTCTGGCCAGTCCCGCCAGCGTGGATTAGACATGGTCCCACACTGCGGGACCTGGCAAGTAGGTCGGCTGGTGTGGTCCTCGTGGAGGGGTGGGGGGGGGGGGGGGGGGGGGCGCGGGGTATCCGACCCTGGGGGGGGCCCCCACGGTGCCCTGGCCCACGATCGGGCGGGCCTGTGCCATGGGGGCACTCCTTCCTTCTGCGCCGGCCCCTGTAGGGCTACGTCATAGCCGGAGCGGAGAAGACAACCCCCTGCGCATGCGCCAGAATACGCCGGCCGGTCTGATAATGCGCGGAACAACACCAGCGGTTCTGCGCATGCACGAGATCACGCTGGCCCTTTGGCACATGCGCTAACTCGCGCAGTCCCTTCGGCGCTGGCTGGCGCGGCGTCAACCCCTCCGCCGTCCACCTAGCCCCCGGAAGTGCGGAGAATTCTGCACTTTCGAGGACAATTGACGCCGAAGTGGTCCGCGCCGATTTTCCTGCCGGCGTGGTGGACTTGGTCCCCGCACAGGAGAATTCCGCCTTGCAGCTCCAGTACGTTTCCACTCCTCCCTCATTCATTCAGTAACTTCCACTCAAGAATGTGCTTTTCTTCTATCCACCTCCTCATCCCAATGTTGGTTTTGTGAGCATGTCTAAAGAAGGGGTCTCAGGCTTCTGGGGAATTACCACCAGACTGAATGATTGCAGGAAGCAGGTGTTACATGGCATTTGTGGCCATATTTGGGTCCGAATTAACAAAATGCAAATGCCAAGTTAGATCGCTTGACATTTGAACCAGGAGCCTGTCATCAAGGGAACTTGATGCTTTCATTTTCCTACACAGACTGGCATGTGGCTCCATCCTTCAGATCAGGAAAGTGCCACTTCATATATGCAGCAAGGTGGCACAGCACCAGGGACCCGGGTTCAATTCCGGCCTTGAGTGACTGTCTGTCTGGGTTTTCTCCGGGCGCTCCGGTTTCCTCCCTCAGTCCAAAGATGTGCAGGTTAGGTGGATTGGCCATGATGAATTGTCCCTTAATTTCCAAAGGCCATGTGGGGTTACAAGGATGGGGCGGGGGGGGGGGTGGCGGTGCTTCGGTGGGATGCTCTTTCAGAGGGTCGGTGCAGATTCAATGCGCCGAATGGTCTTCTTCTGCACAGTAGGGACTCTATGAACCTATGGTGTGTCCACAGTGTGGGCCTCCCTGAAATAATGCTACTGGTGTCACTTATTTTTAAATGGTCTATTCCTACAATTTGGCATTAGCTCAGTATTGGAACATGATGGTTAATGCTACTGGAATTTTGAGGTTTCGATTTTATTTTTTTGCCGCCAATGTTATTTTCTACTGTTCTGAGGGGATTTAATGATGCTGGGCTAGAGATTCTATGGTGTTAGTGGCCTAGTAGTACTTCACCATGGACTTCATAGAAAGGGATTGTATCTGGGATCGTCTTGGGTTGTAGGGCTCTGTATGACACCAGGTGGTGTACTTACCCATTGAGGGAGCTGCCATATTCTCTGTTCACCGGCAGTGGGATTCTCTGGTCCTGCCGGCAGTGTAACCCCGCCCATGGGTTTCCCAGCGGTGTGGGGTGGCTTT
Source organism: Scyliorhinus torazame (assembly GCF_047496885.1). NCBI lineage: Eukaryota > Metazoa > Chordata > Chondrichthyes > Carcharhiniformes > Scyliorhinidae > Scyliorhinus > Scyliorhinus torazame. The sequence goes on along the minus strand of NC_092710.1, from coordinate 228,546,194 downwards.
AGTGGGAATTCCCATTGAAAGCGGGGGAACAGAGAATCTCGCTGCAAGTGAATGGAGCACCGCCTCCCACCAGTGGACAGCACACGATTGGGAGGCCGGAGAATCCAGCCCAAAATATTTACTTGCTCATGCTTGTATGGAAAAAAACTTTACTGCTAAATTTTTGCAAAATCCAGCTTAAGATTTGAAAAACTATCAGCATTGATGTTAACAAATATTTAAAAATGATATGCACGTACCAAAATCGAAGTGAAATATAGTAATTTAAAATGTTAAGATTATACCTCTTGGGAGTGACAGCCATCTGGTGCCTCTTGCAAATGATAAAATGATACAGAACAGTTTTCAGTAATGAGAAAGAAAGTTTCAGTCAAAAAGATTTTGACTGAAATGTCGTCTTCTCTCTTTATTTTAAGTGAATCCTCACCAGAGGTCAAAGGTCAGGTTGCTCCCAGGCCTCTGCCAGCACCACCATGTAATCAGTTGCTGAGGTGTACATGAGTCACACAGGGTGATTTATCAGCTGGTTTTGGAAGCAGTGCCCTGTTCCTCAGTGTCGGGCACCTCCCATTCCCAATCGCAAGCACTGGGAGTTTGGCGTGAGGAGATCACAGGTATAAACATTTTTTTCTACCACACTCTGTTTTCCGACATTTCTGCACCAATGTGTCTCTTCCTTTAGATGGCTGAGATTACTGCAGTCTAACAGGGAATGCTTCACAGTGCATGTTTAATAGATGCATATGTTTATATTTTATCACCTGAGAACATCTTTCACCTGCTATATCCCATGCGCAGAAAAACAATAACTTAGCTTTTATGCAACTAATGAAACCAATTTTTAAAATTGGTACAAAAGTTGGTGACTGAAGCAAATTAGATTGCTTGCCATTTTAAGACTATAATAATGCCCAAAGTATTGTATATTCCTTGTAGCCAAATCAACTGCACACAAAGGTTTTCTCATTGGGATTAACAGTGCATTGCTGAATTATCTGGCTTGTTGAATTATCTGGATCAGTTTTATGAGGCCTGCTCTGCTCTCATTTGTCACAGAGAGCAATAAACTTCAGTAAGAAAGGTCAACCTTTATGGGTAAGCATGTTGAAGACTCTAAGGGCAAGAATTCAGCACCTTTCACGTAGTTTCTCGAGTGCCATTTGGTTTTCAAATTGATGTTGGCATCAACAGCCCGTGAGGACACTTCTTCCAATAACCTCTGGTGAGGAAATTAGCGTGTATGCAAGAAATATCCATCAAAAGTATGCATAGTCAGCACATTGTGATTTTAAACAGTGTGTAACGCTGATTTAATTATTTTTCATTCATGGGACGTGGGCATCGCAGGCTGTGCCAGCATTTATTGCCAATCCCTAATTCCCCTTGAGAGGGCAGTTAACCACATTGCTGCCATATGTCACATGCAGGCCTGACCAGGTAAGGACGACAGATTTCCTTCCCTAAAGGATATTAGTGAACCAGATGGGCTTTTACGACAATTGCCAATGGTTTTATGGTCATCATTAGACTTTTAATTCCATGTTTTTATTGAATTCAAATTTCACCATCTGTGGTGGGATTTGAACCTGGGTCCCCAGAGCATTACCCTAGGTCACTGGTTTACTAGTCCAGTGACAATACCACTACGCCACCATCTCCCCTAATGCTAATATTGCCATTTTCGAGTTCAGCACTTCAGCTTTCACCATCTCTTAACCTCACACACCGAAACACGCATTCAGCAGCAGTAAGAACCATCACTCCCACACCCCACAAAGTGCTATTAAAAGGGATCATTAACTATTTCCACGTTAGTTGCTATTTGATTTCTACAGACTGCTGCTGTGATTGCAGAAATGTTGGGTAGTTTCCATGCAGCTTAAAATTGTTGAAGTTCACAGGGAATGGTGTGACATGTGCTGGAGGACTAACTTCAAGGATTCTTGTACTCCACGAGGGCTGAATACATTTCATTCTCTCTTATCAGAGAGAAGCAAGCATAGTGAGCACATGGGTTTACAAGTTTCCCTTTGGTGAAAGGTGCTATTGACTGCGACACACATCATTTTTCAGGTGCTATATGTCAGTGCTGAAAATATGCCACAATCGGAAGGAAGTCCACTCCCTCAACGTCCAGCGGGTGTATGATCATGAACAGCTCATCATATAGGTCAATTCTTGATATCCTGTTGACAGTCATGATGCATTTATTCTGTGGTAGTTAGTCTGCTGTACAAGATTTGAACAACCGCCTTTAAACAGCACTTTGCAGGTGGGCTGTGTGAGGTTAAGAGATGGTGCTAGCTGGAGTGTTGAACTCCAAAATGGCAGCGCTGCAGCATGGCTGGTGTAAGGTTGTTGATATTTCAGTGGGCAAACTGGAAATGGGGGCTTGGCATAATGACCTCCAGTATCTCAGGGCCTCAAAGACCAGGTGCACACTGCACCATCTCAAGATGGGCAGCTGCAGTCTAGACTGGCTGGCTGACAGACACAGCTGGCCAGGTGGCAGACAGACTGTGGTTAGAAGATGAAGATTGTAAACTTGAGAGATAGTAGCAGCTTCCTGCCCCACGGTGCCACTCCAGCTCCTCAAGACCAACGTCTCAGCAATCCTAATGTGTTGAAGGACAGATTTCATAGCTGGACTGCTGTGACACCCTGCAAGCCACTTTGCAAACTGGCATCTGAATATTTAAGTTGTTGATCCCACAGACCAACTGGGCACACAGCATGTTGCTGAGGGAAATACCTAATTCACAGTGTTCCAAAATTTGTCAACATGGGGATACTAATGCGGATACCGTTTCTCCAGGACCTCTAATGGGGCTATAAAATTTATAGTGCAGCATAATAATGGAAGGTCGGGGATTGTAATGTTCCCTCAATAGTTGCACCGATTGATCAAATGATTTGAGTCCAGAACCTCCAGAGGTGTTAAGCTTCATATGAAGTTATCTGTGTGTGGGCTGCAAACTGTAAGTAATATTACTTTCTGTTCATCTTCTGCCGTGATTTCATTGGCAGCGACAAGATAGCGAAGTCTTTCAACATATTGTCCTCAACTTTCAACCTCTCGATCAAACTGATCAATTTTCCTGAATTGTGGCATGGCATTTTACTGCTCATGATCTTTTACCGTTTCAGGACTTTGAGATACCACTCTTCCTACCCACCCCCTTCCAATTTTCGACTGGATTGATTTATTCTCATTGCCATTGTTGTATTGTGAGGCAAGCAACGAGGCAGTGGTCGAATATAATCGTGATTTATTGAACTAAGAAGAATTTTGTATGCAGAACAGTACAACTACTACACTGGTCCAGTCCCCTCAGCTCGCAAGCCAACTCTGACAAAACCCCAACAGCCAGGTCCACACCTAAACACCCGTTAGACTAAAGTTTGAGCGCTCTGTCCCCATAAGCTCGTCGTGCGGCCCACGAATAATAACCCCTTAAAAGGGGTTACCACAATACCCATAGGCCTAATTCAATAGGCCGTCCTATCAAAGTACACATCTAAGTCCCTGCCCCAAAATTCATGTACGGCCTCACCAATTGATAAGCTGGAACCAACTCTACCCTTTCCCCCTGCCCTGGCTGCAAACCATTCATGCAGGCAATTTATGCAATTAAAGAACAACTCATCGCTCAACAATAGGGAAGCCTGCAGCTACACCCATCTTTGCACATAGAACATAGAATATACAGTGCAGAAGGAGGCCATTTGGCCCATCGAGTCTGCACCAACCCACTTAAGCCCTCACTTTCACCCTATCCCTCTAACCCAATAACCCCTCCGAACCTTTTTGGACACTAAGGGCAATTTAGCATGGCCAATCCACATAACCTGCACGTCTTTGGACTGTGGGAGGAAACCGGAGCACCCGGAGGAAACCCACGCACACACGGGGAGAACGTGCAGACCGGTCCGTACAGACAGTGACCCAGCAGGGAATCGAACCTGGGACCCTGGCGCTGTGAAGCCACAGTGCTAACCACTATGTTCCCGTGCTGCACCAATCCTAAGTGCACACGTTTTCCTCGCAGTGCTAATGAATGAAATATATGCAAACATGATCAAGAACAGAAGGATCGAGCGAAGGCTTTTGCAGATAAAATGATGGCTATGTTGGAAAGCAAGACGTGGTTGGTTGTACAGTGCTGCGGGATGTCCTGGGTTCGTGGAAGGCACTACATAAATGTGGACTGTTCAGTTTTTTGTTGACGTTAATTCTATTGCTGGCTGAGGCAGCTGCATTTCTTTCCAGCACAGGTTGTCACAAAGCTGGCGCAGACACAAAGGGCCAATTGGCCTCTTTCTGCACTTCAAAACTCGATGTTGGAAAGCAACCCACCCCCTATGACATTGAACAAAAAGATAAATAATCACTGCTAAACACAGTTTGCAAATCATCACATGAAACACGTCATTCTTCAAAGCACTGAAAATACAATTTGCATTGAATCCAATTCCAACATTGATATTTCAGATGAAGAACATAAATTAAATGAGATTACACCTGATGCCACATCATATCCTACATCCACCATTCTGAGGTGATTATGTTACAATATGAAGTATTTTCTGTTGGTGAAAAAACATTTTATCATATTGCATGTGATTGAATGTAATGTTAAATTAAAATAAAAGTTTGAATATGTAATAGCATTATGGCACTCGCCATCAGTGAGAAACGCGGAGCAAGCTCAAAATCCAGAGAGAATCGAAAAACGCAGACACGGGGAGACGTCCAGACTCCGCACACACAGTGACCCAAGCCGAGAATCGAACCCGGGACCCTGGAACTATGAAGCAACTGTGCTAACCACTCTGCTACCATGCCACCCTTGAGGAGAACATGCAAGCCCCACACTGAGAGTCACCCAAGGCTGGAATCGAATCCAGGTTCCTGGTGCTGTGATGCAGAAATGCTAACCACGGTGCCACCCAGTCAGCTATGAATCTCCAGACACGTCACGGCACACGGTGCACAGGAGAGGACGTTGGGGACACAGGTAAGTTCAACTCGGGTTCTGGGCTGGGGTTCAGTCTCTCAACATCGTGGGGAGGGGTCACTAGCAGGCCTTACATTCCCTTCAATTCGGAGCACCCCTTGCTTTAAGGTGGTCAGGGCTGGCATGCAGGCATCCCTTCCTGTGTCCTGTTTGCTGCGCTTGTGCTCAAATCCCTGCTGAGGGAATGCCCAGCCTTAGAGCTGGAAAGTGGGCGGGGGCAGGTGAATACTGAGGGTCAGCACTGGGGACAACTGCAAGGTTCTTGGGTGGGGTTCCATGAACGACCAGGCTGCAAGGGAAGAATGGGGGACTCAAGAATGGGGAGTATCCCTGCCTCAGGAGCAATGAAGACCCTCTCACTTGGGAAAGAACAATTGAACTGTGCATAGAACCTCATACTCAGGCAGCACTATGAGGACAATGGGTTCAAGTGTATGAAATATCAATTCCCCTTGTCTGGGAAGGTGGACTGTCAGGAATTAGTGTGTTGGGCTGAATCTGGGAAACTGCAGGTACCCTCCAGGTATGTGCTTATCATGCTAATTTCAAGCTTCACTTTCATCATCTGCCACAAAGGCAACCATTTTCCTGATATGCTATCTCAACCTTCATACAATTCCTACAGTGCAGAAGGAGTCCATTCGGCCCATTGAGTCTACACCGACCCTCTGAAAGTGCACCCTGCCTGGGCCCACACACCCGCCCTTCCCATAAGCCCATCTAATCTGCATATCTTTGCACAGGAAGAGGCAATTTTAGCATGACCAATCCACCTAGCCTGCACATCTTTGGACTTTGGGTAGAAACCTGGAGGAAACCCACGCAGACAAGGATAGAAAGTGCAAACTTCACACAGCCACCCAAGGCCAGAAACGAACCTGGGTCCCTGGCGCTGTGGGGCAGTAGGGCTAGGCGCTGTGCCACTGCGCTGCTCCAATTGTACCAATGAAATCTGAAGAGCTAAACATCAGTTTAGCCACTGATTGGAGTTCCAAACTTTGAACTCCAATTCTCGTACAAGAATTAATATTAAACAGATTACACTGACATGGACCCCAATGCAAGGCTTCATGGTGAAATCTATCATTGCTCACCTCGTCCTAGGCCATGATTGGGGGAACGTCTTTGAGGTGTCCCGTGAGGATGCTGACACTGGTCTCATGCATCTACTCAACTGCCCTGGCACTTAACGCACGGTTTGAGGGATAATTTGAGGAGTGGGGCTGAGGAACTGTTGGGAGAGACTCTCAAGGGTTCAGGTCCCTAATGCTGATGGATAGTAGAGCGATACTTTGGGAATTTACCAGTGTGGAAGGGGAAGGTGTGAGGCTATGTGGAGAAGCACAGGGAAGCACATGGGTGAATGTCCCAGAGGAGTGGAGGGCTGAGGGACAGGGCTCTGTCAAGAATCCTCACCGCCACTTTGGTGTTCTCTTCTTTTCATTGCATTCTGGAGAATTGTGAAGCCTGTCGTGTTAGCTTTCCTAATCTTAGCGATTGTGCAGCAGCAGAGACATCGACATGTCGTTACACATGGCCAGGACCAGTGCCTTGCAGATGAGGGGGTTGCTGTTCCAGAAGCTGCACCACAGATGGTGCAGCCCAAAGGAGACACTACTGACAAAAGGTCTTCTGAAGTCAGACGTCCTATCTAAAGATGTCAGAGCCACAGTGCTGGGGCAGACTGCGCCTGTCCGGGGAGATGGTGGACCACCTTTACCACGTCCTGCAACAGCTGACACCACATGGAAAGGGAGGACACCCTCTGCCCATGGCCCTTAAAGTACTGCAATGGAGAGAGCATCTGGACCAGGAGGAGATGAAGGAGCGCCACATCTCCTCGACTGAGGAGGAGGCCAGGGAAGGTGCCGAGGCCAGGACCTGCATGGGCCAATGAGCAAAGGATTCCCTCATAGCCTCTCGGTCTCAGCAGTAGGTTGTCGTGATAGTGCTCAAGTTCATGGGCAGGCCGCTAAAGCCATTGGCTGAACTCTGCAGGAGAATGATAATGACTTGCATTGAGGACAGAGCGCTGCCCCTCTATTCCTCAGCGATATGTCTGACTCCTGCCTGACAGAGAAATGAACACATCCTGCCAATGACTGGGCTTATCATGGAGTTTTGAGCTGAACTCTCATTTGCTACAGGTCAGGGGTCCTGATCTGTTCCTCTAACTGACCCCTGAGGTGGGTCAGCCTCTCTACACTTTGTCAGCCCATGGCATCCTCGTCACTGGAGAAAAGTGGCACACATGAGAGGCCTGAGTGTTGAAATGGGGTGAATGGGGGGTCTGCTAGCAGCAGTGCGTCTTTACTGAGTCATCACTGTGTGAGATGGGAGAGATATTGTGCTGCCGTTCCCAAACTGCATGGGTTTACTCTGGTTTCTTCCACAGTCCAAAGATGTGGAGGTTAGGTGGATTGGCCATAATAAATTGCCCCTTAGTGTCCAAAGATGTATAGGGTAGGTGGGGTTATGGGGATAGGGCAGGGTAATGGGGATAGGTAGGGTGCTCATTCAGAGGCCAGTGCAGACTCAATGGGCCAAATGGTCTCCTTCTGCAGTCTAGGGTACCTATGATTCTATGTTGCTTTCTGGAATGTGGTTACAGGAAAATCCGGCTCTACTGGACTCCATCAAATAGTCTGGTGAGGGCTCCATCCGACAAGCTTGGAGCAGGCTTCCTGTCAGCCATCCCCTCTAGTGGACCTGGAACAAGTGCTGAGGAGGCATTTATACTGAACACTCTAGTGAATGCATGATTAACTTTCCCAGGGCAAGCAAATCAGCTGGAGGCCACCAAGAGCGCGGTGTGATTCTCACTGTTTTTCTCAAGGGAACTGACACTGTGCCATTTTTTGGTAAGACTCACTCCACATCTCTCCCTTTTTCCAGTTTCTGCACTGAGACCTCCAATGTCTCAACAAGAAGCTTGGAGCTCACTCTCTCTCAGGCTGCACCATTCCACTGTCTTCCCCAGATCAGAATCAGTTTAGAATCCCAGCATCTGCTCCAGCCACAATGCACCACCCCTTTAAGAGGTTCAGGGTGGCTTTAAGTTTTGGAGGCTAGCTTTAACTCATGCTAGCCTTTCACAATTTTGTACCTCATGTTCAAATGTGCTCTCACTCAACAGTGCACTTAATGCTAGCAGTGCGCTGTGCTCGTTTAAGTTAGGGAGCAGCATGAAGTTTGCTGGCTGTAGATATTGGAAGCAACAGCTGTAAGTGTGCGTCACAGTCCCAACTCCCTGTTTTGGGCTGTGTCCAATTTTACAACCTTTATTCCATGAAAATATAAATCAAGGGATACATGTTAGCATTGTGTTGTACTTCCACTGGGCTTTGCCCAATTTTTCTTCAATCTCTTGAAGTCTCAATTTCAGAGTTGCAATTCAACAATGGCAAAACACTTTGGGCGGGATTTTCCGTTGGCCGACGCCAAAATCGGGAAAGGCGTTTGGGTGGAGAATCGGTTCCAACGCCGAAATCATGGCAGGTGCCGATTTGACGCCAAATCACAATTCTCTGTCATCTCGACAGCGGTGTCAATGCAGTCCAGAACGCACCTACAGTGGACAATATTTGCATGTCATTAGCAGGCCCAACCCAGTATTCACCACGGCCTCCGCGATTCTCTGCCTCCGATGGGCCGAGTTCCCGACAGCATGGTTCACGTAAGCTTTAAAAAAAATCATGAAACCGGTGTGGCGGCTGCTGAGGGAGAGAGAGGGGGTACGCAATAGTTTGCTGACAGTTGTGCCGCTGGCCGGGGGGCTTCTGTCATGGCTGGGGGAGTAGTGGGGAGTGGCCAGGAGGTGGGCTGTGGAGTCGGGGTGGACGGGTAGGGAACACCATTGCTGCAGCCGGCAACGCAGCCATGCAACTGTGCACAACGCTAACAGAGCACTTTGAATTTAGTGCCATGGATCGCATAGGTATGCCCCCCAGGACACCCGGGTGGGAGCCCTTTGGCTCCAGCCGACTCATCAGCTGAACGGGCGCACTCCAGCGCAACCGGTGCCATCAATTTGGCTGGGTTGGTGTGTGTGGGGATTGTAATGTGTATGTGCGGCTGCAGCTTGTCAGCCTCCCGAGAGACGAGCCCGGACCCGGCTTATCCCACACCATTTTTCATTGGAATCGATTGTGTTCCACGCGGCACTGGGGCTATCCCCTCAATAGTAGCGGAATCGGTCCAGGTGTGGCACCGGTTTTTCTGTCGTAAAAGTCCATGGATCCTTCGTTGGTGTCAACACTTAGTCTCAGAAAGAGAGAATCCCTCCCTTTGTATTTCTTCCAATGTTTACAGTGTATTTTTAGTGCAATGTCGTCCCATAATTCTGACATTTCAGATATTGTTTGGCAGCAATTCATTCCTTCTGGTAGGTTTAAATGTCATGGAGGTAAATTTTACCATCAGCAGGAGTGTAAAATAGACAAGAGCAATTCAACAACAGCTGGTGGTTATATATGTCAGTCAAGGTCCTTGACCCTTTATAAACTCAACTCTTGCTACTGGCTACTATCCCCCCACCTCCCCTTTGCCGCCCCCAAACTGACCAGTAAAGATCAGAAGACCTCACATAGAAATATGACCCTGGATCACTGGTAGTGACTTTCAGCCTAAACAATAATTTTGAAGCTACAATTTCTGGGTACTTTGAACCTTGCTGATAATTTAAATGCAGCTTCTGCTTGATAAAGTAATAGATCTCCTGCTGGGATTTCAATTGTTCCTGTGCTTTGAAGGGTAGGAACATGGAGGAAATAAAGATGGAAGCCAGAAGAGTGCAGCATCCTTCACACAGTCAATTCTTGAGCCACAGATATCCCTGTCACAGGATCTATAAACCTTGAATAAACTTCATATCGGCAGTGTCTGAAAGTCACTGCATTTTCTGTCTGATATCGTGACAAAGATATGCCAACTGTTTAAACCTTACTTGCAGCATCTTTCTATCAGGGAATCTGTCTTGTCTGTGGCTATGATGATCGCAATATTACTTAACTTTCATGTGTCTGAACGCATCTATGTGTCTTCTGGTGACAACAGTGACTCCAGTCAACCGGCAGTTCATTGCTACATTGGACACATGACAGGCACTCTGTTCAGGCATTTCTGAGTTTATTCAGTTCTGCATGAATTCACAAAAGCAGAGAGAGAGAGCCATCAACTTCTTCCAATGATTGGATTCCCACAAGTACAATGTGCCATATAGCCACATAGCGATACAAATGCCTCAATAATATCATGAACAGAAAAGGATTTTATTTCTGAAATGTTCACGAGGTCAGTGATGCAAGCTACCTCATTTTCATGTCAATCCACCTTACCCGGTATGCCCATAGAATCCCCATGGTGCAGACGGAGGCCATTCGACCCATCAAGTCTAGACTAACACTCTGAATGCGCACCCTACCTAGGCCAACTCCCCTGCCCAATCCCACCACCTAGCCTGCACATCTTTGGACACTAAGGGGCAATGTAGCATGGCCCAGTGGCACAGTGGTTAGCACTGCTGCCTCACAGCACCAGGGACCCAGGTTCAATTCTGACTTTGGATGACTGTGTGGAGTTTCATTCTGCCCGTGTATGTGTGGGTTTCCTCCGGGTGCTGCTGTTTCCTTCCATTGTCCAAAGATGTGCAGGTTAGGTGGATTGGCAACCCTAAATTGCCCCTTAGGTTAGGTGGGGTTATGGGTTGCGGGGATAGGGCAGAGAGCGGGCCCAGGTAGGTGCTCTTTCAGAGGGTCAGTGCAGACTCAATGGGCTGAATGGCCTCCTCTGCATTGTGGGGTTTCTTTGATTTTTACGGCCGCTATAGCTAATCTGCACATATTTGGTCTGTGGGAGGTGTTATGGGTCCGGGTTTAGAGAACCCCAAAGTGTTTCATGGAGTTCAACTCATCCACAACTTTTAATAGATTGTGGTGTGGGAAGCGCATGGCGTACTCTCCAGGTGTGATATCGCAGAAATGGACAAGTGGATTTTAAAACAAAACAATGTTTATTCTATGAACTCAAGTTAACCTTTTAAAAACAAACATTGAATATCTTAACACCCATTACTTCAAAGATAACCTCAAAAGACTACAACACTAAATAATCCTTCAAACTGTTCCTTTAAACATCCAAAAGACTTCAAACCTTCAAAAATAGGAGCACATTAGGTTACATTCAATATATTTATAGTCTTTGGATTGCAGAAATCAACAGACCAGCTCTGTGTTTCTTCCTGCAGCTCACAGCAAAACACACAGACACTCCCAGCTGTGTTCTCAAACTGAAACTCAAAAAGCAGAAGTGAGCTCAGCTTCCCCCACCCTCTGACATCACTTCAGTAATATGACCAGCTCCATTTCTTAAAGGTACATTGCTTAAACATCCATTTCTTAAAGGTATTCTCACATGATACCACCCCCCAAGAAAAAAAAACCCAACAACTTCAAGATGGTTTCATTTTTCACCTTTGCACCATCAATTAAGAAATGCACACAGTAAAAACACTTTACCGGTTCAAAAAAATCAACACAAGCAAACAAGTATAATAATATAGTCCATTTTTTTTTTTCATTCTTCTTCCTCCAACTGAAATCCTTCTGTTCATCACATTCGTGACAAAGCATTGGCTATCACGTTTTCCCGTCCTGCCACATGTACTATTTTTAAATGAAATGGCTGTAACAATAAACTCCAGTGAAACAGCCTCACATTGTTATTCCGGATTCGCTCCAAAAACGTCAACAGATTATGATCAGTATATATAACGGTGTCAGACGGATTGCTGGTCACATAAATGTGAAAATGTTGCGAAACCAGCACCAAACTCAAAGTCTCCTTCTCAATCGTCGAATACTTTTTCTGGTGAGAATTCAATTTCTTTGAAAAATAACCAACTGGCCGCTCTAGCCCTTTGTCGTCGTCTTGTAGAAGCACTGCACCTACACCCACATCGCTTGCATCAACAGCCACTTTGAATGGTTTGGTATAATTTGGGATGACTAACACAGGAGCAGTGGTTAACACAGCCGTCAGGCCGTCAAATGCTTGTTGAAACTCCGCTGTCCACTGGAATTTGTTACGCTTCTTGAGCAAGTCCGTCAGTGGAGCGACCACACTGCTAAAATTTGTTACAAATTTCCGATAAAATCCACTCTTACCAATAAATCGCATTATTTCCCGTCGTGTCGAGGGTATCAGAAACTCCCCAATAACTTTTGTTTTCACATCCCGTGTGACCATTCCACCCTGTCCAATTGTATGGCCAAGGAAAGTGACTTGGGCTTTTCCAAAATCAATTTTGGCTAGGTTTATCACCAAACCCGCCTCCTGAAGTCGATCGAATTACTCCGTAAGATGTTTTAAATGTTCTTTCCACGTCTGGCTGAAAACTACCCGATCATCGATATATACCGCACAATTGGGTAATCCTGAAACAACTGTATCAGTTAACTGTTCAAATGTGGCTGGGGCGTTTTTCATGCCAAATGGCATAACTTTGAATTGGTATATACTATCTGGAGTCATAAAAGCTGAAATCTTCCTCGCCCTTTCGGATAAAGGTACCTGCCAGTAACCTTTAAGAAAATCCAATTTGGAAATAAAAGCGGATTGTCCCACTTGCTCAATGTAATCCTCCAAACGTGGGATAGGATAAGCGTCCGTTCTTGTAGCTGCATTCACCTTTCTACAGTCCACACACAACCGTAGGGTACCGTCTGGTTTAGGTACCATCACTATGGGTGAGCTCCATTGGCCACAACCCACTTCAATTATGCCATTTTTAAGCATACTCTCAATCTCTTTGTTAACCTGTGCCATTTTAAAAGGATTAAGTCTATATGGATGTTATTTGATAGGAACAGCATTTCCCACATCTACATCATGTATAGCCATTTTAGTACTTCCCAATTTATCTCTACAAACTTGCACATGTGATATCAATAACTCTTTCAGGGCAGTTTGTTTTTCCTTTGGAAGGTAACTTAACAATTCATCCCAATTTTTAAGAACATCCTCATTTTCCAATTTAATTTGAGGTATGTCAAATTCACAGTCATCTGGATTTGGTTCATCGCTTTGAATTAGAATCATTAAAACATCCTTTTTCTCTCCTTCCCTTTCAAAGTACCTTTTAAGCATATTCACATTACACACTCGGTGAGTCTTCCTTCTATCTGGTGTTTTTACCACATAATTCACCTCACTTAATTTCCTTTCAATCTGATATGGTCCACAAAACATAGCTTTTTAAGGCTCCCCTACCACTGGTAACAACACTAAAACTTTATCTCCACTGGCAAAACTACGAACTTTTGGTTTCTTGTCTGCTACCTGTTTCATCACATTTTGTGCAACTTTCAAATGTTGTCTAGCCAATTCACCTGCTCTATTTAATCGTTCCCTACAATTTGACACGTAATCCAATCGTGTAATTTCCGATTTCTCACTCGCCAATTTTTCTTTAATCAATTTAAGTGGTCCTCTTACCTCATGACCAAAAATTAGTTCAAAATGACTAAATTTGGTAGACTCATTAGGTGCATCCCTAATTGCAAACAGTACGAATGGAATTCCTTTATCCCAATCCTCTGGATAATCTTGACAATAAGCCCTCAACATTGTATTTAATGTCTGATGCCACCTTTCTAACACTCCCTGCGATTCTGGATGGTACGCAGTTGATTTAAATTGTTTTATTCCTAAGCTATCCACAACTTCTTTGAATAACCCGAAGGTAAAATTTGATCCTTGATCCGATTGTATTTCTATGGGTAGTCCATATCTAGTAAAGAATTTAAGTAACTCCTCCACAATCTTTTTAGCTGTAATATTACGTACTGGAATGACCTCTGGAAACCTAGTAGACACATCCATTATAGTCAAAAGATATTGATTCCCACTTTTAGTTTTCGGAAGCGGTCCTATGCAATCAATTAGGACCCTTGTAAAAGGTTCCTCAAATGCTGGAATGGGTATTAAGGACGCTGGTTTTATTACTGCTTGAGGTTTCCCTATCACTTGACGTGTGTGACCTGATTGACAAAATTTAACTACATCTTTATGTAGTCCAGGCCAATAAAAATGTTTCTGGATTTTAGCCTGAGTTTTCCTTATCCCCAAATGACCTCCCACTGGTACCTCATGTGCCACTCGCAACACCTCCTTTCTATACCCTACTGGCAATACTACTTGATGAACTTCTGCCCACTTTTCATCCACCTGCATATGCACGGGTCTCCATTTTCTCATCAAGACATCACTTTTATGGTAATAACACTCTGGTATACTCTCAGATTCCTCTTCCGTATATGCTTTCTGATATATCCGTTTTATTTCTACATCTTTCTGTTGTAACTCCGCCAATTTTCCTGAACTAAAAATATCCGCCTCATCCTCCAGCTGTTCTTGTTCTTTTTCAACTATTTGATCAAAAATCATTTCTGATAATTGCATTTCCACTTCATCTTCACTCTTTGATTTCTCCTCTTGTCTTAACCTGTGACTTTGCGACCTTGTTACTACACAATCCGGAAAAATCCCAGGATATTCGTGCTTCAACACTTCAGTTGTCTGATTTTCCACTTCCTTATCAACCACAGTAGGCATCACTCCCACCTGCGATCCAGCTATATCACTACCCAAGATAAACTGTATTCCTAGACAAGGTAGTTTCTCTATTACTCCTACTACCACTTCACCCCTCTTCACTGGACTTTCCAACCTTACCTGATATAATGGAACGCTACTCCTCTCACCCTGAATTCCACATATTACCACCTTTTCTGGCAACATTCTTCCCAAACTACATAATTCCTCATCTCTTACCATTAAAGATTGACTAGCTCCTGTATCTCTTAAAATTGTGACTTCTTTACCTGCTCCTCCTGATGCACATGAGTAAACTTTACCTACACAAATAAATTCTTTAAAGACATCTGGCATCTTCTTATCAATCACTTCTTGAACAGGCTGTACAATCATTTGCATCTCCTTCGCTTCCCTTGGGCTTTCCTTTACCACTCTAACAAACCCCACTGTCTTATCCTGTTTTACCACATCAGCCTTCCTAGTGCTTTTCTTCAACCACCAACACTGTGACTTCACATGGCCTAGTTTATTCCAGTGAAAACATTTGAAACTTTTCATTTCTCTTCCACCCTCCTGGATTTCTTTTTTAATCTGAGGTACACTCTCTTTATTATCTCCCATCAGATCACCTTTACCTTTACCACTTGAGTATTTCTCATGTCCCCAGTTTCTATCCCTCACCGGCTGAAACTGATGTCAGAAACTAATTCATAATCATCTGCCATTTCTGCTGCTAATCTCACAGTTTTAACCCTCTGCTCTTCCACATGAGTTCTCACTACATCAGGAATTGAATTTTTAAACTCCTCCAAAAGTATAATTTCCCTGAGAGCTTCATACGTTTGGTCTATTTTCAAAGCCCTTATCCACCTATCCAAATTACTCTGTTGAGCCTTTCAAACTCCATGTATGTTTGACCAAATTCTTTCCTTAAATTTCTAAACCTTTGTCTGTAAGCTTCAGGCACTGGCTCATATGCACCTAAGATGGATTTTTTCACCTCCTCATATGTTCCAGATACCTCCTCCGGTAGTGATGCAAACACTGCACTAGCTCTACCTACCAGCTTTGTTTGAATCAGTAATACCCACATGTCCTGTGGCCATTTCATTTGTTTAGCTACCTTCTCAAATGAAATGAAAAAGGCTTCTACCTCCTTCTTGTCAAACCTTGGCAATGCTTGGACATATTTAAGTAGATCCCCACCACGTCTTAGATTATGACGCTCTGTCTCACTATCCTCATCAAGCTCATCCAACTGTGTGTTTCCCTTTGCATCTGCCAATTTTAACTGATTTTCATGTTTCATAGCCATTTTATGAAGGTCAAACTCTCTCGCTTTTTCCCTTTCCTCTCTATCTCTTTCTTTGTTTCTTTCTTCTCGCTCCTTTTCTTTTTCCTCTCTATCTGTATCTCTTTCTTTGTTTCTTTCTTCTCTCTCCTTTTCTTTTTCTCGCATTGCATATTCAAGCTGCTTTAATTCTTTTTCATGTTCAAATTGCTTAATCTGCAACTGGAGCTTTGCCATTTCTAATGAGTCAGAATGTATCTCAGCCAAATTTAAATGCTCAGCTACCGCGGTAAGTACATCATCTTTTCGTATTTTGCCTGGCAATGTTAACTGCAATGCTTTTGCCAAATCTAACAGTTAGCTTTTAGTCTCTGTCCGCAAGGTATTGCGTGTTACCGTGTGATGCACGATCAGTGACCACTAAAACAAGGTTGTAGTCCAATTGAAGGCTTTAATAAGCTAGATGTTTCCCCCAGCAGCTCAGGTACAGAATGAGGGCTGCTGGGACGGCACAGGTTCTTATACCCCGCCGATCAGGGGGGAGCTATTATACACTCTAGCCAATAGCAAGCATATAGATTCTACCAATGGTACTTCAGCCTCTCAGGTACCGTAATACCTATAATACCACATTCACCCCCTGGTAAAAAAAAGTCTGGCAGAGGTGGTGGCCAGCAACTACAAAACATAACAACATGGTATAATTAGTTATGGAGATACCGTAATACCTCCGTAAAATGTTTAGCAACTATTTACAGGTCTGGTAGCTATGTACATTCGGTGTTTTATATTTACAGATTCCAGTTAAAATGAAGCAATCAGTCGATCGGCGACCCTGGTCATCCTCTGTGATCGTCGGAGCCTCAGTGGTGACTCCGGTGGGGGCTCGGGCGTCTGTGACTCCGGGAGCGTGGCTTCGATCTCCATGGCAGCTTCGTCACCCCTAGATGGCGTTGGTGGGGAAACGGCTGACCTGGGGAGGGAGCGCCTGCATGGTGCGTCGGTGGGTGGGGGGGGCCTCGGCAGGGGCGGCGAAAGGACCGATCCTCCTGTAAGGTGCTGCGGTGGAGGGGAGGGTGGAACTGGTGGCTGGAATGTGCGTGGAGTACCGGCGGGCACCAGGTCCCGTAGGGAGACTGTACCTTGTCAGCCGTCGGGGTACGCCACTGGGGGTTATCATGGAGCAGATGGACCCTCTCGACCAACGGGTCCGACTTGTGAGCCTGCACGTGTTTTCGGAGCAGGATGGGTCCGGGTGCTGTCAGACAGGTCGGGAGGGAGGTCCCGGAGGAGGCCTTCCTATGGATGACAAGGAGACGTTCATGAGGTGTCTGATTGGTGGTTGTACAAAGTAGTGACTGGATGGAGGGGAGGGCATCCGGGAGTACTTCTTGCCAGCGGGAGACTGGGATGTTCCTGGACCGTAGGGCCAGTAGGACGGTCTTCCAGATCATTCCGTGCTCCCTCTCTACCTGTCCGTTACCCCGGGGGTTGTAACTGGTTGTCCTGCTCAAGGCGATGCCCTTGCTGAGCAGGAATTGACGCAGTTCGTCGCTCATAAAGGAGGACCCACTATCACTGTGTATGTAAGCGGGGAACCCGAACAATGCAAAGATGCTATGGAGGGCCTTGTTGATGGTGGAGGCGGTCATGTCGGGGCAGGGGATGGCGAATGGGAACCGGGAGTACTCGTCAATCATGTTCAGGAAGTGCGTATTGCGGTCGGTGGAGGGGAGGGGGCCTTTGAAGTCCATGCTGAGGCGTTCAAAGGGACGGGAAGCCTTTATCAGATGCGCTCTCTCTGCCCGGTAGAAAAGCGGTTTGCACTCTGCGCAGATTTGGCAGTCCCTGGTGGCTGTCCTGACCTCCTCGATGGAGTAGGGCAGGTTGCGGGTCTTGACGAAGTGGAAAAACGAGTGACCCCCGGGTGGCAGAGGTCCTCGTGGAGGGCTCGGAGGCGGTCCACTTGAGCGGTGGCACGTGTGCCGCGGGACAGGGCGTCAGGAGGCTCATTTAGCTTCCCGGGCCGATACAAGATCTCGTAGTTGTAGGTGGAGAGTTCGATCCTCCACTGCAAGATTTTGTCGTTTTTCATCTTGCCCCGCTGTGCGTTATCGAACATGAAAGCCACCGACCGTTGGCCCGTGAGGAGAGTGAATCTCCTGCCGGCCAGGTAATGCCTCCAATGTCGCACAGCTTCTACTATGGCCTGGGCCTCCTTTTCGACTGAGGAGTGGCGGATATTGGAAGCATGGAGGGTACGGGAGAAGAAGGCCACGGGTCTGCCCGCTTGGTTGAGGGTTGCCACCAGAGCTACGTCGGACGCATCGCTCTCGACCTGGAAGGGGAGGGACTCGTCAATGGTGTGCATCGTGGCCTTTGCAATGTCTGCTTTGATGCGGCTGATGGCCTGGCGGGCCTCTAACGACAGGGGAAAAACTGTGGATTGGATCAGGGGACGGGCCTGGTCCGCGTAGTTGGGGACCCACTGGGCGTAGTAGCTAAAAAACCCTAGGCAGCGTTTTAGGGCCTTTGAGCAGTGAGGGAGGGGGAACTCCATAAGGGGGCGCATGCGTTCAGGGTCGGGGCCTATAACTCCATTTCGCACTACATAGCTGAGAATGGCTAGACGGTCGGTGCTAAACACGCATTTATCCTTATTGTATGTTAGGTTAAGGATTTTAGCGGTCTGGAGGAATTTTCGGAGGTTGGTGTCGTGGTCCTGCTGGTCATGGCCACAGATGGTGACATTATCGAGATACGGGAATGTTGCCCGTAAACCGTACCGGTCAACCATTCGGTTCATCTCGCGCTGGAAGACCGAGACGCCGTTAGTGACACCAAAGGGAACCCTTAAGAAGTGATAGAGCCACCCATCTGCCTCGAAGGCAGTGTACTAATGGTCACTAGTGCGGATGGGGAGCTGGTGATAGGCGGACTTGAGATCCACAGTGGAGAAGACCTTGTAATGCGCGATCCTGTTTGCCAGGTCGGATATGCGGGGGAGGGGGTACGCGTCCAGCTGCGTAAACCTGTTGATGGTCTGACTGTAGTCGATGACCATCCTATGCTTCTCCCCGATCTTTACCACCACTGCTTGAGCTCTCCAGGGGCTGTTACTGGCTTCAATGACCCCTTCCCTCAGTAGTCTTTGGACCTCTGACCTAATAAAGATCCGGTTCTGGGCACTGTAGCGTCTGCTCCTGGTGGCGACGGGTTTGCAATCCGGGGTGAGGTTCGCAAACAGGGAAGGCGGGACGACCTTAAGAGTCGCGAGGCTGCAGACAGTAAGGGGGGGTACAGGGCCGCCGAATTGGAAGGTCAGACTTTGAAGGTTACATTGGAAGACTAAACCCAGGAATGTAGCCGCGCAGAGGTTGGGAAGGACGTAGAGATGGAAATTTTTGAACTCCCTTCCCTGGACTGTGAGGTTTGCTAAACAAAACCCCTTTATCTCCCCTGAGTGGGAACCGGAGGCCAGTGAGATTTTTTGATTAACAGGGTGGATGAGGAGGGAACAGCACCTTACCGTGTCGGGGTGTATGAAGCTCTCCATGCTCCCAGAGTCAATTAAGCAGGACGTCTCGTGCCCGTTGATGAAAACGGTCATCATAGCGGTTGAGAGTGTTCGAGGTCGAGATTGATCCAGTCACCGAGGCCAATCGCAGTAGTTGGGAATTCTGTTCAGGCAGTGTGTGGTCGGCCAAGCTGGGGTCCTGGGGGTTCATCCAAGATGGCGTCTCCCATTGGTCGCACGTGGTCGGGGATGCACAAAATGGCAGCGCCCATCCCTCAAGCGTGGCGTCCGTGGAACAAGATGGCGGCGCCCGGGGTCCGCATGTGGCCCTGGGATATGGAGGTGGCGGCAACCGCTGGCCACACGGGGCCCGTGGAGAAGTTTGTGATGGCGGTCCGGATTCGCCGCTGGAGGCCGCGGCCACCGCTCGGGCCTGACATACCCCCACGAAATGGACCTTTTTGCCGCATCCCCTGCAGGTGGATGCGCGAGCCGAGCAGCGCTGGCCGGGGTGCTTGGCCTGCCCGCAAAAATAGCAGCGGGGCCCCTCGGGATTGGCAGGCCGCCTTGCAGCGCAGGCCTGCGGGGGAAGTCTCTGGGTCAGCCGCTGCGGGGTTCCGCACTGCCCAGGGGGCTGCCGCGTGGTCGGGAACGTAGGTGCAGACGTTCCTGGAGGTCACGTCCAGGGAGCCTGCAAGGGCCCTAAAACCCAGGGTGTCTTTCTCTAACAGGCGCTGGCGGATTTGTGATGAAAGCATAACCGCCACAAAAGTGTCCCGGACTAAGAGTTCCGTGTGTTCGCTCGCCGAAACTTGCGGGCAGCCGCAGCTTCTGCCCAGCACCAGGAGTGCGCGGTAGAATTTCTCCAACGATTCCCCAGCGGTTAGCCGTCTTGTTTCAAGCAGATGCCGGGCATAGACCTGGTTTACCGGACGAATATAGTGTCCTTTTAGCAGCTCAATTGCTGCATCAAAGTCTTCCGCTTCCTCGATGTCTTCCGTACCAGCCTCCCCGAACAGGCGGTGGAATGTGGCGACTAGGGATTTTTCACAGTAACTTCATTTGAAGCCTATTTGTGACAATAAGTGATTTTCATTTTCATTTCATTTCATGAGGGTGTAGATCTCCGGGTTCACCCTTGAGTGCAGGACGTGCAGTTTCTGCTCTCCTGTGGGTGCGTTTTCTGCCGTCTCGAGATTCCCTTTAAAGCACGCCAGCCAGTGCTTAATGATCACCGCTGAGTTCACCGCATGGGGGCTAAGTTGCGGACACTCAGGCTTGATTCGGAGCTCCATCCTTTCTTCTTAAAATCTAGCTTATTAAATTTATGCACGATCAATGACCACTAAAACGAGGTTGTAGTCCAACTGAAGGCTTTAATAAGCTAGATGTTTCCCCCAGCAGCTCAGGTACAGAATGAGGGCTGCTGGGACGGCACAGGTTCTTATACCCCGCATATCAGGGCGGAGCTATTATACACTCTAGCCAATAGCAAGCGTATAGGTTCTACCAATGGTACTTCAGCCTCTCAGGTCCCATAATACCTATAATACCACACCGTGTCCACCCCCAAAAACTCCTGAGCCTCTTAAAGAGCCATCATCCAAAACACACTCCCCACTTAAACTAAAATAGCACACCTGAAAAGCAACCCACAATATGCTCACCCCTCACTGTCTTTAAGTTCGTTAAGCCAATCCAATCGATAGACTTTTATCCCCCTTGAGCCCCCAATTGTTATGGGTCCGGGTTTACAGAACCCCAAAGTGTTTCATGGAGTTCAACTCATCCACAACTTTTAATAGATTGTGGTTTGGGAAGCGCACGTCGTACTCTCCAGGTGTGATACAGCAGAAATGGACAAGTGGTTTTTAAAACAAAACAACGTTTATTCTATGAACTCAAGTTAACCTTTTAAAAACAAACATTGCATATCTTAACACCCATTACTTCAAAGATAACCTCAAAAGACTACAACACTAAATAATCCTTCAAACTGTTCCTTTAAACATCCAAAAGACTTCAAACCTTCAAAAATAGGAGCACATTAGTTTACATTCAATATAGTTATAGTCTTTGGATTGCAGAAATCAACAGACCAGCTCTGTGTTTCTTCCTGCAGCTCACAGCAAAACACACAGACACTCCCAGCTGCCTTCTCAAACTGAAACTCAGAAAGCAGAAGTGAGCTCAGCTCCCCCCACCCTCTGACATCACTTCAGTAATATGATCAGCTCCATTTCTTAAAGGTACTCTCACATGACAGAGGAAACCGGAGCACCCGGGGAAAACCATGCAGAAATGGGGAGAACGTGCAAACTCCACAAATTCCATCCAAAGCTGGAATTGAACCCGGGTGAGGAAGCAGTGCTAACCATTGTGCCACCATGCAAAGGATAACGTTTTTTCTTGAGTCGTGTAGCTGTCTTGGATTATCAGACGTGAGAAGCTGCCTGTTCGGGGATCAGCTGATGTCACATCAGCGCAGGGACGGAGAATGAGGCATCAGACCAGCGATCGGGTTCGACGCATTCCTGCGATTCTCCGTGAACCGCCAGTCGCGTGCTTGCAGCACTGGTCGGGGGCCATTGAAAGATGCCCCCGCAGCGATTCTCTGCCGGTAACTGGCCAAGTTCCCAAGGCGTGGTTCACTCATGATTCCACCTGGAGGGCACTCGGAGTGGCGACTGTGGACACAGTCCGCGGCCGCCCTGGTGGGAGGCGGGGGGGGGGGGGGGTCCGTCACCATGGGGGGGGCCCTCCAGGACAGCCAGGCTCGCGATCGGAGGTCACCGAACCATGGATGCGTGCGATCTGGGGGGGACCTCTATTGTGAGGGCCAGCCCACTGTGTGGGTCCGCCATGTTGCGCGGGGCAACAGCCGGAAATGCACGGCCCCGTATCTGCAGTCGCCGCTGCGAGGTCTACTCCGGGGCCCTGCTAGCTCTCTGTAAAACGGAGAATCACTCTGGACTTTCTAGAAAAAAGGCCAGAGTGATTTGCGCCCGTTTTCTCACGGGCATGGGGACATAGCCCCATTATCAGAGAATTCCGCTTCTTATTCCTTAGGCCCTTGAGGTGAGGGCAACCATTTTTGGCCCACTTTTCTTGCATAGGAGCCTTTTATCTTCAAGTAACCTTCGCCCGCCTGGTGAGGCTGTGTGCAGTATGATAAACTAGTTCTACCACTCCTCAGATTCCTGCATATTTGTTTTTTGAAGCATAGTTCCCTGGGTGCTATCTTCAAGCTCTTATCTGTGACAGCAGCCTTACCACCGCTTCCTTTTAGAATCTTGGTCAAATGGTACTCCACAGTCACTTACAGCTGTACCTGCATTTGTCATATAAATAAAAGGCCCTCACACTAACTTCACAAAATTTGTCAGATCATGGTTGGAAAAAAGCACGGATGCTAGAAAGTTGAAACAAAATCTAAACTCCTGGGAGAATTCAACAGGTCAAGTAACATCTACGGAGGGAACAGATGAATTAAGATGTTGGATGTGGAGTCTTTTTTCAAACAGCATTTAAAAAGGAAATTACAGGAAGAATGTTTGCACAGACACAGAGAGGAATGAGTTTCACAAAGTGTCTATAAGGAAAACGAGATGGTTAAACGGTCGAAAAAACATTAAAAAGAGATAACAAGAGGCAAAACAGCAGAAATTAAGATATTGTGAGACACCGAGAATGTGTGAAAAGTTGACTGAGGGAGGAATGGGAGGGGTGGCAAGGCCAGAAGAACTGAATGTTCAACTTTTTTTTCCATCTGAATTTGGACTTGAAAAATAATTTTTTACTAACATTCCACTTTATGAGCCTTGAGGTCTCTTAATAGTTGAAGTACAGCAGTCAACACTCGTTCCATTGTAGCAGTAATGTTTTCACATAACTGAGGTTATAGTTGCACAATGAGGGTTGTAAAGATTGAGATCACAAGGGTATTGGTGTTGAACAGAGCGGTACATGAAGTAATGCTGCATTTCACTTCGAAAAGCAATTTCAAACTGAAACTGCTATCGGCTGAATGTGTTTCGATTGGGCAGCAACTTTTCCCCTAAAGTTTTCCTTATGATTAAGTAGTAATAATAAAAACCTCTCCCCCAGAAGATTCATAATATTAATTAATTGATTGGCGCACACTGGCGTGAATCACGGCTCCAAGCCAAGCAAAGAAGAGCAGAATGCAAAGCAGAATCTGTAGGTTACTGAAGCACGGGCAGCACGGTAGCATGGTGGTTAGCATAATTGCTTCACAGCTCCAGGGTCCCAGGTTCGATTCCCGGCTTGGATCACTGTCTGTGCGGAGTCTGCACGTTCTCCCCGTGTGTGCGTGGGTTTCCTCCGGGTGCTCCGGTTTCCTCCCACAGTCCAAAGATGTGCAGGTTAGGTGGATTGGCCATGCTAAATTGCCCTTAGTGTCCAAAAGTGCCCTTAGTGTTGATGGGGTTACTGGGTTATGGGGATAGGGTGGAGGTGTGGGCTTGGGTAGGGTGCTCTTTCAAAGAGCCGGTGCAGACTCGATGGGCCGAATGGCCTCCTTCTACACTGTAGATTCTATGATCTTAAATCTAAGTAAGCCGTAGAAATGCTCAGTGCAAGCTGAAGTCAAAATGAGGTTACACAGTGGCAGGAAACCAGCTTCCACCAGGCCTCCTGCATATACAATATACTAACAGAAATCTTAATTCCTGTATTTGTTGAAGGAGTTACTAATTGATTTAAGTAGCAAGATACTTATGACCAAGGAGGTCTAGGACTATAAACCCAATCTATGCATTCAAAGGATGTGCTGCCTATTTTGAAGTGTCCTCCTAACACAGGAGGCTAGATTTTACCTGCTCTAGCCAAGCATGTTATTAACAGCAGTGTGTGTGGGACCATCTTCCTGCTCTCGCTCTCCCCCATAACATGGTAGGTGGGTGCCAAAATGGGCAGCCCCCCTTGCCATATTTAAATAAATAGGAGTCAATTGAGCTTGTTAACAAGCCAATTGATCCTGATAATTTGCTTCCCTCGCCATGGGCAGCACGGTAGCATTGTGGATAGCACAATTGCTTCACAGCTCCAGGGTCCCAGGTTCGATTCCGGCTTGGGTCACTGTCTGTGAGGAGTTTGCACATCCTGCCCGTGTGTTCGTGGGTTTCCTCCGGGTGCTCCGGTTTCCTCCCACAGTCCAAAGATGTGCAGGTTAGGTGGATTGGCCATGCTAAATTGCCCTTAGTGTCCAAAATTGCCCTTAGTGTTGGGTGGGATTACTGGGTTATGGGGATAGGGTAGAGGTGTTGACCTTGGTAGGGTGCTCTTTCCAAGAGCCGGTGCAGACTCGATGGGCCGAATGGCCTCCTTCTGCACTGTAAATTCTAAGATATGATAATAAAATTGGCACGGGCAGTCAGTCAGGAGTGGGGAAACCGTTTTAAGTTTTTAAAAGGGGTGGAAGGAAAGAGGGGTACAATACTTTTTGGGGGATACCGTTTGTGCAGCCGGTGCAGTTCTACTAAGATAGGGTTTCCCCCTTCTTCTTACCCACCTTCTCTCCGAACCAACCAGCCTTACCCACATCCCTAAACTGCCCAAACCCTCCCTGTCCCGTATTCTGGACTTACCTTGCTGCAGGGCTTCTTCTTGGAACTGCTTGGCATGGTGTCATAGTGATTAGCAGTGCTGCCTCACAGCACCAGGGACCCGGGTTCAATTAAGGCCATGTGTCACTATCTGGGTGGAGTTCTCCCTGTGTCTGAATGGGTTTCCTCCGGGTGCTCCGGTTTCCTCCCATAGTCCAAAGATGTTCAGGTCAGGTGGATTGGCCATGATGAATTGCCCTTTAGTGTCCAGGGATGTGCAGGTTAGGTTATGGGTTTATGGGGATAAGGTGGGATGGACGGATAAATGGACATTGGTAAAGTGCTCTTTTGAAGGGTCAGTGTATGCTCGATGGGCCGAATGACCTCCTTTTACGATGTAGGGATACTATGATTCTATCGTTGTAATCCTAGCAGTGCCAACTAATGCACTCTTGACCCTGCTGGGACTGTTGGAGCTGTTGGCTGAATCTGATTGCCCGTCCACTTCTGTGTTACAGGAGTGAGCTCAGGGGTGGGTGGGATGGTGGTGGGGTGGGCACCCACCTACCCACCCATGCCTCCCCCACTAAAAGCCCACCTGGCAGAGGCATGTAAAATCCAGCTCACTATATTAGGAGGCCCCTTCGCAACAGACAGCACACCCTTTGAATACCTCTGGACCTCCTTGGTCATAAATATCTTGCTGCTCAAATCAATGAGTAACACCTTCAACAAATACAGGAATTAAAATCTCTGATTGTATGTTGTTCCTGCTGGAGGTCTGGTGGGTATGGGGGCATTTGTTTCCTGCCACTGTCTCACCTCATTTTGCCTTGGTTTTCTCTGGACTGATTCTTTGGCGTGCACTTAGCATTTTCTGAGGGGTGGGGGGAGGGACGGGGTGCATCCTCCGCACCCTTTAGCATGCAATCCAGTATGTTACTAACAATAACATGAATGCCCTTTTTAAAATCTTGGCCACTGCTGTCAACGGAACAAATATACAAAACCATGTGACAAGTGAGCAATAAGAACATTAGCATTGGAGGTCGAAGGAAAGACTGTCATGAGGACTGAAAAGTATTACTTAATAGATCTGCAGATTATAATAATAACCTTTTATTGTCACAAGTATGAAGTTACTGTGAAAAGCCCCTAGTCGCCACATTCCGGCATCTGTTCGGGTAAGCGGGTACAGGAATTGAACCCGCCTTGTTCTGCATCGCAAACCAGCTGTCTAACCCACTGAGCTAAACCAGCAATGAGCCACAAAGTAGACCTTGCCGTGAAACCCTTTCCAAGTGAACTTGCTGAAGCTGACTTCTGTTTTTACTTCTTCTGCTACAAAGTGAAGAAGGTCCACTTTCCTGTTGTGTCTACTCAATATTTCAACAGGGCACAAACTTAGCCAAAGAACAGCTCGGTGCAAAAATAGCACAAAATACAATGACAAGGCAGAGATTACACAGGGTCCTGTAATCTCAGCCAAAGCATGATGCCTCTTGCTCTAACTAGGAGGACCCGCACAGCATATGAACAAAACTGCTTGCGCTTTGAGGAAGCCAGTAGTATCCACAGCACAAATCTAGCTCACAAGATACCTTCAAAACATGAAGGTGATTGCTCCAGAGGCGCTGATCCTGAGGGAGTTCCATGCAAAGAACCCTGGATCGGGCAGCAGGTCCATTTATGCTACAGGCAAAGAGCTAATGGATCTGAAAAGCCTCAGAGGTCAATTATCACAGCAGAAGTTTCAATGGTCATGATTTGCTATTGTAGCATCAACTGTGGCCACTAAGTGTTCAGAACTAAAAGCCAGCTAAGGTGTGGGGATTGGCCATCTGCCATTTTTGTTCAGTTTGAACTCCTCTGTCAGACTCTGATCACCCAGAACACTAGGCTGGAATTACAAAAGAGCTGATTAGCTGTCTTCATATTGCATCTAGCAGGGGGCATTTCTCACCACGATAGTTTGCCAAACTCCTGATGACTGAGAGCAGATCAGTGAGTAGCTAAGTGATGCATTACTGGGAGCAGCAAAGCAACAATACAGATGAAGGAAGATCAAGGAATCATGCATACATGATACAGCTCTTATTTATGTGGCATGATTTAACGGAAATGAAGCAGAGTCCCACGTCAGGCACGTTTAGCCGAGTGTTTCCTGGCGGGAGAACGACTCACCCTATTAAATGGACTCTGCTTCATTTCTGGGCCTCGGCAGGGTGTTCTTCACCAAGGTGCTTGGTCCCATTTCCTCCACTAGTCTCATTTCCTGCACAAGTGAGCTCCACTTGCCAGGAAAGAGATCAGGAATCATTTTTAAATGACCCCTGGACTCCCCCAACACACAAACTGGGGGGGTCATCAAGTCCTCCGCACCCTATCCCATCAAGGCAGGGTACCCCCGGGCCCGATCCTTAGCATGGACAAGATGCCACCTGTGCACCTTGGCACTGGCAGCTTGGCAGGGCCACCTGGGCTCCCTGACAGTTCCAGGGTGGCACCCAGGTGGCACTGCCATGTTGCCAGGCTGGCAGTGTCACAGTTCCTGGTTGGCATCAGGGTGCCACCCTTTCCAGAGCCCAACCACCCATGGACCCAAGATCGCCTGGAAGTCCCTCTCAAGTGCCGGTACACCTGGTCCACATTTGTGGGGAGTAGCCAAGAGTCAGGAGGATTGGGTGGTGGGGGCTCTGTGTGAGTGATAAAATTACCTGGCTGTTAGACCAAGTTTTGATCTGTTTAACATTTCCTGGTAACTATCCAGGTAAGTAACTCAGAACCATCCAAAGTCTCCGACTCTAACTCAGCGACTTTTGCAGAGGAACCCGGGAATTGCCCATCAGAGCTTCCTGGAAATTTTCCACAAGATCCAGGATTAGGACGTTCCAGGAGGCATGAAATAAAGCGCCACGTCAAAGATTATTGTGAAAAGTAAAAGCGCATGGCATCGTGGGTAATATATTGGCACAGATAGAAGATTGACAGGCTAACAGAAAATGGAGGATAGCCATAAATGGGATTTTTTCTGCTTGGTGGACTGTGACGAGTGATGTGCCACAGGGACAAGGTCTGGCTCCTCAATATTTTAGACTTCATATAAATAACTTGGATGAAATTTGCTGATGGCACAAAGATAGGTATGAAAATAAATTGTGAAGAGGAAGCTACAATGTAGGTTTCGCAAGTGGACAAAGGTCTGGCAAATGCAGTATAATCTTGGAAAGTGTAATTTGTCCACTTTGGCAGGAACAATAAAAAAGAAGCTTATTATCTGAATGGTGCGAGATTGCAGAGCTCTGTGGGCATACTAGTGCATGAATCACAAAAGACTAGTTCTGCAGGAACAACAAGTAATTAGGAAGGCTAATAGAATATTATAATTTGTTGCAAGAGGAAAGGAATATGGAGGTAACGAGGTCATGCTTAGTTGTGCAGGTCGATGGTTAGATCAAATCTGCAGTACTGTGTATATTATTTGCCTCCTTATTTGAGGAACGATGTAAATATGTTGGATGTAGTTGAGAGAAGGTTTATGAACTAATATCAGAAATGGACGAGTTGTCTGTTGCGAAAAGATTAAACAGTCTAGTCTAGTATAGGGATGGCACGGTGGCACAGTGGTTAGCACTGCTGCCTCACAGCACCAGAGACCCAGGGTCAATTCCAGTCTTGGGTGACCTGTATGGAGTTTGCACTTTCTCCGTTTCTTTTTTCGTTCATGGGATGTGGGCATCGCAGGCTGTGCCAGCATTTATTGCACATCCCTAATTGCCCTTGAGGGGCAGTTAATATGGGGCAGAAAATAAATCAGGAGATAGAAAAAGCATGTAAAAAAGGCAATATCACAATAATCATGGGGGACTTCAATATGCAGGTGGACTGGAATCCCAAAGAAAGGAATTTGTGGAATGTCTAAGAGATGGGTTTTTGGAGCAGCTTGTGACAGAGCCTATGAGGGAACAGGCAATTCTGGAATTGGTGATGTGTAATGAAGCCGACTTGATTAGGGAACTTAAGGTGAAGGAACCCTGAGGGAGCAGTGACCACAATACAATAGAATTTACCCTGCAGTTTGAGAGGGAGAAGCTGCAATCAGATGTAACAGTTTTACAATTAAATAAGGGTAACTACAGAGACATGAGGGAGGAGCTGGCCAGAGTTGATTGGAAAAGGAGCTTAGCAGGGACGACAGTGGAACAGCAATGGCTGGAGTTTTTTTGGGTTATTCGGGAGGCACAACAGAAATTAATCCCAAGGAGGAGGAAACATGCTAAGGGGAGGACAAGGCATCCATGGCTGACGAGGGAAGTCAAGGACAGCATAAAAGCAAAAGAAAAAGCATACAAAGTGGCAAAAATTTGTGGGAAGCCAGAGAATTGGGAAGCCTTTAAAAGCGAGCAGAGGACAACTAAAAAAGCAATAAGGGGGGAGAAGATGAAATACGAGTGCAAGCTAGCTAGTGATATAAAGGAAGATAGGAAGAGTTTTTTTCAATATATAAGAGGTAAAAGAGAGAGCCAAACAGATATTGGACAACTGGAAAATGTGGCTGGAGAAGTAATATAGAAATGGCAGAGGAACTAAATAGTTACTTTACATCAGTCTTCACGGTGAAAGAACCTGTGGGATGCCAGAGTCAGGAGAACCAGGGGGCAGAGGTGAGTGCAGTGACGATCACTAAGGAGAGGGTTCTGGGGAAACTGAAAGGTCTGAAGGTGGATAAATAATATGGAGATAGCTGAGGAGATTGTGGAGGCATTCGGTGGTTGTCTTTCAGGAATCACTGGAGGCAGGAACGATCCCAGAGGACTGGAAAGTGGCTAATGTAACACTGCTGTTTAAGAAAATAGGGAAGCAGAAGACGGGAAATTATAAGCCGGTTAGTCTGACACATTGGTAAGATTTTCGAGTCCATTATTAAAGATAAGATTGCGGAGTACTTGGAAGTGCATGATAAAATAGGACTGAATCAACAAGGCTTCGTCAAGGGGAGGTCATGTCTGACAAATCTGTTAGAGTTCTTTGAGGAAGTAACAAGGAAGTTAGACAAAGGAGAACCAGTGGATGTGATTTATTTAGATTTCCAAAGGACCTTTGACAAGTTGCCACATAGGAGACTGTCAAATAAATTAAGAGGCCATGGTGTTAAGGGTAAGATCCTGGCATGGATAGAGGATTGGCTGACTGGCAGAAGGCAGAAAATGGGGATAAAGGGGTCTGTTTCAGGATGGCAGCCGGTGACTAATGGTGTGCCTCAAGGGTCAGTGCTAGGACCACAACTTTTCACAATTTACATTAATGATCTGGAAGAAGGAATTGAAGGCACTGTTGCTAAGTTTGCAGATGATACAAAGATCTGTAGAGGGGCAGGTAGTATTGAGGAAGCAGGCGGGCTGCAGAAGGACTTTGACAGCTAGGAGAGTGGGCAAAGAAGTGGCAGATGGAATACAATGTAGAAAAGTGTGAGGTTCTGCACTTTGGAAGGAGAAATGGAGGCATAGACTATTTTCTAAATGGGGAGATGATAGGAAATCAGAAGCACAAATGGACTTGGGAGTCCTTGTTCACAATTCTCTTAAGGTTAACGTGCAGGTTCAGTCGGCAGTTAGGAAGGTAAATGCAATGTTAGCATTCATGTCGAGAGGGCTAGAATACAAGACTAGGGAAGTACTTCTGAGACTCTCAGGCTCGGTCAAACCCCTTTGGAGTATTGTGAGCAGTTTTGGGCCCCATATCTAAGGAAGGATGTGCTGGCCTTGGAAAGGGTCCAAAGGAGGTTCACAAGAATGATCCCTGGAATGAACAGCTTGTCGTATGAGGAACGGTTGAGGACTCTGGGTTGTACTCGTTGGAGTTCAGAAGGATGAGGGGGTATCTTATTGAAACTTAATATTAATAATAATAATAATAATAATAATAACCTTTATTGTCACAAGTAGACTTGCATTATCATTCCAATGAAGTTACTGTGAAAAGCCTCTAGTTGCCACATTCCGGCGTCTGTTTGGGTACACTGAGGGAGAATTCAGAATTCTCAACTGTTACGGGAATTGAACCTGTACTGCTGACCTTGTTTTGCATCACAAACCAGCTGTCTAGCCCACTGAGCTAAACCAGCTAAACAAACTTACTTACTGTGAGGCCTGGATAGAGTGGACGTGGAGAGGGTTTCCACTTGTGGGAAAAACTAGAAGCAGAGGACACAATCTCAGACTAAAGGGACGATCCTTTAAAACAGAGATGAGGAGGCATTTCTTCAGCCAGACGGTGGTGAACCTGTGGAACTCTTTGCCGCAGAAGGCTGTGGAGACCAAATCACTGAGTGTCTTTAAGACAGAGATAGATAGGTTCTTGATCAATAAGGGGATCAGGGGTTATGGGGCGAAGGCAGGAGAATGGGGATGAGAAACTATCAGCCATGATTGAATGGCGGAGCAGACTCGATGGGCCGAGTAGCCTAATTCTGCTCCTATGCCTTATGGTCTTGTAACCACATTCCTGTGGGCTGGAGTCATGTGTAGGCAGATTTCCTTCCTGCGTGGGTTTTCTCCGGATGCTCCGGTTTCCTCCCACAGTCCAAAGATGTGCAGGTTAGGTGGATTGACCATGCTAAATTGTACCTTAATGTCCAAAGATGGGCATGTTAGGAGGGGTTACAGGGATAGGGCGGGAGAGTGGGCCTAGGTAGGGTGCAGAGAGTCGATGCAGATTCGATGGGCTAAATGGCCACCTTCTGCACTTTTGGAATTCTATTCTATTCTCTTGTACCCACTGGAGTTTAGAAGAGCAAGAGGCAACTTAATTAAAGCCTATAAGATCATAAGA
The DNA here is from genome assembly GCF_047496885.1 of Scyliorhinus torazame. Taxonomy (NCBI): domain Eukaryota; kingdom Metazoa; phylum Chordata; class Chondrichthyes; order Carcharhiniformes; family Scyliorhinidae; genus Scyliorhinus; species Scyliorhinus torazame. Next base: position 228,514,376 of record NC_092710.1, on the reverse strand, counting down.
AGGCTTGATGTGGAGAGGATGTTTCCTCTTGTGGAAGAATCTGGAACTAGCGGTCACTGTTTAAAAATAAGGGGTCTCTCATTTAATAATAATTAATAATCTTTTATTGTCACAAGTATGAAAAACAAAGTTACGAAGATGTTTTTTTCTCTCACAGGGTAGTGAATCTTTGGAACTCTCTTTCTCAAAAGGCAGTGGAAGCAGAGTTCTTGAATATTTTCAAGGCAGCCATAGATAGCTTGTTGACTAACAAAGTGGTGAAAGGTTATTGGGGAGACGTGGAAAGTTCCAGTCAGATCAGCCATGATCTTATTGAATGACGCAGCAGACTTGAAGGGCTGAGTGTCTATCGCCAGTACTGAGCATTTGCATATCCTTGTGTTGCTCCAGAATCCAGCTGTGATTTATCCCTGACATCCATTACGCTATTAGAAAACACTTGCTTATCAGTGTGGGCACCAGGATGATATCGTAGTGCACTTATTTAATCCAAATGGCTCTTGTCCTTTTAGTTTGCTTTGGGATGTCTGATTAAAGCTTGTTGAAATAAGACAAGAAAAAAAAGGTCTTCAATGCAGGACCCACAGTACGTTTAAATTGGTACTTTTAACTGCTCCCTGAAGATTTGGGTTCACATCTGGGGCGTCATTCTCCGACCCCCCCGCCGGGTCGGAGAATGGCCGTTGGCCGCCGTGAATCCCGCCCCCGCCGAAGTCTCCGGTACCGGAGATTGGACGGGGACGGGAATCGGGCCGCGCCGGTTGGCGGGAACCCCCGCTGGATTCTCCGGCCCGGATGGGCCAAAGTCCCGCCCAGAAATTGCCTGTCCCGCCGGCGTAAATCAAACCTGGTATTTACCGGCGGGACCAGGCGGCGTGGGCGGGCTCCGGGGTCCTGGGGGGGGAGGCGCGGGGTGATCTGACCCCGGGGGGTGCCCCCACGGTGGCCTGGCCCGCGATCGGGGCCCACCGATCCGCGGGCCGGCCTGTGCCGTGGGGGCACTCTTTCCCTTCCGCCTCCGCCAAGGCCTCCACCATGGCGGAGGCGGAAGAGACTCTCCCCACTGCGCATGCGCGGGAAACTGACAGCAGCCGCTGACGCTCCCGCGCATGCGCCGCATTTCCGCGCCAGCTGGCGGGGCAACAAACGCCATTTCCGCCAGCTGGCGGGGCGGAAATCCCTCCGGCGTCGGCCTAGCCCCTCAATGTTGGGGCTAGGCCGCCAAAGATGCGGAGCATTCCGCACCTTTGGGCCGGCGCGATGCCCATCTGATTGGCGCCGTCTTTGGCGCCAGTCGGCGGACATCCCGCCGTTGGGGGAGAATTTCGCCCCTGATATTGAAGGTAACATTTATCTGTGAATGGTGAAATAAATGCATGGTCACATGTGATTTGTTTTGAGACTATTGTTTTCATAGTGCGATGTCATATAGAGCTAGTCAAAGTGTATAATGTACAAAAACAGAAAATACTGGACAATATCTGATAGCATTCCTGGGGAGGAGAAGGGAGCTGTTTCCCATCTGGATGACTCTTTGACAAAGGGCAGGGTGGGGGGGGGGGGGGGGGCTGGAAAATTCCAGCCTATACTTTTACTTTCTCACTTTTTTTCTCCCCATTTCTCCTTTAGTAAAGACTCCATTCTTTTTAACATCCTACTCATTCTAAGCTGGCTGGTCGATAGTTCCCTGGGTATGTTCTACCTCACTGCTTCAATATCAGTATAGCATTAACTATCTCTGAGTCCTGTGGCACCACACCACTGTTAAGAGAGAGATGAGAGAGACTGAACACCAACTCCCTTTCTTTATTGACTGTAATCAGTGTGTTTTTTAAGGAAGATGTGTATTTCTCACCCCCTGAGTGTGTGGTTGTTTTGAATAATTAGCAGCAAGCTTTTATGTGTTTAAACAAAGAGGGTAATTTAATCCCACTTCTACCCCAAAGGTCTAATCTTACATCACTCAATCACATGTACAGTCTTGAGAAAGATGCAGTTCAAAAACATAGTGCACTTTCACCAATTACAAAAAAGGATCAGTTCATCAGTTATGTTTTGGCTTATCTTAGAAGCAGCAAGCTGCGAACCCATGGGAGAAAGTATTTTCACTCCTGAAGGGTTAGTATAGGTTGATTGAAATAGCCAGAATCATATCTCAGAATTGTTGCGGTATTTCCTCAAAGAAATGGGTCTGGTCCCTCTGCACCCATTTTCTGGTGCCCCCCCCCCCCCCCCCCCCCCCGCCCCCCGCCGCCTGTGGGATTCCGCATCCTGGTGACCGCTGAATGGAGTTTCCCATTGTGGGTACCCTCACGCTGTCGGGAAATCTGCGGGCTGAGTGCACTGCCAGCAAAAGGAAGGATCCCGCCAACAGAGAATCCAGCCCATTGATTTTTCAGCATGAAAGTTTCAAAGTTGGTTACTTGTGGTCTTCTTACTAGGACATCAGGATCCTGTACTGCTGGGAAACTATCAGACACTGTAGTGTCCTGTAGTGTCCAGGTTTTAAAGGCATAGATGTTACTGCCTTGTTCTATTGCATGTCTGCAGCTGGTTTTCAGTGTAGATTGACTAATTCTTTGTGGTTCTTTGGATAATAAAACTGTGATCTAAAGACAGTTTTAATCATGTAAACACCTGATTATGTTCTTCTATTGTCCAAAAATGATTTAAAGTTAAAAGTCATTACTATATAATGAAGAGAGTGCCTGGTCACAACTACTTGTGATGAATTGGAAACTCAACAGCTCTCTTTTTTAACTGTCAAGCTCAGAGCCAAGGAGTCTCAGGATCTATAGATTTTGAGATTTGAGTGAACCACAAACAATAGCAGGTGTAAAGTCCACTGATGGATTTATTTTGGTCTGCACATTCAAAGGAGACCCCACACATCGCCACACAATGAGGAACTTTATGGAGACTTCTGGTAGTCTGAGTGGAAATTGCAAGTCATGCAACTTTTGGCAGCCGTCTTAGCCACCTATTAATGTTCATTTTTAAATATTAGTTAGTTCCAGAAAACTATACTGAATGCTGTCCCTGTTTAAAGTTATGAATAGGATGTCCCTTCACTGGGCATGACACTTTGGACTGGATTCTCCGCACCCGACGCCAAAATTGCGGCCGCGCGGGGGGCGGAGAATCCATTTCCCCGCACGGAATCGGGACTGGCGCGGGTTCCCCAATTCTCCGGTCCCTGAAAAGTGGCGTACTTGGTGCCGCATATCCCCTACCTGCGGCCATTGCTGGAAGCCCGCCCTGACATTCTCCGACCCCGATCAGCCAAAGTCCTGACGGCGTGAACCACTCATCGTCCTGCCGGTCGGGATACTAGCATGGTGGTTGCGGACTCAATCCTCGGCTGCCATGGTCGGGGGCGGGCTGATCGGAGGGCAGGGGGACGCCTCATATGGTCCCGGGGTATTTTTGGGCAGGCGGTTAGGGTCGAGTGCGCGGCCAATTGGAGGCACTATGTTTACGGTCCAACTCTGCTGTCCGAGTCCACTGGAGGTCGCCGCCGTGCGCATGTGCAGCCTCTGACCCGGAGGTGCGGAGGCCCATATCTGCAGCAAAAACTGCTAGTTTTATGATGGTTCACTGCTAGTATCCTGCAGGGCTATGAATATGTGGCCCTTTCACGTCGGTTTTTCTGACGTGAAAAGCCACAGTTTTTACAATGGTGTGGGGACATAGTCCCAAAAACAGAGAAGCCAGCCCCTTTTTGCAATGAAATATTACTGTCATGTCATGTAGGATGTTTGAGGTGAGGGATGCAGTTAGTGTCCCTGCTGATTTTACCTGCAGGAAGTGCTGCCATCTCCAGCTCCTCCAAGACCGAGTTAGGGAACTGGAGCTGGAGTTGGAAGAACTTCGGATCATTCGGGAGGCAGAAGGGGTCATAGATAGCAGCTTCAGGGAATTAGTTACACCAAAGATTGGAGATAGGTGGGTAACTGTAAGAGGGACTGGGAAAAAACAGTCAGTGCAGAGATCCCCTGCGGTCGTTCCCCTGAGAAACAAGTATACCGCTTTGGATACTTGTGGGGGGGGGGACTTACCAGGGTTAAGCCATGGGGTACGGGCCTCTGGCACGGAGTCTGTCCCTGTTGCTCAGAAGGGAAGGGGGGAGAGGAGCAGAGCATTAGTAATTGGGGACTCTATAGTCAGGGGCACAGATAGGAGATTTTGTGGGAGCGTGAGAGACTCACGTTTGGTATGTTGCCTCCCAGGTGCAAGGGTACGTGATGTCTCGGATCGTGTTTTCCGGGTCCTTAGGGGGGAGGGGGAGCAGCCCCAAGTCGTGGTCCACATTGGCACCAACGACATAGGTAGGAAAGGGGACAAGGATGTCAGGCAGGCTTTCAGGGAGCTAGGATGGAAGCTCAGAACTAGAACAAACAGAGTTGTTATCTCTGGGTTGTTGCCCGTGCCACGTGATAGTGAGATGAGGAATAGGGAGAGAGAGCATTTAAACACGTGGCTACAGGGATGGTGCAGGCGGGAGGGTTTCAGATTTTTGGATAACTGGGGCTCTTTCTGGGGAAGGTGGGACCTCTACAGGCAGGATGGTCTACATCTGAACCTGAGGGGCACAAATATCCTGGGGGGGAGATTTGTTAGTGCTCTTTGGGGGGGTTTAAACTAATGCAGCAGGGGCATGGGAACCTGGATTGTAGTTTTAGGGTAAGGGAGAATGAGAGTATAGAGGTCAGGAGCACAGATTTGACGTCGCAGGAGGGGGCCAGCGTTCAGGTAGGTGGTTTGAAGTGTGTCTACTTCAATGCCAGGAGTATACGAAACAAGGTAGGGGAACTGGCAGCGTGGGTTGGTACCTGGGACTTCGATGTTGTGGCCATTTCGGAGACATGGATAGAGCAGGGACAGGAATGGATGTTGCAGGTTCCGGGGTTTAGGTGTTTTAGTAAGCTCAGAGAAGGAGGCAAAAGAGGGGGAGGTGTGGCGCTGCTAGTCAAGAGCAGTATTACGGTGGCGGAGAGGATGCTAGATGGGGACTCTTCCGAGGTAGTATTGGCTGAAGTTAGAAACAGGAAAGGAGAGGTCACCCTGTTGGGAGTTTTTTATAGGCCTCCTAATAGTTCTAGGGATGTAGAGGAAAGGATGGCGAAGATGATTCTGGATATGAGCGAAAGTAACAGGGTAGTTATTATGGGAGACTTTAACTTTCCAAATATTGACTGGAAAATATATAGTTCGAGTACAATAGATGGGTCGTTTTTTGTACAGTGTGTGCAGGAGGGTTTCCTGAAACAATATGTTGACAGGCCAACAAGAGGCGAGGCCACGTTGGATTTGGTTTTGGGTAATGAACCAGGCCAGGTGTTGGATTTGGAGGTAGGAGAGCACTTTGGGGACAGTGACCACAATTCGGTGACGTTTACGTTAATGATGGAAAGGGATAAGTATACACCGCAGGGCAAGAGTTATAGCTGGGGGAAGGGCAATTATGATGCCATTAGACGTGACTTGGGGGGGATAAGGTGGAGAAGTAGGCTGCAAGTGTTGGGCACACTGGATAAGTGGGGCTTGTTCAAGGATCAGCTACTGCGTGTTCTTGATAAGTATGTACCGGTCAGACAGGGAGGAAGGCGTCGAGCGAGGGAACCGTGGTTTACCAAGGAAGTGGAATCTCTTGTTAAGAGGAAGAAGAAGGCCTATGTGAAGATGAAGTGTGAAGTTTCGGTTGGGGCGATGGATAGTTACAAGGTAGCGAGGAAGGATCTAAAGAGAGAGCTAAGACGAGCAAGGAGGGGACATGAGAAGTATTTGGCAGGCAGGATCAAGGAAAACCCAAAAGCTTTCTATAGGTATGTCAGGAATAAGCGAATGACTAGGGAAAGAGTAGGACCAGTCAAGGACAGGGATGAGAAATTGTGTGTGGAGTCTGAAGAGATAGGCGAGATACTAAATGAATATTTTTCGTCAGTATTCACTCAGGAAAAAGATAATGTTGTGGAGGAGAATGCTGAGCCCCAGGCTAATAGAATAGATGGCATTGAGGTACGTAGGGAAGAGGTGTTGGCAATTCTGGACAGGCTGAAAATAGATAAGTCCCCGGGACCTGATGGGATTTATCCTAGGATTCTATGGGAGGCCAGGGAAGAGATTGCTGGACCTTTGGCTTTGATTTTTATGTCATCATTGGCTACAGGAATAGTGCCAGAGGACTGGAGGACAGCAAATGTGGTCCCTTTGTTCAAAAAGGGGAGCAGAGACAACCCCGGCAACTATAGACCGGTGAGCCTCACGTCTGTAGTGGGTAAAGTCTTGGAGGGGATTATAAGGGACAAGATTTATAATCATCTAGATAGGAATAATATGATCAGGGATAGTCAGCATGGCTTTGTGAAGGGTAGGTCATGCCTCACAAACCTTATTGAGTTCTTTGAGAAGGTGACTGAACAGGTAGACGAGGGTAGAGCAGTTGATGTGGTGTATATGGATTTCAGCAAAGCGTTTGATAAGGTTCCCCACGGTAGGCTATTGCAAAAAATACGGAGGCTGGGGATTGAGGGTGATTTAGAGATGTGGATCAGAAATTGGCTAGCTGAAAGAAGACAGAGGGTGGTGGTTGATGGGAACTGTTCAGAATGGAGTACAGTCACAAGTGGAGTACCACAAGGATCTGTTCTGGGGCCGTTGCTGTTTGTCATTTTTATCAATGACCTAGAGGAAGGCGCAGAAGGGTGGGTGAGTAAATTTGCAGACGATACTAAAGTCGGTGGTGTTGTCGATAGTGTGGAAGGATGTAGCAGGTTACAGAGGGATATAGATAAGCTGCAGAGCTGGGCTGAGAGGTGGCAAATGGAGTTTAATGTAGAGAAGTGTGAGGTGATTCACTTTGGAAGGAATAACAGGAATGCGGAATATTTGGCTAATGGTAAAGTTCTTGAAAGTGTGGATGAGCAGAGGGATCTAGGTGTCCATGTACATAGATCCCTGAAAGTTGCCACCCAGGTTGATAGGGTTGTGAAGAAGGCCTATGGAGTGTTGGCCTTTATTGGTAGAGGGATTGAGTTCCGGAGTCGGGAGGTCATGTTGCAGCTGTACAGAACTCTGGTCCGGCCGCATTTGGAGTATTGCGTACAGTTCTGGTCACCGCATTATAGGAAGGACGTGGAGGCTTTGGAGCGGGTGCAGAGGAGATTTACCAGGATGTTGCCTGGTATGGAGGGAAAATCTTATGAGGAAAGGCTGACGGACTTGAGGTTGTTTTCGTTGGAGAGAAGAAGGTTAAGAGGAGACTTAATAGAGGCATACAAAATGATCAGGGGGTTGGATAGGGTGGACAGTGAGAGCCTTCTCCCGCGGATGGATATGGCTGGCACGAGGGGACATAACTTTAAACTGAGGGGTAATAGATATAGGACAGAGGTCAGAGGTAGGTTCTTTACGCAAAGAGTAGTGAGGCCGTGGAATGCCCTACCTGCTACAGTAGTGAACTCGCCAACATTGAGGGCATTTAAAAGTTTATTGGATAAACATATGGATGATAATGGCATAGTGTAGGTTAGATGGCTTTTGTTTCGGTGCAACATCGTGGGCCGAAGGGCCTGTACTGCGCTGTATTGTTCTATGTTCTATGTTCTATGTTATTCTAATGATATAATATCTAATTATTCATTAGGGATTGGGTACATACGTGTGGGTTCATTTACTAAGACCAAGCACATAAGAACAGTTATAAATAGGTAGATGTTTTTAGGTATATTTATACATTGGGAGAGATGGAGGCATTGTTATTATGCCACTGGGCTAGTAATCAAGAGGCTCAGGCTAATGCACTGAGGACAGTGATGATTCAAATCCCATCATAGCAGCTGCTCTGCTCAAAGCAAAAGTGAAACTAAAGTGGATCAAGGACACAATTCTGATATCCCTTAAAGGCAGATTACACCAATTATTTTTGACCTTTACGACGGACATCATTGTCATTGAAGAGGGTACAGAAGAGACTCAGTAATGTTCATAGTTTACATGATTTAAATATTCATTTAGATTTAAAAATCTGGATTCTTCATTCGAACAGAGACAGTTAAAAATGTGTCTTGATAAGGTAAAGAGAGCAACATTTCTTCCTCTGGCCAAAGAATCTGAAACCACCGAGTATAACTGTATGGTCATCATTAAAAGAGTGAAGGAAGACATAATGGATGGATTGCATTGTCAGAAACATTAATGGAAGCAAAATCCATTATAGTTTTTCAAATAAAGTGGATACATATTTGAAGAAAAATATTGAAAAGGGTATGGGTAAAGGAGATTAAGTGAATAACTTTTTCAGATATTCTGTACATATTGTTAGAGTCCTTCCTTTTGATTTCCCTTTGTTCCTATTTCTTTTAATTTTATTTTTTGTTTTGGTCTGGGTATCATTGATTGAGATATAACTTAAGTTGAGTGGAGGAAGTACAGAATTCAAAGTTTCAAATAGCTTGACCACTGGAACACTGCGTCCTCAAGTTTAGTTTGGGAAAGGAAATTCCAGACTTTCTGGCACCCAGCAGATTAGAGGGATTTGGTTCGATTTGATTTGTGGCAGCCTATGGGTTTGCCAGGGACAGTGTTCTGCCTGGCAACAGACAGTGACTGGTTCCTCCCAGGTGGAACCCAGCAGAAAACATGAGACCCTCGAAGTAAGACGCTGTGTTTTCTCCCTCTCTCTCTTCCTTTCTTTCTCCTGGCTACTGATTACCTGCTGTCTCTGCGGATCTATAGTGAAGACCATTACAGATTGAAAGAAAAGATAACATCCAACTTAAGGTCTAAACTGGAGAAAAAAACCACTGAAAGATATTCACCTGAAGTCAAAGATCACTGTCTTTACATTTTTCTCATTATTATATTCCCTCTCTATCACCTTTCCCTTCTATGTTGTCTGTATGTGTGTGTGTAGTGTGATGAGTTAGAAAGGGGAGGAGTTGGGAATTAGATGGCAGTTGTATTATTGCCTGTTTAATACTAATACTGGACAGCATGGTGGCACAGTTGTTAGCACTGCTTCCTGACAGTGCCAGGGACCTGGGTTCGATTCCAGCTTTGGGTGACTGTCTGTGTGAAGTTTGCAAGTTCTCCCCGTGTCTGCATGGGTTTCCTCCGGGTGTTCCGGTATCCTTCCACAGTCCAAACATATGCACGTCAGGTGGATTGGCCATGCTAAATTGTCCTTTAGTGTCCAAGGCACTAAAGGTAAAGGTGGGTTTACGGGGATAGGGCGGGAGATGGGGGCCTAAGTAGCGTGCTCTTTCAACGGGCCGGTGCAGACTCGATAGGCCCAATGGGCTCCCTCTGCACTGGAGAGATTCTATGATTCTCCGCAGAATCACGGTTAAATAAAAAAGGTTACTTGTGTTAAAATTTACAAACCTGGTAGCTGTATTTAATCAGTATCAAACCAAAGCCATAAGATGTTTAAGTAGCTTTAATTTCACTTGTGTTACAACCCCGGATCAAGTGGGGATGGAATTGACCAGCCCAGGGTGTCGTGACTGTCATAATATCCACTCATGTACATAATGAGATGCAGACAGGCAGTGATTGACACACAGGATAACCAATGAGCACACACGACACATAACAACCAATCACCAGACAGGACACCACCACTATAAAGCACACAGGGCATTAAGACTCTCCCTCTCTCTACAGGACACAGCTACTGAGATGTAAGAGTGCACAAGCCAGTGAGCACTATCACCACGAGGTAGAGAGTTAGTCTGGTCAAGCCAGTAGGAGGTGATCAGTTAGATTGATAGAGCGTCAACTCACAGCAGACTATGTACAACAATCAGGAAGTTCAATAAAACAGTGTTGGACCATCTCCTGTGTCAGAAGCCTGTTTCTAGTTTCACAGCATCCAGTTGCAGTCAACATTGAACCAACTTACTTAACACATCAGTGACAATGTACAAAATCTGAAATGGCATCCTCTCTGTGCTTTCAATTTTCATGATACACTGGGGAGATTTTCCTCGATCTTTTCCAGGTGTGCACTCTGAGCTGATCACTTTTCCAAGTGCTCCAGTCGCATGTGAGAAAATCTGTCCTTATAATTCGAATATGCACTGAGGTCTTCCCTTGTTCCAGGCAGACTATTTGACTGGGGGACAGGAGGGAACAATACTTGTGTGAAGCTGTGCTGTTTCTACCCATCTCAGGCAGTGTTACTCAAACTGAATAGTAAATGCCCCACCGAATAGCAGACATAACAAGGCATGAAATTCTCTCTAATTTAATACAGCTAAATCATTATAGATCATGGTGTTTATTCATTCACTGGAATGTATCAATCGCAGATCTAGCAAGGTGAAAAATGCTGTGGTTAATCCCTTTTTACCACTGAACTGGGAACACTTCTGTTGTCCATTTTTCAGATGAAAAAATTTAAAAGTACAGTTTCCCCATAAAAGAAAGCATTGCATTTCAAATATTACTGGAAAAAAGCATGATGTAACAATATCATAGGAACAGGGTAGCAATTATTCACAATATCGATTAATAATTGGGGCTCTTATATTGCATAAGTAATGCCAGATTGCCAAAGAACAGACCTTGGAGGACCAGCAGCAAAGCAAGACCTTAGAGTTTTCCAAAATAAAAATAAAAAATGCTGGAAATAATCGGCAGGTCGTGCAGCATCTGTGGACAGAGAAAAATTGATTAATAAGGGGGTCAGCAGTTATGGGGAAAAGGCAGGAGAATTAGGATGAGAAAAATATCAGTCATGATTGAGTGGCGGGGCAGACTAGATGGGCCGAGTGGCCTAATTCTGCTCCTATGTCTTATGGTCTTATGTCAGGTCATTGGCCTTTCATTAGAAGCAAGACTTTCCTTCTCAGTTATGACCAGAGAGATGGGTACCCTAGCCAAAAGCTGATGATGAAGTTTTTGAATATGGAGCAGAAACGAGTTATATGTGTAACTGCAATGAACACCAAGGGCTATATGTATTCTCCGCCCCCGCTGTCGCCGAAATCACATTCAGCGATGGGGCGGAGAATCCGTTTTGGCGCATGAAATCAGGACCAATGCGGGTTTTGCAATTCTCCGCCCCCGTATACCGGCGTACCCGTGGAGTACACCACGCTGAGTGTCCACCGCCTCAGGCCATTGCCTGAGGCTCACCCCGTGATGGTCTGGTGCCGATCGGCCGAATTCCCGATGGCGTGATTCTAACATGGTCCCACCATGATCTTCGCGTTGCGGCTGCGGACTCTGTCCAGGGCCCACACAGTCGGGGGACGGCCAATCGACGGACAAGAGGAGGCTTCATTCGGGGCTGGGGGCAATGTGGGCGGGCCGTCCGGGGGGGGCGAGAGGCTGATGCAGGTCTGCGGACTGAGTCCGCCATGGAACACGGTGCGGCCGCTGGTGGCCGCTGCCGTGTGCATGCGCGGCCTCTGACCGGAGGTGCGGGACGCCGTATCGGCACCAAATGCTGCGAGCTCTACGATAGCTGCCTGCTTGCCCCTCTGCAAAACAGAGTATCTATGGCCTTTTGACGCCAGTTTTCCTGGCGTAAAAGACCACAGTGTTCCCGACGGCATGGGGACATAGTCTCAAAAATGGAGAATCCAGCCCTAAGTCTCCTTAAAGTTTTCAATCCATCTATCAAACATTCCATCCGAGCAAATTGCTGTGCAGAAATCTGGTCTGCCTCCAGGAATTGAACTTAAATATCCTCCAATTGTACTTGTCCTTGGTCTCTCAAAATTGGGTCTAGAATCTCAGACATACACCTCCCCATTGTTGCCTGTAGAAAATGCAGATAACTGGACCATGTGAAAAATGAAGCCTCCATTCTGCTGTTTATTGCTGCAGGAAGGAGGTGAATTCTGAAATAAAATAGAAAGATGATTCATTTTCTGGTTGTGCTTCCTCTGACAGTGTCATAAAATGAGGCCATGGGGGGTACGGGCCGTATGGCCGTGGTGGTTCCTGACAGGACTGGAGCGGTGTCCAAGCACGGACCGCCATTGCCACCGCCTGCAAGGCAGGTCTCTTGCTCTGCACCGCACTGACCAGCCAGATTGGCCCCTGGTTCTGCAGAATGACACCGGCCATATGAGTGCCCCCACCCCACCAACCCCCCCCCCCTCCAGCATCCCAACCCCCACCAGGGGTGTGATCGAGCGGTGCTTCAGCATCCTGAAGATGCGGTTCAGGTGCCTGGACTGCTCTGGAGGGGCACTCCAGTATAGCGCTGAGAGGGTCACCCGCATCATGGCGGCCTGCTGCGTCCTCTGCAACATCACACAGCAGAGGGGCAATGTGCCGGAGGAGGAGGATAAACACCAGGTCTCGTCTGAAGAGGAGGATGCGGGGGAGGGCGAGGATGAGCAGAACATGGGCCCCAGGCAGTCACGTGAGGCCGCACAATATGTGTGCCAGGGCAAATGCACTCGGGACACGCTAATCGCCTCCAGGTTCACTGGCAAGACGGAGGGACTGGCCAGGGGCACGGATACCGCATTCTGAGGCATCTGTGCCACCTGGCACTGCCAGTGCTGGAGGCCGGCTCTCGTCTCGGCCAGGTTCTGCAAGCTTGGAGCACAGGAAGTGGACCACCTCCACCTAGGACTGTGCCTCATCATGCTGCGACTGTGCCACCACCTTCTGGGTCTATGCCACATCAGCCAGTGTCTGCGCCATGTCCCTCTGGGACTGCACCACTTGCCTCTGTGTTTGTACCACGTCGGACTGCCTGGGCAATGCCTCCGACGCTCTCAGCCATGGCCTGCTGTGACTGGGCCACATTCAGGAATGCTGTTGCAATGTCCAGGTGGTTCTGCCACATGGCTGCCTGTGAGAGAGCAGGACGCATGCAGCGCATGGGGTGGATAGCTGGTGGTTCAGTGGCCAAGGTACCTGGCCATGGCGGCCGATATGGGTGCCAGCATGTGGTGCAGGGTGAGGGTTCTGGGAGTTTATAGGTGTGTGGGACGGGGGTTGGTGCCAGGGGCACAGTGCAGCCTTCTCACCCTGGCTGCCCTGAGGAGGTCGTGCAGTTTCTGATGGCGCTCACCGCCTCTGCCAACTGCACCCAGGCAGGGCAAACGGCAGAGGCTGCAGCCTCCCTCCCGGGCCAGGTTACAGGGTGGCCTGCTTCTCCTCCCCCACATCCAGGAGGGTCTCAAGCTGTGCTTCGGTGAATCTTGGTGCTGCGCATCTTGCTGCCATTTTGTTGGCTGGGATGGTGTGTGTGGGGAGTGAAGTGTGTATATGCGGCTGCAGCTTGTCAGCCTCCTGAGTGTCAATCGCAAACCCGGCAAAAGCCGCACTATTTCCCATTGCAAACAATTGTGTTCCACGTAGCGCCAGGGCTAGCCCCTTAATAGTCGCTGAACCGGTCCAGGTGCGGTGCCAGTTTGACATGGTGATGTCTAGCACGAGGGGACATAGCTTTAAGTTGAGGGGCGATAGATATAAGACAGATGTCAGAGGTAGGTTCTTTACTCAGAGAGTAGTAAGGGCGTGGAATGCCCTGCCTGCAACAGTAGTGGACTCGCCAATACTAAGGAAATTCAAATGGTCATTGGATAAACATATGGACGATAAGGGAATAGTGTAGATGGGCTTTAGCGTGGTTTCACAGGTCGGCGCAACATCGAGGGCCGAAGGGCCTGTACTGCGCTGTAATGTTCTATGTTCTATGTTCTAGTTTTGCTGTCATGGGAGTCCAGGAAGCCTGCCCCGGCGTCTGAGGAATGGAGAATCCAGCTGGGGGTGTCCAACAGGTCGATGTCATGTGTCTAATGTGTGAGTGAAGAAAGTTGGCATGCTTCTCACTTTTGTGTGCTAATTTTCTTTTCATTTTTTTTCCACACCACTGGCTAACATCAGTGTGAAAATGTGTAAATCTCTCCGTCAGTGCACGGCCTCTCCATCAGTAAGTCCTTAGCTGTGTCTCCCTATGGTGACATGGAATCTGGGTCCCCTGTGATCCCAGACTGTGGGCGGGATTCTCCAATAATGGGGCTATGTCCCCACCCCGGCGTGAAAAGTGGCGCCAACCACTCCGGCGTCAACGGTTCCCGATAATGGGAATGCTCCCCTTCCTAGGGGTCTAGGTTGGTGCCAGTGTGGTCCCCGCAGCTCCAGCCGGGAGCATGCGCAGAACGGCCGGCATGATTCCACGCCTGCCCCGGGGGGTTTCCTTCTCCGCGCCGGTCCCCAGGCAATATGGCGTAGCCCTACCGGGGCCCGGCGCGGAGGAACATAGCCCCCACAGAACCAGCCCACCCGCCAATCGGTAGGCCCCGATCTGGGGCAAGGCCACCGTGGGGGCCTCCCCCCGGGGTCGGATCCCCAGCCCCCCCTGCAGTACGGCCCCCGCTGACTCACCTTCCAGGTCCCGCCGTGTGGGACCTGAGTATCCCATGCCGGCGGGACTCCACCGAACTCACCAGCCACTCGGCTCATTGGGGCCCAAAGAATCGCCGGGGGAGGCCGCTGTCAACGGCCCACGACCGGCGCGGCGGGAATCCCGCAAACACCCGAGAATCGCCGGGGGTGAATCAGGAAGCCGGCTGTCGTGTTGGGTGTTCTGGTTCACAAACAAGCCAACAATGCTGGAATGGTGTAACGCTATTTTATTACCTGTTCAACTATGCTAACAGACTGTAAACGTGGGTATAAGCAATACCAGCTTAACTGTGGACCCTTTCCTATCACTGGCTATGGTGAGGCACTCAGCACATGGTGAATGTCTGTGTTGCAGGCTGTGAGCTCTGTGCTCTGAGCTGGCTGCTACTAGAATGAGCGGGAACTCTCCTGTCCCCTGTCTTTATAGTGCGTGTGCTCTCACTGGTGATTGGCTGCGGTGTTATGTATGCTGGTTGGTCCTACTGCATGTCCATCAGTGTGTGTATGTGATTGCACCATAATCTACTGATGTATATTATGACACCGGCGTCGGGTCGGCGGGGCATAATTCCCGCGTCCCCCCGGGGATTCTCCAACCCAGCGTGGGGTCGGAGAATCCCGGCCTCAAGCTTCAGTAGAGTTTGGAGAAAGTTTGGCCCCAGATAGACAGTGCTAAGGCCCACTGGCACTTGGACATGTCCTGGCACTGATGAATCAAACTTCCAACAATGAACGAATAGTTCCAATGTCTTGTGACTACCTTGGGACAGTTGAAGGGTAAAACCTGGCAACGAATCTGGAGTAGACTTACATCTAAATATCGACGGCATGCCTGGTCCAGCAGGTGCTCGAATGACAGACGTTGTCGGTAAACACAAGGGCTGATATGGCCCGTCCTTCCCTCTATTCCTCCTCGGCCTGTCTTCTGTTCCTCTGGGGCAGGCTCTGCTGCTGCAGGGTCCCCCTCAAGCAGCTCCAGCTCGTAAAGCCTCAACGCATCCCCCAGGACTGCGGCGACTAAGATGAAGGCCACCCTTCCTGGTTAAATTCCAAAGTCCATTGTCTGCAGGGGATGAAAGTCAGACATGTTAGCATGGTGTGTGCCCCCATGCACAACCAGGTCCAATGGGCTTTACGGTAGCCCTGGTCTGCACTACAGACCCAGGCCCATCCCTCCCCAATCCTACACCCAGCCCCAGATGTTCCCCCAGGCACTCTGCCCTCCGCACCCCTGACGCCGTTGATGCCCGGCACCATGGGGGCCTCTGCACCGTCCCTGCTGCCAGGAGTACCGGTGGCTGGCCCTACCTATGCCAATGGTACGCTCCGCGGCCCCCATCTGGGACCCTCCTGCGGCTGTTGCCTTTGGGTGGGCCTGGTTGTGGGGGAGGTAGGAAATTGATTGAGTGGGGGGCGGTGGTTGGTGTGCAGGAATGGTAGGTGGGGGCTGGGGTGCAGGAGAGTGATGGAGTGGAGGGTGGGGGCTGGGGTGTGGGGTTGTTGGGCTGGGAAGTGGAATGCCGGGGTGGTGGGGTGGAGGGTGGGGGTACCCATGCGACTGGTGTCACTGTGACCAGCCACGAGCCACGGTAGGCGGTCATGAGATGCGCAGCAAGGTGGCTGCCTTGCAGACCGTGGCAATGGCGGTCTGTGCCTGGACACCACGGTCCCATGAGGGTTCACCCCGACCCCATGGCCCATCCCCTGGTCACCCCCATTGACCACGCTGCCCCATGCTAATGGCCCCTATAGACACTCACATGAAAAATTGAGCACATTGAGTTTCTGCCTTAGATTACATTAATAAAGATATCCTCTGCCCAACACAAATTAACTATATAATATTGAAAATAAAGCATTAGAAGTGAAACTACAGGTAAATGATTCCAATGATCAAGAAGGCTTCAATCAGAATTAAAATTAATTCAGAAGCTAGGGTAGATCAGCAAGTTAATATTTTGCCATATTGACTGCTTCAATTGTGCCCTCTTCTGGCAGTAATGGGGAAGCGTAAGAGACATACACTTATGTCCCACAAACATGAACACTGGAACATATACGCAAACACAGAAATGATTAACAGTAAGCAGAAAGCTTATTCCAGTAATTTTTAAAAGGAAAATAATAGGAATTGATGCTTTCCTAAATAACTTGTTATTTTTGCAGTTACAGTTTAATTTTAACAACACTATACCACTTATGGCTAACATTGAAGAATTTATTCAACAAATAGACAGTTTCCAGATTTAGATGGAAGTGAATTGATATGAAGTTGTCACTGGGAGAGAAATGCAAATTCTGGACTATTCACACAGAGAAGTTAATTATCATTGAGTGAAGAACAAAAAGAGGACAAGGTTTTATTGAGCGCATACCTTCAGCCAGTTCTATGATGCACACATAGTGCATCATATCCAAACTTTTCCGATTCCCTTTCCCTTCATTTACACCAAACCATGAATCTTTCATCCCACTGTCATTGCAGCGATGATGAAAAATATTAATTCCACATATAAATTTGATGCTTTATTTACATTTAGTTCTGTACTGGCTGCAGATCCTGCAACACATTTTGCATTCCCTCAAATGACCATAATTGATTTGGGGCTACATTTCATTTAGTCCTTGAAATGATGTTGCGTGAGGTTTAGTGTACCCACTTAACTCATCCATATACAATTCCTTTGTCAGCTATTTTAATAGTGGCGTTTACTAAATAAGTTAACAAACAATGTTGTTTATTGAAACAGTATTGATTTTATGGTTTTAATGTTGAGAACAAATAAATGCATTAACGCAATACACATTTTCATATATTTTGCTTTTTAAATAATTCTAGTTCCACAAATAGTAAAAATAATATTTCCAAGCACACTGAATGTCACATAAAAGTCTGCACAAAATAGAGTGAAAATAACATGTCTGGACAATTTTCTAACATTTGAATTAATTAATAAAATTTGATTTTAGAAGATATGTGTACTTACTATCAATATAATCAATCCTTTCTGAAACATTATTCTTGTTTTTGCATGAGTGATTAAAGGCATTATCGTAGTCCAGCACTAAGTCTGCATGTAGGCTGATGTCTCTGGTATCTACTCAGTATAGTCCCACATTTTATACCTTGCACTGTATTTGGCAGGTACAAATCTAATCATTTACTTCAAATCTCATTTTTTAATAATTATATTTATCATTTCTTTCCAAATAATATATTCAGATATTTCTCAAATTTATTGCTGGATAAGCTTTCTGTCTCTGATCCTTTGCCTTATGCTCTTAAGATGATTGAAAGCTCTGATCTACTTTTATGGTTTGAAATGGCAATGGCACACAAGTCATATCATTAATAGAACACAGCAGTCTACTGATTTTACACTTGCTGTTCTTAAAGAGACATGTTTATCTGGCAAGTTACACCGTCTGGGTAAGTGCCTACTTTTGCATCTCACAATCACATTACTGATTGAAAAATGGACCATTGCACATGACTTCTGAATCAGCATCAGAAATGTAAACATGTTCAACAGAATGCACATTGAACTACATCAGAGAATAGATAAAGTCCAAGGGCCTAACCTACCGGCCGCGTTGCACCTGAAAAGCATCCTCTTCCAGCATCTACCACGCTGCATCTCAACACAGAGGAGCAAGGTTTCAAAAATGACGCTCTTCGGTTGGCTCAACACTTTTGACCTGAGTGTGGAAGACTGAGCTCAGTATGTGCAGCGTACGTGCTATTGTTTCAGGATGAATGCTATTACTGGGCAGGACCGCCAGAGGTGATTCTTTTCATCGCCTGTGGGGCCCCCACTTTCAGTGTCATAAACCTACCCTGTGCTCCAAACTCCCAAGACATTTGATGAATTGGGGCAGCACGGTGGTATAGTAGTTAGCACTGCTGCCTCATAGCACCAGAGATCCAGGTTCAATCCCAGCCTTGGGTGACTGTCTGTGTGGAGTTTGCACTTTCTCCCCGTGTCTGCGTGGGTTTCCTCCTGGTGCTCAGGTTTCCTCCCACAGCCTAAAGAAATGCAGGTTAGGTGGATGGCCACGCTAAATTGCCCCTTAGTGTCCAAAGATGTGTAAGGGTTATGGGGTTACGGGGATACGGCAGGGGAGTGGGTCAAGGCATGGTGCTCTTACAGAGGGTCGGTGCGGACATTGGAGGGATTCTGTGGTTCTATTATTCTAATTGGTGGCGCTCGTAACAAACCACTATGACCCCCAAGCCGTCGGTCATTGTCCAAGGATACCGATTGAATACGGCAGAGAGACCTCCGAGAAATCTGTTATTGAGTTTCTGGCACGCTTACGCAAACTGGCAGAGCACTCCGTCTATGGGCCATCCCTACCGGAAATGCTACGACACCGCCTTGTGTGGAGTTAACAACATGGTGACCCAGCGGAAATTGCTGACCTAACCGTCTTTGGACCTAAAAAAGGGCCATTGAGATGTCCCTCTCACAGGAGGGTACAGAGAAGAAAGTCCAGGAGCTCCAGGGTACATCAGAAATGGAGGGGACCAGCGCTGGATGCTTCCCCCCCCCGCCCCATTCAGAGAGCAGTGCCCCTAGGAACAGAATCTCTGGGACCCAGCCCTTTCACGAACACCGTTGGGGCCCGGCCGTTAACCAAGGGCCACTGAATCTCCCCTGAAGCACTGGAGGAGGACTCATAGCGGTGCAGCACCGGTGGCCGGAGAAGCTGCAGGGACCGATAATGCCAGGTCAGCTAACAAGTGCATCTCCCTGGTCGCGGGAGGGGCCCACCTACAGCCAGGAACCTCCACCTAGTGCAACCTGATGAAGACGTGTGCAAGCAGTTGAATTTCATTGCCACGCTGCAGGTTGCCCCCATCAAAGTCACTGTCCAAGTAAATGGTCACCCGCTCATAATGGAACTGGACATGGGGGCTGCGGTCTCAGTGATAGGATGGCAGATATTCAAAAGGATCAGAATGGGAGTCCAGCGTTTGAACATGAGTGACACCGAGGTGAGCTTGACAACGTACATGGGGGAACCACTAGCCATCATTAGTACTACAATGACCCTAGATGCTTACGTTCAGCAGTCCATCAGGTTGTCCTTGATAATAGTACAGAGCCTCGGCTGGGCCATGATTGGCTGCAGAAGCTCCGTTTGGACTGGCTGTGAATTTTCAGGATGAGCATTGGAGGATTATCGGGGAATTATATGAAGTCCTGGGGATGTACCCGGAGGTTTTCCAGGAAGGCCTGGGTAAGATCAAAGGTGCCAAGATTCACGTAGATCCTAAGGCTCAACCAAAGTATTTTAGGGCCCTCCCAGTTCCCTAGCACTCTGACAAACGTAGAGGATGAGCTTAACCACTTGGAAAGCCTAGGAGTCATCAGGCAGATTGGGCAGTGCCTGTGGTCCCGGTACTGAAACTAGATAAAACCGTCCGCCTGTGTGAGGATTACAAGCTAACTGTGAACAGCGCCTCGCGTTTGGACAGATACCCGATGCCACGAACAGAGGACCTCTACACAAAGTTGGCCGAAGGATACTTTTTCTATACTCGACATGAGTAATGCACACCTCCAATTGGAGCTAAACGCAGCCTCCAGAAAATCTGTGACCATTAATACCTACAGAGGCCTCCAAGAATATACAAGGTTGCCAATCGGGGTATCAACGGCTTAGGCTATTTTCCAGAGAGTCATGGAGAACATCCTCCAAGGACTACCACGAGTGATGGTTTACTTGGATGACATCCTGGTCACCGGAGCCAGGGAAAAGAAGCACCTGAGCAACTTGGAGGTAGTCTTCCACTGGTTTTCCAAGACAGGCATTTGCCTTAAGAGAGGAAAATGCATTTTTTATGCAAAAGAGGTCATTTATTTAGGGTACTGTGTCGCGCGAGACAGCTTGAAGCCAGTAAAAGAGAAGGTGCGAATAATCAAACAAACCCCCAAACGTGACTGAATTGCCGTCGTTCTTGGCACTTGTGAATTATTATGGAAAATGTATCCCCAACTTGGCACCCATCCTCGCACCACTGCATGCTCCACTGAAAAACACCCAGAGTTCTGCGGAGAGCACCGCATAAAGAATTCTTCACCAAGGTGAAGCAGCGATTGTTGTCATCAGGGTTGTTGACCCATTACGACCCCTCAAAGTCCCTGTTGGACTCTTGTGATGCCTCCCCATACGGAATCAGGGTAGTATTATCCCACCCCATGAACGCTGGAATGGAGAGATCGATAGCCTATGTATCGCGGACTTGGGCCGCTACAGAGCGGAACTATGCTCAGATTGAGAAACAAGGGCTGGCCAACCTTTTTGTGGTGAAGAACTTCCACCGGTATGTGTATGGGATTTGTTTCACCATCATACTGGACCACCGGAGGAAGCTTTTTCAGGCCCCGCCTGCCCAGCACCAGGAGACCTGGGGACATAAGAACATAAGAACTAGGAGCAGGAGTAGGCCATCTGACCCTTCGGGCCTGCTCCGCCATTCAGTGAGATCATGGCAGATCTTTTGTGGACTCAGCTCCACTTTATGGCCCGAACACCATAACCCTTAATCCCTTTATTCTTCAAAAAACTATCTATCTTTATCTTAAAACATTCAATGAAGGAGCCTCTACAGCTTCACTGGGCAAGGAATTCCATAGATTCACAACCCTTTGGGTGAAGAAGTTCCTCCTCAGCTCAGTCCTAAATCTACTTCCCCTTATTTTGAGGCTATGCCCCCTAGTTCTGCTTTCACCCGCCAGTGGAAACAACCTGCCTGCATCTATCCTATCTATTCCCTTCATAATTTTATATGTTTCTATAAGATCCCCCCGCATCCTTCTTATTCCAATGAGTACAGTCCCAGTCTACTCAACCTCTCCTCGTAATCCAACCCATTCAGCTCTGGGATTAACCTAGTGAATCTCCTCTGCACACCCTCCAGCGCCAGTACATCCTTTCTCAGGTAAGGAGACCATAACTGAACACAATGCTCCAGGTGTGGCCTCACTAACACCTTATACAATTGCAGCATAACCTCCCTAGTCTTAAACTCCATCCCTATAGCAATGAAGGACACAACTCCATTCACCTTCTTAATCACCTGTTGCACATGTAAACCAACTTTTTGCGACTCATGCACTAGAACACCCAGATCCCTCTGCACAGCAGCATGTTTTAATATTTTATCATTTAAATAAGAATCCGTTTTGCTGTTATTCCTACCAAAATGTATAACGTCATATTTGTCAACATTGTATTCCATCTGCCAGACCCTAGCCCATTCACTTAAACTATCCAAATCCCCCTGCAGACTTCCAGTATCCTCTGCACTTTTTGCTTTACCACTCATCTTAGTGGCGTCTGCAAACTTGGACTCATTGCACTTGGTCCCCAACTCCAAATGATCTATGTAAATTGTGAACAATTGTGGGCCCAACACTAATCCCTGAGGGACACAACTAGCGACTGATTGCCAACCAGAGAAACACCCATTAATCCCCACTCTTTGCTTTCTATTAATTAACCAGTCCTCTATCCATGCTACTACTTTCCCCTTAACGCCATGATCTTTATCTTATACAGCAACCTTTTGTGTGGCACCTTGTCAAAAGCTTTCTGGAAGTCCAGATATACCACATCCGTTGGCTCCCCGTTATCTACCGCACTGGTAATGTCCTCAAAAAAATCCACTAAATTAGCCAGGCACGACCTACCCTTTATGAACCCATGCTGTGTCTGTCCAATGGGACAATTTCCCTCCAGGTGCCTCGCTATTTCTTCCTAGATGATAGAATCACTCCCTAGGGGCCCTGACACTGAGATGCGTGAGTTGGAGGATTCATTATCCAACATGGAGACTCGGGCATCTGCGTATTTGGATGATTGCTGCACCAGGGAACAGTCTCTGACGGTGCCCCCCAGGATGATCGACACAAAAACAGTGCTCCCCAACATACCCCCCTGACCCAGCCCCACAACAGCCAGAGGTGCAACTGTGGGCAAAGCGTGGAAACAGCCTCCTCCGCTCCCCACAACAGAGGGACGTACGAACTTTGTGGAGCAAAGGATGTTATAAACCCCGCGAGTCCCGTGGGGATGACCCAATCAATCTCCCTGTGGGATACATGGAATACGAGCTCCCCCACTGCGGGGCGGAAGCCTAACAACAGGGTTCGTTAATTCCCTGAGAAAAAGCCGGTCCAAGAGGGAGCCGGCATCTCAGGCTGGGACTTGGAGTGTTGCTTAGTTGCTGTATTTCCAAACTGTGAGTAGGAAATAAACTACTTTTGACTTACCTTTACAGGGCCCCTCATTGATAATACTGAGGAACCGGGAAAAACCCAGCAGGTCTGTCAGCATCTCTGAAGAGAGAAACCCAAGTCTGGACCCTTCTTCAATTCCACGGAATTTCCAAATCATTATTTTGCTTTCTGTACAATAATTAAAATGTTAATTATAATCCATGCTTTTTGCCGCCTTCTTTGTTCGTTGTGAATATTCAGTTTGATTGGCTGATCAGCCTGGTAACCTCCTGCCCTATTGCTGAATGCTACTGATCCCCTCTAAATGTCATCAATTTCAAATGGATGGCAGAACAGAGGAAACCTATGCTTTAGAGCTCTGAAGACAACTTTCGATGTCCAAGATAGGACTAAAATATTTCGAAATGGACCATATAGGTTTGCCGAACACTTTTTCTCAGATAACATTCCATTAAAATTGCAGTAGTGACCCAGAGAAAAGGCAGAATTACGTGCTGCAGCAGATATTGCAACTCTTCTAACAGGAACCTATCCCATTCACCAATCAAATTTCAATGAACTTTGATATTTCAGGACTTGTTGTTCAGTTGTCAGCTTAGCTGTTTGTCAACATTCTTGTCTTTGACTCAAAAAGTTTCATGTTCGAACCCCCTCCAGTGATTGAGCACATAATGTAAACTGACACATCAATAATGCTTTCCTGAAGCATTTATTTGCATTATTAAACTAAATCCAGCTTATCTGTCCCACTGAGTCAGAAAGGTGTTAATTTTTGTCTCTACTCCAATGGAGGTAAAAGAAATTCTGGGTGTCCGCCATCAGATTAGCTGCATTCAATCAAGCCCAGCCAAAAAGCATTTGGCCAGTAATTATTGTTGTTTGTGGTGTATTGCTTTGTATTTGCCTATTCGAGTAACAAGAAAGAGACTTCAAAGCTATTCATCATAAACTGAATAGGAAAATGCTATTTCCAGCAACTAGGAGTCATCAATATGGAATTGTCATTAGGACAATGAAGAGGCAGAATCTTTGCGATGCCTTTGCACATTGAGTTTCTGGAGGATGGGATGTTTTACCAAAGCGAGTGGTTGAGGCACACATCATAACATGCTTAAAGTGAAAGCTCGACAAATGTTTAAAGTGGAGGGAGTTACAGGATTATGGGGAGAAATGGAGTAGTAGTAAAACTAGTTATGGATTTCAACAGCAAGCAGTAGATGCAGATACACGGAATAAAAAGGCCAGCATTCATGTTGTGGTTCTATGATTTGGGGTTGCTTTGGCAAATGTGATAAAATAATATGGAAAAGCACATTCTTTCTTTGGCAGTCTCAGGAATTTAGCTTCCCCAAAAGCCTATTACATTGCACCAGTACTCCTTCTGGAGTTAAAATAGCTGGTACTGCTCCATTCTTCACCAAGTCCTATTACATTTGCCTTATGCATAGATACATAGAACATACAGTGCCCTTTGGCCCATCGAGTCTGCACCGACCCACTTAAGCCCTCACTTCCACCCTATCCGTATAACCCAATAACCCCTCCTAACCTTTTTGGACACTAAGGGACAATTTAGCATGGCCAATCCACCTAACCTGCACGTCTTTGGACTGTGGGAGGAAACCGGTGGACCCAGAGGAAACCCACGCAGACACGGGGAGAACGTGCAGACTCCACACAGACAGTGACCCAGCGGGGAATCGAAACTGGGACCCTGGCGCTGTGAACAAAATGCACAAAATGTAACAGCTCTGTTAGCAGTGATTTAAAATTGAATTGTACTAAATAATACACACAAATAGAGGATCTGGTGAGAAGTAAATCTCTTAGCACTCTTAAGTAATTACAGCAATTATCTTGCTTTCACATTATGGTCATTTACATGCTAGCAACATAAAATGATGTCTGTCCACAATCCCCAAGGAATATGCTTCTGTTCCATTCTGTACACACTGAGCTGTCAAACATACAGGCAGGGAGTTTGTCTGCCATTAATATCCTGAAATCCTTTTTTTTATCAAATTCAAAACATCTGAACTGTACTAATGAACTGGGAGTGAGAAGCTATTAATGCTAAAATCTTAAAGACGCAAACCTTTCTAGTGCAGCTTTAATTAATTTTAAAGGTGGAATGCACAGTGGATGATACTGCCTACTTCCCAGACTTAGTGAAGGACCTTGAACAATAACTCCCCATTTACTGAAATAAAATGTTTATCTGACATAGCACACCACTGTTATGAATGGTAAGTCTGCATTTTACAGTTTTTGATCTTGACCCTTAATTGTGGAAGCGGTATTAGATTGAAACACAATCATTAGTGAGTTCAGTTTATGTGTGATGATGCTAAACAAATCATCTGTCCTTCCATTGCCATACTTACTGATAATGCAAGGTCAGAAACTCGGCAATTTTTATTTCAGGGACAGGAAATGTAACATTGTTGAATGATGTATGAAATTTTCATCCAAGCTACCATTTTGTGTACCATTAAGGAGAATGGAAATAGTGAATGTTGGAAAGCAGAGAGCAATCAGCATTTAAACAAAAATATAGATAAAACTTTTTTTTAGTCTGACACCCTCCTCCCGCCCCCCCGAACAGAAAATGTATAGACAGGCTCGAGTAAACATTGGTGGGGGGTGGGGGTTGCAAAATTTGTCTGCACAAAGTAGGCTGAATCCTGCACCATTGATATGGAAAATGTTGCCGAGATTGTTACACTGAAAGCAAATAAAAATGACACTGGGACTTGAAACCTTGAAAGTCTCTAAAAGGAGTTTGAAAAATTGGTTGCCGATTTGCTACGAGCCCATGTTGCGCTGTTGGCATAGAACAAGTTCACTCCCTGCCTTTGATTTTATAGGAAGGAACAGAACTTGCTTTATCTTCTGTGAGACTACTTATGAAGGAGCGCTTCTTTAAACTACAGGTTTTAATCAAATGATGATGCCAATTCAATTTTAATTGAAACTTCAGTCACAATCGGATGCATCTACTTTTACAGGATTCATTTTTTGTCATTCTTCAATTTCAGACTGTAAAATTTTCTTTTAGAATTCAAGGGTAAGGTCCATAAGAAAACGATTGAGTCAAGACAAACTCGAAGCAATGCAAATACAAAGAAACAAAGCTTCCATAGTCATGTAATGTTGAAGCAATTGACAGGGTAGGATTGTTAAGCCTTATTCGGATAAAAGCTTCAGCTTGAGATGACAGTCCTAGCATGATAAGGTGAGGAATGCTTTTTGTCCCTTTCAATTTTATTTGTAATAAGTAACAAAAAAGCTACAGACAAAATTTATTTTCTAAATCACGATACTATATATTTTAGACAAGGGAATTATTTTATGGAGGAGTGCTGTTTAAATTGTAGGTTCATGTATTTAGAAGTGTTTATAAAATGCCTATGTCTGACTGAACAGAGTGAAAATCCCCTGTGCAGCAGTTGCATTCAAAGTCTGTAGAATTTTGTACTCTTTGTACGAAATTCTACAGACCAGAATTTTAATGAAATCAATCTGTTTCAAGTAAATTAACACCTTTGATGTACACGGCACAAAATTGCCACAGAAGTGTAACAATGCGTTTGGATTCTTCCCAAAGTGATTTAACGTTGTAATTGATCAACATTTAACATTGCAATCTCAGTTGCAATGTAATGCAGTGACAATGTTTTAATTCTTAAAGGAGACAAATAAGAGTTGTGAAATTGGAAGTACTTAACCTGAGATAAGTGGTGGTCAATTAATGCTTTTTGTAAACTAATTTGTTGTGGTGGTGTTCTCATTTTGAAGGGCAATGTTCATTCATCTCTGAACAGCAGGCATCCTTGAGTAATGCAGGGATGGGGATCCTGCAGGGAAAACAATAAAAGCATTAATTACTGTTCAGTTCCAAACCAGCTCTTGTTTTAAAATATTTAGAAATCACTTTTATTGGTTTAAGAGTTGTTCCTTCCAGTCTTCTCCCTTAATCTGTTTAATGCACTGATTCATTCCAAGGCACCATAGCTTGCTATCAACTACTTCAATGTGTTGTTCAGAACACGCCACCAAGCTTGACCCCTTGCCCAGCATCAACATGTGCACATTTTTCAGAGGGACTCATTAGAGAGTGACAAGGAGCCATGACTACTTTTTCCTAACTGAAGCTCAGAAGTGCTCAAATCCTAATCCAGAACGGGCTGGGAATTGAAACTCGGGTGATGCAGGCCTTTGAGACATACCTTCTGAGATAGTGGTAGAGCACAAACCTGTTCATTTTTAATAGTCCTATTCCCACGATTCTCTACTAGCTTTGACAAAGGGTCATCAGGGCTCAAAACTATTGGGAGCCCCATGCTCAACCTCTTTGCGGGGCCCAACATCACTTCCAGCCCCCTGGTGACGTGGCAGTCCACCCCCAATGAAGTTGACCCTCACCCCAATAATGTCGAGTCCACCCAAATTATGTCGAGCCCTGCCCACAATAATGTCGAGTCCACCCCAATTATGTCGAGCCCTGCCCACAATGATGTTGAGTCCACTCCGAATGACGGCAATTCCCTTCTTACCCTGCCCAACCTCACCACACACAATGCATGGCATAGAAACCCAAAATCACTGCTTGCAAGACTGTTGTAATGTTCTTTTATTCTGACAACAAGCCTGTACTCATAGAGGTCTACAGCACAGAAAAGGCCCTTCTGCCCATCGAGTCTGCGCCGGTCCAAGTGGGGAGCACGGTAGCACAAGTGGGTAGCACTGTGGCTTCACAGCGCCAGGGTCCCAGGTTCGATTCCCTGCTGGGTCACTATCTGTGCGGAGTCTGCACGTTCTCCCCGTGTCTGCGTGGGTTTCCTCCTGGTGCACCAGTTTCCTACCACTGTCCTAAAATGTGCAGGTTAGGTGGATTGGCCATGATAAATTGCCCTTAGTGTCCAAAATTGCCCTTAGTGTTGGGTGGAGGTGTTGACCTTGGATGCTCTGTCCAAGAGCCGGTGCAGACTCGATGGGCCGAATGGCCTCCTTCTGCACTGTAAATTCTATGATAATCTATGAAAACATTAGCACTTTTCTCTCCCTACAGATGCTACCAGATCTGCTGAGGTTTTCCAGCATTTTCTCTTTGTAGCCTACATTTTCTCCCTACTGTAGCCCTATCTACCCTCAGTTTCAGCTGCAACGTCCAAGGCAGTAATAATAATAACCTGTATTGTCACAAGTAGCCTTACATTAACACTCCAATGAAGTTACTGTGAAAAGCCCCTCGCCGCCACATTCCGGCATCTGTTCGGGTATACAGAGGGCATATTCAGAATGTCCAATTCACCTAATAGCATGCCTTTTGGGGCTTGTGGGAGGAAACTGGAGCACCCGGAGGAAACGCAGGCCAACACAGGGAGAACGTTCAGACTCCGCACAGACAGTGTCCCAGGCAGGGAATCAAACCTGGCACTGTGAAGCAACAGTGCTAACAACTGTGCTACCATGCCTAGCCACTGATCAGATAAATGAACGACAAAAAACAACTCCCAAAACTGAAACTGTCAGCCCAAAAAGCTGTTGAAGCTGAGTCAACTGAAAATTTCAAAACTGGGATTTTTATCGGGCAAGTGTTTGAAAGGTTACAGAAGCAAGGTGGGTAGATGGAGTTAAGAGACAGATCTAGTCATGTTTGAATACGCTCAACAGGCTGGATGGCTGCTTTTATTCTTACATCCCTAAAAACAGACGGGTGAAAGAAAGATGGCCCACAATCAGCTCACAAACAAAGCAAAAATACCACCATTATCGAGCCAAGGACAAGATGATCTTGCAAGTCTATGTCACTCCAACAACTTTCAGTTTCTAAAATGGATGAGTGCAAAATGTCATTGATGAGCACATGATTGGGGTTATTTTGGCAACAATTTCCATTAAAAATATTTAGCCGGCACTTATCGAAGGACATAAGCACTTAGAATTTGCAGCACCGCTGCTAATCTATAGAGCTTCTGTTTTTTTTTTCAAGAATTAGCTTTCATTCTTCATTTCAAAACTGAACAGTTCTTTTCAAATTCAAGCTGGAGCTATCCATGATAAAGGTTTGACTCAAGGCCAAACTGAATGTCAATACCAATAGAAGGAGCCAAAGCCTGTGCAGTCATGTATTGCTGAAGTAATTTACAGTGTAGGTTATTAAACTTTATTCAGATAAATGCTCCAGTTTAAAGGGAGACAAATTTGATTTAACAGATTTTTTTCAAACAAATGCACAAAATATCAAAAGCCCCACACCCCAGAGACACATTGGTGCCAGTCCAAAGGGCAATATTAAGCTCAAGACGGCCAAATAAGAGAAGCTTTGATGAATAATGCATAGATAATTTCACAAAGAGGAAACCAAAGTAGGGCACTTATTTGAGAATTTGGTATTGGCTTGGAGCAAAGACCATCATTGTTCCCATGTGAAAAGTGCATTGATCAATAATAATAAACTGTGTGCATCTGAATAATTCATAGCGTTTTTCTGTTCACTCAAAAGAAATGGTTTTTGATAACAAGAGACGGAGACAGAAAAAAGATATGTTAGAGCCATTAAAAAAGAAATCTTCATGCAATTCAAATACTTCAATATTAATAGCTCCGTTTCATTATATTTCAGCTCGACTCATGTTATGCATATTAGAATTATTGCTGAAAATAAAATTTATCCATACCTGTAGATATATTTCTTTTGCATTTTGACATTACCTTCATTTTATCTCAGACCAATTTTATTGAACTAAAAATAGACTTTCAGTTTTAAATTTTAAAAAACAACCTCTTCACAGTTTGAAATATTGAGCGCGATACAACCAAAAACTTTCTATGTCCGGTTTTGGGCGCGTTTAGTGGAATGTTTTTCAGCTGACCCACTATTCGTGACCCACTATTCACGGCACTTTGCCGTTTTTTGGGGCCTCAGCGAGGAACTCTAAGTTAAGGCCGCACTTTAGTCATTTCCAAGGCAGTCCCAATCTTTTGACCCCTCCCAGTGACCCCACTACAGCCTCTGGATCCCAACTCCCCCACTTCACTCTTCCGGAGGCCCCAAGCTCTCCCTCACCCCACCTCTTATGAGTAAGGCCGCCACCAGGGCCAACCTCTAGCATGGGTAACCTGGCACCTTGATACTGTCAGCCTGACATCTTCACAGTGCCCCTGCCAACCTGACAGTGTCACCTGGGCACTTGCAATGCCAGGTTGGCACTGCCAGGGTGCCCTGGTGGCAGTGCCAAAGTGCCAACATAATGCCACCCTGCCCAATGCCCGACCACCCGGGGGTATCCAAAGGCCTGGGATGACCCCCCCCCCTCCCCCACATTGGTGCTATTAAGCCTGATCCAGGTTTGTATGGACCAATGCTAAACAGCGCCTTAGCGAGACCTCCCAGGTACAGCTAATGAACCCCAGGCACTGGGAGAATCCGGCAACTGCATATTTAAATGAGCCAAAACGAGCCAGATCCCAAAGTCTCCCGAGATTCTCTTGAGATCTCTCATGAGATTCAACTGCCTTGTCACGACACCAAGCCAGGCGTGACAAGTCCACTAAAACATGGCCATCGCATTTCTACAGGACTCCTTACAGGCAGGAAAATATCAGAAAGAATGACAAAATCACCGAATTGTTACCATGCAGAATGAAACCATTTGGCCCATCGTGTCTATACTGTCTCTCCAAACAATCGTCATGGCTTTGTGCCTTTCCCCTGCCTTTTCCCCACATATTGCTTATATTTAAGTAATCATCTTTCAGGAATCACTGAGGCAGGAAGGGTCCCAGAAGACTGGAAGGTGGCTAATGTAACACCGCTGTTTAAGAAGGGAGGGAGGCAGAAGATGGGAAATTATAGGCCAGTTAGCCTGACTTCGGTCATTGGTAAGATTTTAAAGTCCATTATTAAAGATGAGATCACGAAGTACTTGGAAGTGCATGGTAAAATAGGACTGAGTCAGCACGGCTTTGTCAAAGGGAGGTTGTGTCTGATAAATTGGTTAGAGTTCTTTGAGGATGTAACAAGAAAGTTAGACAAAGGAGAATCAGTGGACGTGATTTATTTAGATTTCGAGAAGGCCTTTGACAGGGTGCCGCATAGGAGACTGTTAAATAAGGTAAAAGTCCATGGTGTTAAGGGTAAGATCCTGGCATGGATAGAGGATTATCTGACTGGCAGAAGGCAGAGCGTGGAGATAAAGGGGCCTTTTTCAGGATGGCAGCCGGTGACTAGTGGTGTGCCTCAGGGGTCCGTGCTGGGACCACAGCTTTTCACAATATACATAAATGATCTGGAAGAAGGAACTGAAGGTACTGTTGCTAAGTTTGCAGATGATACAAAGATCTGTAGAGGGACAGGTAATATTGAGGAAGCAAGGGGGCTGCAGAAGGATTTGGACAAGCTAGGAGAGTGGCCAATGAAGTGGCAAATGAAATACAATTTGCAAAAGTGTGAGGTTATGCACTTTGGAAGGAGGAATTTAGGCATAGACTATTTTCTAAATGGGGAAATGCTTCGGAAACCAGAAGCTCAAAGAACGTGGGAGTCCTTGTTCATGATTCTCTTAAGGTTAATGTGTAGGTTCAGTCGGCATTTAAGAAGGCAAATGCAATTTTAGCATTCATGTCAAGAGGGCTAGAACACAAGACCAGGGATGTACTTCTGAGGCTATATAAAACTCTGGTCAGACCCCATTTGGAGTATCGTGAGCAGTTTTGGGCCCCGTATCTAAGGAAGGATGTGCTGGCCTCGGAAAGGGTCCAGAGGAGGTTCACAAGAATGATCCGTGGAATGAAGAACTTGTCATATGAGGAACGGTTGAGGACTCTTTGTCTGTACTCATTGGAGTTTAGAAGGATGAGAGGGGATCTTATTGAAACTTACAGGATACTGCGAGGGCTGAATAGAGTGGACGTGGAGAGGATGTTTCCACTTGTAGGAAAAACTAGAAGCAGAGGCCACCATCTCAGACTAAAGGGACGATCCTTTAAAACTGAGATGAGGAGGAATTTCTTCAGCCAGAGGGTGGTGAATTTGTGGAACCCTTTACCGCAGAAGGCTGTGGAGGCCAAATCATTGAGTGCCTTTAAGGCAGAGTTAGATAGGTTCTTGATTAATAAGGGGATCAGGGGTTATGGGGAGAAGGCAGGAGAATGGGGATGAGAAAATATCAGCCATGATTGAATGGCTGAGCAGACTCGAATGGCCGAGTGGCCTAATTCTGCTCCTATGTCTTATGGTCTTATCCAATGCCTTTTTGAATGCCTCGAGTGAACCTGCCTCCACCACACTCCTGGCAGTGATTTCCTCACCCGATCCACACGTTTGTTTTTTCTTACATCACACTTGCTTCTTTTGCAAATCACTTTAAATCTCTGCCCTCTCGTTCTTGATCCTTTTATGAAGGGGAATAGTTTCTCCCTATCTACTCTGTCCAGCCCCCTCATGATTTGACAAGGAAAGGAGGAAAGAATAAATTGCAGATATTCACCCGACAGTTATGCTTTGATATCATAATGGTTGCTAGAAGGGGATTGAGTATTAGGAAATAACTAGAGGAAAAGAAAAGACCTGGTGCAACAGCCAGTCACAACCCTGTTGCTGCTATTTAAATGGGTGATTGCAGCACCAGAGGTAGATTGAAACTCTGAGAGAGAAATGGAACCTTGGTCAAAGAGAAGAGCAACAAAGTAGGAGGTTTTGCCTGGATGGACTGATTATGGAAATTCCCCATAGGATAATTAGGATCAGGATGCAAAAGATCATGTGGTACTGTGGAGGGAAGTCGCTGTAATAGTGAGTGCCCAATCCTGGAGCCCAAGATTCTTTTATAGTACAGGAAGAAATATCATAACTTTTCCAAAGCAGCCATGGTAAGTATCTGCTCCCTAACCCTGGATTTACAGTCCTTTATGTGCGTGGCACTCTTTCATTTATGACCCTAATGATCTGGGACATACTTTGAACCTCTGATCCCTTCGCGCAACTAAATGACTTGCTGTCTATAAATGCCCTTTATTGCTTTCAACCCCTTGTTCTGCGGAGCAGAAATTCTCCCCTTCAGAGCATTATTTCACTGGGATAAGAATTCTGCCAGTATCTCTTATGCCACCTTAGTCTCAACCTATTTTCTTAGATCAGGGCTCATTAAATATCCATGGTGGGGTCCGAGCAGAATTGATGCCATCAAGAGGAAGGGCACCATTGTGAGGAAGGAACACCCAAAGGTAACAACACCGTATCATTATGTAATACTAGAAAGTAAATTTAATGGGAAAAATGTCGGGTTGGGTGTTATGGTCTACAAACAGGTCAACACGGCTGGAGATGGTGTAACTCTATTTTATTAACAACTCAACTGTAAAGCATACTGTAAGCTTGGGTACGTGCATTACCAGCTTATCTGTGGACCCTGTCCTATCACTATCTAGGTGAGGCACTCAGCACATGGTGAATGTCTGTGATGCAGGCTGTGAGCTCTGTGCTCTGAACTGGCTGCTGCTAGAATGAGCGGGAACTCTGGTGTCCCCTGTCTTTATAGTGCGTGTGCTCTCACTGGTGATTGGCTGTGATGTTGTGTATGCTGGTTGGTCCCACTGCATGTCCATCAGTGTGTTAACGTGTGTGTGATTGCACCATGATATGGTGATGTATATCATGAAATCCCCCCTTTTCGCAAAGAACATGTGCCTACATAAGAACAAATAAAGTGTAGTGAGTGTGTCTGATCATGTGTGTGCATTATTTACATCAATATGTACATGTGACTATGCTATATACACGGGAAGGTGCCAGGTGCAGAGGAAAACTATGTTACACCAAGAACAAAACAAATGCTATTAGCAAACAATGAAAAACTCTTAAACAGTACGGCAGAACAAGTCAGTGAGTCCAATAGTGCAAGGTTTATAAATCAAGTCTCTGAGGTGGGCGACGAATTTGGGTTGGCCATCAGGGTGGCACACCACTCGTCGTCCGGATCAATGCTGTGCACCGACAGCGGCTGGTGCGTTCGACTTGGGGACAGCTTGTTCTTGTTGATGACAACAATGCGGATAGGCTCCCTGTCCCCAGTGTCACTGGTCTGTATGATGTCAGGATCGGACTCGGTGAACGTGGGTAGAATTGCCTGAACGTTTCTGCGAGGCTGGTTAAACTGTTGCAAGTTGGCAGGCTGAGGTGCTCGACAGCAGGCAGCATAGTGGCCAAGCCTGCCACAGCGTAGGCATTGTCGCGCTTTGGCCAGACATTGCCGCTTTAAATGGGCGGAGACACAGTTGCCGCACGTCATGACGTCAGTGTGTTCGTTGCGCCACCGCGCATGTGCGGTGCGGTCTTGCGTAGTGCGCGCCTGCGCATCGCGTTCCTCCGTGTCAACATCCTCTCTTTTGGCGCGTACAAACGCGGGAGGCCTCGGAAAGTGCGTGAAATGGCCGCCCTCCTGCGGGCCGCGGGCCGGGAGGTACTCGATCGTCTGGACCCGCTCCACCTCGTGCAGCCCTTGCCGCGCTGTTTCAGCCGCCTAGATGTGTGAGTACCAGCTGGTGGCGTGCTCATGCAGGACGCAGGTCTCGATGGCCGTCGCTAGGGTGAGTTGCTTGATTTTAAGGAGCGCAGGGTGTCCGACATGACCGCGAAAACTATCTGGTCGCGTATCATGGAGTCAGAGCTGGGCCCATAGCTGCACGACTGCGCGAGGATGTGGAGGTGCGTTAAATAGGACTGGAAAGGCTCGTCCGTACCCTGCAGGCGCTGCTGGATCAGGTACCTTTCGAAGCTTTCGTTAACTTCAACGCTGAAGTGTTCATCAAATTTCAGGAGCACCGTCTTGTATTTGGTTTTGTCCTCGCTGTCCGCGAATGTAAGGGAGTTAAAGATGTGGATGGCGGGTTGCCCTGCCATGGAGAGAAGAAGGGCAATCTTCCTGGTGTCTGATATATTCTCCCTGTCTGTGACCTCTAGGAAGAGCTGGAAGCACTGTTTAAAAAGCTTCCAATTCACCCCGAGATTGCCGGCGATGCGTAGCGGCGGCGGCAGGTTGATGTTCTCAATGCTGCAGGATGGCGGATTGCTGATAAGTTGCAGGTCGGTCTCACAGGGGCTAGTATGCGTCCACTCCTGGAACCATGTCATGTTGGGTGTTCTGGTCTACTACAAACAGGTCAACACGGCTGGAGATAGTGTAACTCTATTTTATTAACAACTCAACTGTAATAACATACTGTAAGCTTGGGTACGTGCATTACCAGCTTATCTGTGGACCCTGTCCTATCACTATCAAGGTGAGGCACTCAGCACATGGTGAATGTCTGAGAGGCAGACTGTGAGCTCTGTGCTCTGAGCTGGCTGCTGCTAGAATGAGCCGGAACTCTGGTGTCCCCTGTCTTTATAGTGCGTGTGCTCTCACTGGTGATTGGCTGCGATGTTGTGTATGCTGATTGGTCCTACTGTATGTCCATCAGTGTGTCAGTGTGTGTGTGATTGCACTATGATATGCTGATGTAGATCATGACAGAAAAGACCATGGAAACCCTTGTGGATTCTGTGCTTTTAACAGATAAATCACTGGGGTATGAATGGAAAGAGTCAAGGCCACTACTAGGCTCTCTTTCCCCATGCATATACCTCAGGAAGTTATGGGGGCGGCAGATTGGAACAGTGGTCAGCACTACTGCCTCACAGCTCCCGGGACCCTTGGTTCAATTCCGGCCTCGGGTGACTGTCTGTGTGGAGTTTGTACGTTCTCCCCATGTGTGCATGGGTTTCCTCCGGGTGCTCCGGTTTCCTCCCACAGTCCAAATATGTTCAGGTTAAGTGGGTTGGCCATGCTAAATTGTCCAATAGGGTTACTGGGTTACGGGGATAGGGTGGAGGCAAGAGCTTAAGCTCATTCAAAGGGCCGGTGCCGACTCGATGGGCCAAATGGCCTCCTTCTGCACTGGCGGGACTCTATGAACTCTATTTACCGTACCCAACCACACTGTGACTCTGGAGATGGTGGAAGCTTCAAAGGTAAATCCATATCCTTCACGGTTGTTGTGGGTGGAAGGTAGGGATGTCAGAAGGGTTATGGGGATAGGGCAGGGAAATCTCTGTTGAAATCGTCGGGTCCAATCATCATATCTAACAGGATCCTGCGTCATTGCGACTGAAATATATACCAAAGAAACAGATATATTCTTAACTTCCTTGCTTTACATTCTCCCGAAGGAATCATCTGTGGTTTTCTGTCCAATAGTAGGCCAAGGGATGTATGAAACCTAACTGAGTTCGTCAAACTGCCTTCCATCAAATTGGGTTAAATTTGAGTTCCTTATCACATGTGCTTTGAGATGCTTACAATTTACTGAATGAAGGAATTAATTATCCCCTTTGTGCTGTATCAGCAAGGAGGATATCAGACAAGGCGGTATACATAACAACTATTTATTGACTAAAAAAAATCACAATCAGAGGTTTCCATAGGGAGCCATATAAACCATGATGTATTTATGCCACCCCTCAGAATTATTTTCTTGGCTTGAGTTTTCCAAATGGTTTTCTAATATTAGCTTTACCAGCCTTTATATCATTATTAGCTTGGGCCCTTTTACAGTTTGACTGCTGAAAACCTGGTTTAATCAGCTTTACCTCTCAGTCAGTTCCCAAATTTCAGTTAAACCACTGGCGCAGATAATGTTATCACTTTAAGGGAAACACAATTTTTGAGTGTCCCCTTCTCCTGCGAGCAGGGACCTTCAAGCAGTTTATGAGGCACTTTTTCTCCAGGACCCTGGAGAGCTGCATAGTCAAAACTGCTGGGGTTAGAGGTGTAGGTGAACCACTGGAAGTTGTTGGTTTGTCTGGATCTACAGGAGCTTACTTGACTATAGGTTTGACTGCACAAAGACAAAAATAGAAAATATGATTTGCTGTGAATACCGAGTTCATGGTTCATGTATTTTAAAATATAACTTTTAGTTTTAGGAATTAAAGTGTAACTATATCAAAAATGAAATAAATGTGATTAAAACAAGCTTGGAGCCTATTGCACTGAAAAGTTTGGCACCCCGTTAGCTTGAAAGGTTAACAGCTAGAAAGTTAAGATCATAAAACTTAGCTGAAAAGCTGGAAGTTTGAAGCTTGCAAGAACAAGGGTAGTCCAGTGAGATGTTTTATTTTTGATCTTGGAGATAAACTTATTTAAAAGCATTCAGTAATTCCTTGAAATGTTGCATAACATTCAGCAGACCAAATATTAAATTGTAAATGAGTGATAATTAACTTGAGGTTCGGTTTGAGGACGTCCCAGATCAGGCTACGTCATGGTGAAGATTAGGGAAATTCTTTGGTTGTTAATTTATCCGGTAGGTTGCTGAGACAATTATTTGCAATTTGGACCTTGTGCGGTTTGCAGCTCATTGAGAGAAGAGAGCCAAAGTAAATGACAGTTAAATAGTCTGCACTGTGAGCATTGATTGATCCAACATTTCGTTACCATTCTCTAAAAAAAACACCTAGGTTAGAGGATCAAAACAGAAGGTTCGGGACAATAAATCTTCTATGCCAGTGTCTGAGAATAATTTGGCTACATGGAATGATTAATTGTTCCAAAAATTATTTAATACATCTCCTTGATGACAAAGCCTCCAGATGAGTCTGTATATCGAAGCTGAATGCTTTGACTTTTTGTCTTCAGGCCTTGGTGCTATGAACACTTTAATCACAGAAATCAAGGACTAACAACATTCTTGAAGAATTTGTGTTTTGAAAAACACTGTCACTTAAAGGGTTAAGGCCAGGACTTTGATTACTATTACTGGAATTAACGGGCGCGATTCTCCGGAATGATTTTGAAGTGTTATAGCGAGCGGGAATTGCTGTGAGCTTCCCGTACTCGGTCCAGGCCGGCAAGGCTGTTCAACATTAATGGTCCACTTAATGAGGCCTCACGGGCTTCTCATTGCAAATGAAGGCTCGCCAGCTGATTCGCCGGCACCACACTCATCAGCCCCCCGCTGACGAAGTTGAACAGAGCTTGAGCTGCACTTGCTCATCCAACCCGAGCCAGCTCGCAACAATGGCTCCAAATATACCAGCCCCAAGATTTGGGGACGGTGACCTGGGGAGGCTCCTAGATGTAGTGGAGGCCAGGAGGGATGTCCTGTTCCCCCAAGAGTCCTGGAGGGTCAGCCATAGGTGAGCCAATGCTGCCTGGGATGAGATGGCAGCAGCTGTGAGCTCGGGGAGTGTGACCAGGGCAGGCCTCCAATAGAGGAAAAAGGTCAATAACCTACACCGGGCAACACGAGTGAATAGACACCAATGCCCCCCACCACCCACCAACCGAGACCTTCCCCATCCCCCATGGGAGGATCTATCCCCCCTCCTCCTTCAACCCCCTCCTCTTCAACTGCCCAACCATTTCTTCACACACGCCACCTCCCACCACTGCGAACCACGCCTGTGGCTAGCGATGCCCTCTCTATGTCTTCTCAGGAAAAGCTCTCCCACAATCGGCAGGAGAGGGCCCAGAATGATGGTGGTATGCCAGACATCAGGATCCTCACCACCTTCAAGGACCATGTTCTGGAGGTTACCGGTGTGGTCGAGTACAGAGCGGTCACCAACGCGGAGGCTGGCGATGCCACAGAGGTGAAGAACCACTGGGCTCCACCCGGAGGAACTGTCAAACGTGAGTTGTTATTGCCTTACTGATTGATCCATCCCTCCCACTGACCACATGTCCATTCTACTTCAGGTCCTCTAACCGACGGCGAAGGCCCATCCAGGGTGGCCCCTCTCCAGCCTCCAAGGAGACCACCTCGGAGGAGAGCTCCGAGGATGCCACATAATAGTCGCGGCACAGCTGTCATCCCCTCACAGTCATTCCAGATTGTAATTCACCTACAGTGCACAAAATGATCCCCCACGTGAATCACATGGAGCAGAGTCCCCAGGGATCTGATATTCCCGACTCAACTGCTCAGTGCTGACAAAGTGTGCGGGTTAGGGGGATTTGCCAAGCTAATTTGCCTCTTAGTGTCCAGGGATGTTCAGGACAGGTGACGTTACGGGGATAGGACGGGGTGGATAGGGAAGTGCAAATGGGTAGAGTGCTCATCCGAAGGGTTGGTGCAGACTCAATGGGCCAAATGGCCTCCTTCTGCACTGCAGGCATTCTATGATTCTATGAGCAACATCTAAACAGTCCCTTGGCATTCACTCCCAGTCAAACCAGGAGGATGGCAGCGCGGAGACCTGTTCCTTGATTTCTGGATGCAGACCTTCTTTTAAATATAAATTTAGAGTACCCAATTCATTTTTTCCAATTAAGGGGCAATTTAGCATGGCCAGTCCACCTACCCTGCACATCTTTGGGTTGTGGGGGCAAAACGCACACAAACACAGGGAGAATGTGCAAACACAGACAGTGACCCAGAGCCGGGATCGAACCTGGGACCTCAGCGCCGTGAGGCAGCAATGCTAACCACTGTGCCACCGTGCTGCCCCAGATACAGACCTGAGCAAGTTTCATGGAGGAGAGGTGGGGCACCCTGTACCCCCAAATGGGTAGGAGACCGCAGAGCACTGTGACAAACCCCGCCTGGGAAGCAGCAGTTAGTGCCAGCAGCATGATAAGGAGATCCGGCATTCAATGTAGGACGAAGGTGAATAACATCCTACGAGCTGAAAGAGTAAGTTACCAACTCTCCTCCTGGCATCAGTCCCACCTGCCACTCCTGGAATGTCATATAAACCTTTGGAGGGGGGAGGGGGGACAAAGTGATCAGGGAAGGGATGGTGTCATATGGGGACTGTTGAGATAACGAACACAGAGCCTCTGGTAATGAGAATTTAGAGGCTATGAGGGCCTCCTTGGTCCTCTTGGCATGTTGGACCCTTGCCGCCTCCTGTCCTCCATTCTCCAGGTCATCCTCGGGCTCGTACTCCGCCTCCTCCTGGTCCTCCTCCTCTTCAGATGAGGCCGTATGTTCCTCTTCCTCCTCCTCGTCCAGTATGCCGCCCCGCTGCTGTGCCAGGTTATGGAGGGCACTGTAGACCACAACAAAGCAGAACACCCTCTTGTGGCTGCACTGCAATGCACCGCCAGAGTGACCAGGCAGTGGAATGTCATTTTTAGCAACCCAATGCACTGCTCAATGATAATCCAGGTGACAGTGCAGGCCTCATTGTAGCGGGACTCCACCTCGGTCTGGGGCCTCTGTACTGGTGTTATCAGCTATGACCTCAGCGCACCACAGTAGTGGGAAAGTTGCGGCAGGAGGTATGAGTGAGAGGGGGGCTGCAGCACACCTCCCACCGGCGAGAGAGTGTCTGACAGGAGCGGGGAGACACAGCGGCAGGGGATCATAGAACATAGAACATACAGTGCAGAAGGAGGCAATTCGGCCCATCGAGTCTGCACCGACCCACTTAAGCCCTCACTTCCACTCTATCCCCATAATCCAATAACCCCTCCTAACCTTTTTGGACACTAAGGGCAATTTAGCATAGCCAATCCACCTAACCTGCATGTCTTTTGGACTGTGGGAGGAAACTGGAGCACCCGGAGGAAACCCACGCAGACACGGGGAGAACGTGCAGACTCTGCACCGACAGTGACCCAGCAGGGAATTGAACCTGGGAACCTGGCGCTGTGAAGACACAGTGCTAGCCACGTGTACTACCGTGCTGCTGTGCCAGAGGGGTAGACATAAGAAGGGGGATACTGGGGGCGTGAAGGAGCAGTGAGATGAATAGGGGGAAAACCATATGGGGGAACAAAACGACAAGGGGGGAAGGGCTCTAGACTAGCTTCAGCAGTTTAATCTCGGAAACATGGAACAAGATGGCACTGTAAGAAGCCAGTTTGGAGGGTCCCTAAGCAAAGGGAAACCCAGGGTGCAGGGGCACACCCACATGACGTACACATGGTTGGCGTCCATGTTGGGTGGCCCCTGGACAAAGGGAAACCCGGGACCAGAGGGCCCAGCCTCATGCGAGAATGGTGAACATGGCCATTTTGGATGATGCCCCTAAAGAAGGGAACCTCCAGAGTGCAGGGGCACATCCACAAGGTAAGTATGGTAGATCCTGCAGGAGGGGGGGGACAAAATCCCCCATCAGGATAGTCACCTGGGGGACTTAACGGCCCAATGAAAAGATCCACAGAGTTTTTGCCTGCTGAAAAGGTATGAAAGCTGATGTAGTCTTCCTCCAAGAGACATACTTAAGGAAGAAGGACCGATTGCGGGGAGGAAGGGCTGGTTGAAAAGACCTACCATTACTTCTACCTGGAAGACTGTTTAAAAGTTGGCTTTGGTTTTGCTTTGAGTCGCAGAAAGATCAATTGCTTCTGAAAGAAGCCTTTTAGCAGCCCAATGCCTATCCACAGCTGGATGTGAGTAGAAGCTATTCTTAAATTGCTCTAAATGCCGGAATTAAGTAGCTGCAAGTGATCCTGACATCCACTTGGAAACAATGAAAGAGTTATTGATTGTTTCGCAAATCAGCGCCGATAGAACAACCATATAACCTGGATGCCATTTCAGCGACTCGACCATCTATTCTTTTCCCTTGAACCATTGGCTTTTAACCTTGACACAATTCCTCCAGGGAGTGGGGGGTTGCGTATGTGTGTGTGTTTGTTGTTTATTGAAAGAAAGCTGGTTAAAGTCTGTTTTATTCTGGTTAACAATAGTGAAGGTAAATAATTGGACATTTTGGTGAGTGAATCAAACTTCTAAACTAACGGTGCGACCTGTGGAGTGCTAGTCAAACTGCACACTCCTCCCATCTCAATCCTAACACTTGGTGAATGTCTGGACAAAATAATCACAGTCAGCTTACAGAGCTTCATGGTTTTAACTTGTATAAACTGATAATGCTTGCTCCACACATATCCTGTGGGACAGAGCCTTCTTCCCAGCCGAGGAGGAGGTAGTGGTTATGACAGAAGGGGAGGTTTCCATACTTGAATAGCTAATTTTTCCAGAAGCTTTCCTTGCTGCTAGGTAGTCACTGGCCTTTTCAAGCTCAGGCAATGATGATTCTGCTTCAAGCTCGTACATGACAGATAGCTGCAGAAGATCATTAAGCACAGGTAGAGAGATATCCATGTCACATGAGTGTAGCTGAGAGTAGTGTTCTGTCAAGCAGGCTATTTGTTTCTTTCTCTCAGTGAATACTTCCCCATCTATGGATTTCAAATGGTGATGGTGGGGTAGGATGCTCTTTTTTATTCTTTATTCATTCACAGGATGTGAGCATCACTGCCAAGGTCAGCGTTTGTTGCCCATTCATTCATCTTGCCAATGCCATGATGACTGAGGCACATTTGCCACTAAGCTATCTGATTCAACTCTTGCATTAAAGTCCACAGGAGAAATTTCTTCTCTCCATGGAC
Organism: Scyliorhinus torazame; assembly: GCF_047496885.1. Taxonomy (NCBI): domain Eukaryota; kingdom Metazoa; phylum Chordata; class Chondrichthyes; order Carcharhiniformes; family Scyliorhinidae; genus Scyliorhinus; species Scyliorhinus torazame. The sequence continues at coordinate 228,472,354 of NC_092710.1, read as the reverse complement.
AGATACTGAAGAAAATCATCCAGGGTGCCATATAAGTTATCTTCCTCTTTGGCATTGGCATACAGGTTGGTACATAAGCACAGTTGATTGTAACAAAACTGACATCTGATATGAGGTCTGAAGTATAAGAGATATGAGGTGCCCAGAAGTTGCGATAAGCATCTCAATTCCTTGTATCAATCTATTGTTGACTGCAAAGCCTGCTTCATGGCCACAGTTGTCGTCTGCACTTTTGCCATGGCAGAATTGGCCTTGCATATCCATCTAGTGTCAGCCAATCCAGTTTCTCAGAGAGAAATAATGGTGATATTGAATTTATGTATCTCATGGTCGATTAATGCTGTCTTGCCTACTTTGTCTGCTAACTGAAAATCCTCATGCATGCCAGTCCTGATGTTCCAGATTCAAACCAGAGAATCTTCACTTTTTGTTTCATGGGCACCCATTTACCATCTGCTTGCCAAAATCCCTCATTTTCATACATGTGCAGGGAAAGGCAGGCGTTGTCAATTCAGTACCTTATTAGCTGGGTCACACAGCTTGCGGTGGGGCAGTGACTGACCAATGGATGTGTTGATCCTTCTAACAAATGAAGGCAATCCATATTACCCTTCCTTTATCCAAATCGAGCTTGGTTTATAAACTCTAAACTCTTCACTCCCATGTTGGTCCTTACACTGGTAAGAGTAAGGATGAAGTGTCTTATTCATCTTTTTTTAAGGGTAAAGTCCGTATTTTGGTTGCATAATCTGAGCAAGATTTGGCAGACTTGGCCAGCATCTAAAACTCCCTTTTAACCTTATAGACAGAATCCAGAGGAAGGGCATCTTATATCTGGAGCCCACTGAGTCGCAGGAGTTACCAGAAGGTGCTTGCTTGAAGGCAGTCTAGATGCCTATTGGGTTCAACACCAGTACCTTTGACTCACCAGAGCCAGACCCACATTGCAGTGGGTACCATTTAAGTCAAAGCTGGGACCTGATTGATGGATGACAGGACGTATTCGAATGCTGGTGGGCCTGATTATCACATCTCTGGGAACCAAGGTTCCTCCAAGATCCCAACCAGTCAGCCGTGGTCTGCCTAATTATCAAATGTATGCTGCGAATACGTACTACGTAGGACTTGGAGCAGAGGCTGTGAACTGAAGAGGAAAATGCACTTGGTTCCTTCTTCGCAGTGAGCTAGCCAGCAGCAGTGTATCATGCAATTCCAATTGACACAGTGCATCCCACTGTGGCAAAGCCACTGACGCACTCTTAACACAGAGACTGTTAGAAATCATTGTAATTTTACAACTTTGAAAGCATTTTTGGATAAAAGGGAAAAACTGGATATGGATAATCAGAAATATAAACAGAAAATGTTGGAAATACTCTGCAGGTCTGGCTTCCCCTCTAGAAAAGCTACAAACCAACACAATGGTCTTTCCATATTATAGGTTTGGGACCATTATGGAAAATGTTTTTGATGATCGCTGTCACCATTTGGGATTCAGGACTCATGGGGCAGGATTTTCTGGCCCTTCCTGCCAGTGAGATCTTCCGATTACACCAAAGTCAACTACCCACATTGGGTTCCTTGGCAGTACGGAGGGTGAGCCATGCAAAAGCACGTAGACTTTGGTGGGATCCCTCCGGTGGCCAATGGCTTGCCGGATACACCATGAGAAAATCCGTCGCGGGAGAGGGGGCCAGAAAATCCTAACCTATATTATGTCAGAATATGTGATATAGTAAAGGAAACTCATGCAGTGGCTATTGTATCTGTAGTATAAGGTGTTATTGAACACTTTGTACACCAATGAAAAATATCAATAGAAGCCGCGCACTGCATATTAATCCAATTCAGCATCCAGGAATTAATAGACATTTTTAATGCGTACCGCTCTTAACAAGCATTCGTTCCTTACATAATAAAAAAACTGCTAGCACTGCTCAGCAGGTCAGGAGTATCTGCCCAGAGCAATAGTTAACATCTGGAATTGTGCATTCTGGGGTCTTAGTTTGGTGGTGGGTGGGGAAGTGGGAGTGATTTCGGCATTGGGGGCTTACTATGCATTACCTTGTACAGTTCAGCTCAATACATATGCCTCCATAAGAAGCCCACCAAATCTCGCTGTGGGGCATGCAGAAAATCATCATTAATTTTTTTAATAATCTTTATTGTCACAAGTAGGCTTACATTAACACTGCAATGAAGTTACTGGGAAAATCCCCTAGTCGCCACATTCCGGGGCCTGTTCGGGTACACAGAGGGAGAATTCAGAATGTCCAATTCACCTAACAGCACGTCTTTCGGGACTTTGGGAGGAAACCGGAGCACCCGGAGGAAACCCACGCAGACAGGGAGAACGTGCAGACTCCGCACAGACAGTGAGCCAAGCCGGGAATCGAACCTGGGACCATGGAGCTGCGAAGCAGCAGTGCTACCCACTGTGCTACCGTGCTGCCCCTACCCCATGAGGCTGAAGGTCCAGGCGCCAAATTTAAAGGGCACTGAGACAGCCATTTACTCACGACAAGTCAGGGGCTTCTGAGTCTGCTGCAATCAGGATGTCACAGATTAGCTAACATGTGGCCCCACGTTTCAGCTAAGTCTCCTTGCAGGTTCACCTTCAGGCTGTCCAGAAAAGGCAGGAGGTGGGGCATGATGGCGCAATGGTAAAATATTGCCTGCTGTGGCATTAGACTGGCTATAATTATATGTTAATTCACTCAAATACATTTTGTTCAAGCCTAAATCAAGATTTGTGCTAGAGAAAGGTCAAAATTGTTTCAGTTGACATTCATTTGTGATAATGGGAGGGGGCTTATCCTCAGTTCATTTGATTTTTCTAAACTAGCACACAGCAGACGTGTTTATAGATGCTCCATCAACGTGGTGGGCAGCTCTGACCACTGCTGCTATTGCCTTTGTAAAGGTTACAGCTGATTGTTTGAAGCTCGGAAGAGTTTAGCTGCATATAATTGATGAGGAAGAAAAGCTTATATTGTGAAGACTGTAAACGGATTAGCATTTTTCTGTTCACAGAAGCATGCGGACTAAGAAATGGTTTGCATGTTTCTCTGGTGATTATCTCTACATAATATACGGCTTAAAATATGTAAGGAGAACTACTTGAAAAATATGTCGCGAGTGCTTCAGTGGCCTTCTAGTCCTAACGGGTTGTGCCACAGTAGGACATGGATAGATGGGTGCTAGTTACTCACACGGTCGCAGCTGCTCCACTATGGGGGAGTATGAACCATATCCTTCCTCGTAAGGCGAGAAGAAGCAAAGTTGGAGGGAAATGGAGCCTGCAGGTGGCTTCCATTCACTTTCTAACAAGAAGTTATCGAACAATGTGGCAGAAGCCTGGAATTACATTGCCTTAAAGCTAAAGCAAACTAGTATGTGCCGAAAGAGGGCTAATGAGTAAAGTAAACAAAGTGACAATAAATGTTGGATGGTAATCTGGGGCGAGATTCTCCGATACCCCGCCGGGTCAGAGAATCGCCGGGGGCTGGCGTGAATCCCGCCCCCGCCGGTTGCCGAATTCTCCACCACCGGTGGGGGCGGGAATCGCGCTGCGCCGGTTGGCGGCCCCCCCCGCGATTCTCCGGCAGATGGGCCGATGTCCCGCCGCTAAAATGCCTGTCCCGCCGGCATAAATTAAACCACCTCTCTTACCGGCGGGACAAGGCGGCGCAAGCAAGCTCCGGGGTCCTGGGGGGGGCGTGGGGCGATCTGGCCCCGGGGGGTGCCCCCATGGTGGCCTGGCCCGCGATCGGGGCCCACCGATCCGCGGGCGGGCCTGTGCCGTGGGGGCACTCTTTCCCTTCCGCCACGGTCTCCACCATGGCGGAGGCGGAAGATGCTCCCTCCACTGCGCATGCGCGGCAATGCCGTCAGCGGCTGCTAACGCTCCCGCGCATGCGCCGCCCGGAGATGTCATTTCCGCGCCAGCTGGCGGGGCACCAAAGGCCTTTTCCGCCAGCTGGCGGGGCGGAAATTAGTCCGGCGCGGGCCTAGCCCCTCAAGGTTGGGGCTCGGCCCCCAAAAGATGCGGAGCATTCCGCACCTTTGGGGCGGCGCGATGCCCAACTGATTTGCACCATTTTGGGCGCCAGTCGGCGGACATTGCGCCGATACCGGAGAATTTCACCCCAGATGTAACTTTTGAAGAAAATAGAGATTTTGCACCCCTCAAACAGATGGGGCTTGTCGAACATAAATAAGAAAAGAAAGCTCTTTTCCAGTGTAAATCATTTTTGACAAGCTCAGAGGTACATTCAAACACAGAAGCAAAATCCTGTGGATGCTGGAAGTCTGAAATAAAAGGAAATTGCTGGAAATGCTCAGCAGGTCACATAGAAATTGTGGAGAGAAAAGCAGAGGGTTGAATTTTCAGAATGTGAACACTTTCTCGCCAATTCCGACAGGGGCAGCACGGTAGCATTGTGGATAGCACAATTGCTTCACAGTTCCAGGGTCCCAGGTTCGATTCCGGCTTGGGTCACTGTCTGTGCGGAGTCTGCACATCCTCCCCGTGTGTGCGTGGGTTTCCTCCGGGTGCTCCGGTTTCCTCCCACAGTCCAAAGATGTGCAGGTTAGGTGGATTGGCCGTGATAAACTGCTCTTAGTGTCCAAAATTGCCCTTTGTGTTGGGTAGGGTTACTGGGTTATGGGGATAGGGTGGAAGTGTGGGCGTGGGTAGGGTGCTCTTTCCAAGAGCCGGTGTAGACTCGATGGGCCGAATGGCCTCCTTCTGCACTGTAAATTCTATGAAAAAAGGCCCGTTGCCATTTCACTCTCTAATGAGCATTGATTGGCAGCGGGCGGGACTTCTGTTTGCACTTGAAAGAAAGACCTGTCTTGGAGAGCTGTCGGCCAATCAGATCAAGCCAAAGCATTTCAGTGGGTGGAAGAGGGACTGCATTGTCATGCCTGAGACTGTCTCAGGAACCACATTGATGGTAAGTAGCAGGACTCTCAGGGAGGGGAAGGTAGGAGATGACCTGAAGGTGCCACAATGGGGGAAGATCTCACTGTTGGGGTGCAGTGGGTGGGGAGGGAGGACCGGAAGGTTTTGGTCTGTGAGGGAAGGACGCACCTAGTCTGAACGGGCCATGTGATGCGCCCCCCCCCCCCACCCCACACTTAAGGGCCTTAATTGGGGCATGGCCGGGCTTCCCGTATGAGGCTCTATCTGTCCCATTGTAAAATCACGTCTGGGTCGGGGCAGGTGGGAAGATGAGTGAATACCATCCATGTTAGCTTTTGCTTCCCATGCCCCCCCCCCCTTCCCCATGGCCTCAGAAACTGCTGGGGGGGCAGGGGTAAAATTCTGGCCAGAGTTAACGTTGCAGGGCTGGGACGGTGTGGCAGTGGTTAGCACTGCTGCCTCACGGCACTAAGGACGCACGTTCGATACCAGCCCTGGGTCACTGTCCAAGTGGAGTCTCCTCCACAACCCAAAGTTGTGCAGGCTAAGTGGATTGGCCATGCTAAAGATTGCCCCTTATGAGGAAACAAACAATTCGATACACTAAATTTATATTTTTTAAAAGTGTTAACGTTTCAAATTCACCTTTCATAGGAAGAGTTCTAATTAGGGGTATATTGATGTACGTTGAGTTCTTTCTAAAGGGTTTCAGCTACTTAACAAAGAGGAAAGGTCGCAGTATTATTAATATTATTGCTTCAGTATCTCCCACTAAAATTAAGAAGTTAGAACAAAGTGAAATTTGAAATACTAGATTAGCAAATATTAAGTCTTCCACAAAACGTGGGAGCCATTCACTCGGTTGTTCCAAGACCTGTTTGCAGCCAACAACTAGGAAGCCAAAGGTCAAGAGAAGGTAGCTACAAGACAGAAGGGAAGAATGTGTGGGGTGGGGGGGTCAGGAAAACAAGGAACTCAACCAAACCCAACTGGAGAGCCAAGGGAGGGCAGGAGTAACAACAATGGGAACCAAGGGGGAGAAAAGCGAGGGGGAAAACGGCAGGGAGCAAAACGCAAGGGACCACAATTGCCACAGCAAACACTGTGAGGAAAGGATAAAAGAAAGGGAAAAGGAAACTGTGATATATCCATGTAAATAGTTAAAACCGATCTCAATGTAAATTATTCTCATATTCTCCCTATGTGCTCTCTTGCGTAACTCTCATGGTTTTGTTCGTACTCATATCTGTTTTGTAACCCAAAAAAAACAATTAAAACATTTTTTAAAAAATGATTAGCAAATGTAGGCCTGTGAAAGGAAAGAAAGTTCTGAGAAAATGTCAGTTGTTTCAATATCGTCTAGAAAGTGTACTGTTTCAAATAGACAATGTGATGAATTTGAGGCGATTATGAATGATGTTCCAGCTGCTTCATTAGTCTGATAATCCTGTAATAGCCCCAGTGAGCACCACAACCTAAAAAATGTGGACTTTCTCAGGCAATAGATTAGTCCTTCTGTGTAAAGGTGGCCTGCCAAACAATGTGAACAATCAGAGTTAACTGCAAGGGGATGATGCCAAGTCCTGCAAATTGGCACTAAAGATTTTTGTTAATGTAAAAAAAAAAGCTAAATAATGGATTAACAATCCTGGAAACTTCACACTGAATCATCAGTCTTCATTATGGAGAAATACATTGATCCAACAGATTATCTATGGGCTCCATTTTTTCTTAAAGTTTATGTTTACTTAACCTTTAAAAACAAAATGATTGATCAACTAACTTCTAATTAATTGCTGCCTGTGGATTTCCCCATTTCTGATTAGTGTTTTTACTCCCTGGTCACTACAGGCTGAAGAAGCAGTCCTGAAGATTGATGGAGGGCCATGCTATTCAAACAGCAGGTGTTGCTGAGACAGAAGCTCTTTGTGCTGGGCAGCCTTGCTGTTGGAAGTCTCTTATATATAGTTGCCAGAGTTGGGAGCTTGGATAGGTTAGTATACTTTTTTCTCTTTTCGTATTGAAAGGGTAACATTTTTGTATTACCTGCATTTTATTTCCTGCATGCTAAAATTCCAGCAGAATGTGCTTTCTTAACTTTGTGCTTATTCAGTCGAAATGTGAGATCACGACTACAATTTCAGGATGTCAGACAGCTCTCTTGAAGACAAGATGCTTTGCCCGACTGATGGACGAAATGCCTGAGTGCAAGTCAACATGAGGCTTGCACAAATCCTGTTCTTTCAGTATTGTAGGTCCATAGGAGCAAGAAAATTAGGTCGACAGGCAGGGAAGGGACGGGAGAAAGGAGTCTGAAAGCAACACATCCACCAAAGTGACCGGTTTTTATCCAAAATATTTCACGGTATGGAATAAAAAGATTAGCTATTTTAGGTTATTTCAAGAGCACGAAATTAGTGCTCGGGACTTGCTCTATATTTTGGTAGAAGGATCTGAGGGGTTTAGATACAGATCACATCTGTTCTCTTTCCAGGAATGGACACATGGTGCTTCCAGGTAAGTGTTGGAACTGTAATTTTATTGACTGCCTCTAACGACTGCTCTCTAGGTTCCAGAGAGGGGTCTTTTTTCTGGGAGGGTCTGTGGGGTCCCTCCAGTTATGGGGTCTCTGTGCGGGGGGGGGTTCCTTTAGTCAGCGGGTCCCTGGTGGGTCTCCTTATTAGGGGGCCCCTGGGGGGTCTACTTATTAAAGGGAGTGCCACCCTGGCCCCCGGGCACCCTGGCACTGACACTCTGGCATTCTGTCAATGCTCCTGCCAGCCTGACAGTGCCACCCTGGCACCTCGGCAGTGCCAGGGTCGCGGTACCAAGGTGCCAACCGGGCAGTGCCAAGTAGCCGGGGTGACAGGGTGGTAGCCAAGGTCCTAGCCTTCCATGTCCCTGACCACCCAGAGGCCTCCAACAGCCAGAGAGATCCCCAAGGTGCTGTTCTGTCTGGTCCTCTTTTGTGTGGGCCAGTACTAATCGTCCCTCACGGGACCTCTCGCTGGCGAACCCATTCGATCCCAGGAGGCCATTGGATACGGCGGCCATCTCGTTAATGAGATGGGGATTGGCCTTAATTGGTGATTATTGTTTTCTCGCCGCCGAGGCGAGTTCCAGAATCCACCAACAGGAGCGAGCCGGTTCGATTGCAAACTGCTTGGCGCCTGGCGAAGTTCCCGGTTTAGGCCGCTCCCATGATCGAACCGGCTCGCATGGAATCTCGCCAGGTGCAACAAGGCCGTTAAATTGCACCCCGGATTGTTTGAAATTTGGCATTCTTACATTTGTCCTGATGAGGCACAAGATGAACAGAGGCATATATCTCTCTTTTCAGCAATATATATATATATATATAGATTTAGGTAGAACTGGCAATCTAAAGATTAGGTAGAACTGGCAATCATAATCTAAAGATTAAAAGAAATCAACCTATTGATTTCACTGCAGGACCAAACAAACAACAGCGTTTCAAATTCATTAGTCTGTTTGTGACTCCATCTTTAACACAATGAATTTTTTGATCTGTCAGGGACTTTACCGATGCAGAAAGCAATGATTTCATGTAAGAATCTCCAAACCTTGCTACTGAACAATATACTCAGGCATGGTTTCTGTTTGCCTGGTACAGACTAAGCAGTGATGTGCCACTGCGTTCTTTCCCTGTAGGCACAAACCCCACTTAATTAAACCCAGAGAGTTTAAGTACAGGTTGCAGAATGAAGTACTGCCTGACTATAACCAGCTGAAACTATACAGTTTACCATCATGGATCACAGACAAGCTACCTACAGCTGGTGCAGTAAGACTTACCCTAAATCAAAGAAGTAAGATTACATCCACATGAAAACTTCAATAATAGTAATACTTTCCTTATTGTGTAATACAGACATTTACAGCTTTTAATGGTAAAGCACCTATGGCTCCTATCTCCTGTGCAGCTTCATGTGGAAGTCCCTACACTTTGGTTTCCATTCAATTTTTAAATTAATTTACGCAATCTGGACATCGCTGGCTGGGCCAGCATTTATTGCCCATCCCTAATTGCCCTCTATTTCAGAGGGCATTTGAGAGTCATCCACATTGCTGTGGATCTGGAGTCATATATAGGCCAGACCAGGTAAGGACAGCAGGTTCCCTTCCCTAAAGGACATTAGTGAACCAGATGGGCTTTTTATGACAATGGTTTTATGGTCATCATTGGACTTTTAATTCCAGATTTTTATTGAATTCAAATTACACCTTCTGACATGGTGGGATTTGAACTCTGTCCCCAGATCTTGCCCTGGATCTCTGTATTGCTAGTCCAGTGACAATACCACTCCAATCACCAATTCCCCTACAGCAATAAATAAATCACTCATAAATATTTTTCATTCAATAAAGCTAAAATGGTTGCTACCACAGTGTGTCTTTAACCCGTACGCGGTGGACAAATCTCTGCGAGTCGATTTAGTGTTTATTCACACTCGCACTATGTTACGGTTAATCAATCACACCATCAACACAAGTTACTCCCCAGAGTACTAAAAGTTCAATACTAGACCGTTGAGGCTTTGGAACTCTACTTCTAGGGAGGTGGCTAGTTTTACCGTCTCTTCTAGGTCGAGGGCGCCTTTCTCGAGCAGGCGCTGTCTGACGTAGTTGGACCTGATTCCAGCCACGTAGGCGTCACGGACGGCGAGTTCCATATGTTGAGAGGCCGTGACGGCCTGGTAGTTGCCGCTTCGTGCGAGGACTTCGAGGTCGCGTAGGTACTCCTCCAGCGATTCCCTGGGGCGTTGGCGGCGAGTGGTGAGGAGATGCTGCGCCTACACCTCGTTCACCGGCCTTATGTATAGGCGCTTCAGCATTGCGAGGGCGTCCGCATATGTGGAGGTTTCCTCGAGTTGTACAGAGATTCGATGGCTCACCCGGGCGTGGAGTAGGCTCAGCTTCTGATCGTCGGTGACGGAAGGCGAGGAGGAGGCGGCGAGGTAGGCCTCAAAACATTGGAGCCAGTGTGAAAAAATCCCTTTGGCTTCCGCGGCCTGTGGGTCGAGTTCCAGTCGGTCAGGTTTGAGGGCCGATTCCATTGTAGTGTTGTAGTGGATTAAATTGATGCGACCATCAATTCACGCGAGACAGAGAGTTGAAGTGAACAGTGGCTTTAACCGACTAAAACAGTGCCTGCCTGCGACTGCTCTGCTAGTGAGAACTGCTCTTTATACCTTCCCTCAAGGGGGCGGAGCCCACAAGGGCACCAACATGATACATTCTGTGTAATATCGTACAATGGTCCATAGGTGGTGCCCACATGGGCAACAGCATAATACAGTGTAATACAGTGGTGAATGGTTAGTACAATACATTCACCACACAGAGTACACGGAGAACAACCAAAACGGGGAAATCTCACTCTCCACGTTCTGGGAAGCGCTAAAGGCCGTAGTAAGAGGGGAAATTATCGCTTTCAAAGCTCGAAGAGATCAGGCGGAAAGGGCAGCTTGGCAGCAGCTGGTCGACTCCATACTGGAGGTAGACCCTAAATACTCCGAGGCCCCGATCTAGAGCTCCTGGCGGAGAGGAAAGAGCTACAAAGGAACTTTGATCTGCTCTCCACCAGGAAAACAGTGCACCAACTCCGCCAGGCATGTGGGACCCTATCGAACACGGAGACAAAGCCAGCCGCCTGTTGGCACACCAGCTGAGAAAGCAGGCAGCCACCAGCGAAGTTGCACAAATCAGGGATACCAGAGGCACATTAGAAACAGAACCGGAGAAGATTAACAAAACCTTCAAGGCCTTCTACCAAGGGCTGTACACCTCAAAGCCCCCAATGGGGGAGTCTGGGATGAAACGGTTCCTTGGTGGACTGGACATACCAGTCGTCGGAAAGGGCAGAAAACAGGGCCTGGAAGCACCACTAGCACTGAGAGAGATTATGGACAGTGTGGTATTATAGGTATTACGGTACCTGAGAGGCTAAAGCACCATTGGCACTGTATGCTTGCTATTGGCTGGAGTGTATAAAAGCTCCGCCCTGATAGGCGGGGTATAAGAACCCGTGTCGCCCCAGCAGCTCTCATTCTGTACCTGAGCTGCTGGGGGAAACATCTAGCTTATTATAGCCTTCAGTTGGACTACAACCTCGCTTTAGTGGTCATTGATCGTGCATCAGACAGCAGTAGCTCCATGCAGGCGGGGAAGGCGCCAGGACCAGACGGGTTCCCAGCAGACTTCTACAAAACATTTGCGACAGCCCTGGCCCCGCACCTGCGGGAGATGTTCACAGACTCGCTAGCGAGGGGCACACTGCCACCTATGCTAGCACAGGCCTATATCTCGCTGATACCTAAGAAAGATAAAGACCCAACAGACTGTCGGTCATACAGACCCATCTCACTGCTAAGCGCAGATGCCAAAATACTGGCCAAAATCATTTTCAAAAGGCTAGAAGACTGCATACCAGAGGTGGTCGCAGAGGACCAGACGGGTTTTGTCAAAGGTAGGCAGCTAACCGCGAACATCAGGCGCCTGCTAAACATGATAATGACCCCATCCGGGGAGAGCACACCAGAGGTATCGTCTCCCTAGACACAGAAAATGCCTTCGACAGAGTCGAATGGAAATACCTCATAAGAGGTACTGGAGCGGTTCGGGCTTGGAACAGGGTTTACCTCCTGGGTAAAGCTCATATACAACGCTCCCATGGTGAGCGTACGGACCAACAATACCAACTCTCAATACTTCCAGCTGCACGGGCACCAGACAAGGATGCCCACTGTCCCCGCTGCTGTTTGCCCTAGCGATCGAACCATTAGCAATTGCTCTCAGAGCAGTAAAAAGCTGGAGGGGGATTCAAAAGGGAGGCAGAGAGCACAGAGTCTCACTCTGCAGATGACCTGCTCCTCTACATTTCGGACCCACAAAGCAGCATGGACGGAATCATCGCGCTCCTGAAAGAGTTTGGCGCCTTCTCAGGCGACAAACTCAACATGAGCAAAAGCGAGATCTTCCCGGTACACCCACAAGGAGGGGGGCAGCACTAATGGGACTGCCACTTAAACAAGCCCGACACAAATTCCTCTACCTGGGGATCCAAATAGCCCATGACTGGAAAGGGATCCACAAATGGAACCTCACCAGTCTGGCAGAGGAAGTAAAAAAGGACCTGCAAAAATGGAACACACTCCCACTCTCCCTCGTGGGGAGAGTCCAGACGATCAAAATGAACGTGCTGCCCAGGTACCTCTTCCTACTTAGATCCATCCCGATCTACATCCCCAAGGCATTTTTCAAAGCACTAGACAAACTAATGATGGTGTTCGTATGAGGGGGGAAAAATGCTAGGATCCCAAAGAAGGTCCTATCGAAAACAAAATCCAGGAGGGGGCTCCCAAACCTACAATTCTACCACTGGGCAGCGACAGCAGAATGAGTAAGGGATGGATCAAGGAGCCAGAAGCCGAGTGGGTGCGTGCAGAAGAGGCCTCCTGCAAGGGGACCTCCCTCCGGTCCCTCGCCACGGCGGCACTCCCATCCCCACCCAAAAAACACTCCAGCAGCCCAGTGGCGATAGCCATCCTCCAGTCCTGGAACCAACTACGGCAGCAATTTGGCCTGACCAAAATGTCGGACAAAGCTGCCATCTGCACAACCATAGGTTCACACCAGCGCTGACTGACGCCACCTTCAAAAAGTGTGGACAGGACAGAAGGACACAGACAGTCAGGGACCTATACGCGGACAGCAGGATCGCAACACTGGGCGAACTGACAGAGAAATTCCAGCTAGCCAGGGGGAACGAGCTAAGGTATCTGCAACTCAAAAACTTCCTACGAAAGGAGACAAGGACGTACCCACAACCGCCCGACAGACATTACTGGAAGAGCAAGCACCCTAGATAAAGGGAACAGCAGCGACATGTACGACCGACTGGTAGAAAGGGCCGACATCGTACTGGATGCAACAAGAAAGAAATGGGAGGAATACCTGGAGATTGAAATAGGGTGGGGACTTTGGAGCGAAGCACTGCATAGGGTCAACTCCACCTCCACGTGCGCAAGGCTCAGCCTGACGCAACTAAAAGTGGTACATAGAGCCCACTTAACAAGAACTCATATGAGTAGGTTCTTCCCGGAGGTGGAGGATAGGTGTGAACGGTGCCAAGGAGGCCCGACCAACCACGCCCACATGTTCTGGTCTTGCCACAGACTTGCGGGGTACTGTACAGCCTTCTTCGAGGCACAGCCTTCTTAGAGGCAATGTCCAAAGTGGTGGGGATGAGGGTGGAGCCATGGCCAAAAGTGGCGGTCTTCGGGGTATTAGACCAGCCAGATCTATTCCTGGGGAGGAGGGAGGGCGCCCTTGCCTTTGCCTCCCTGATCGCTCGCTGTAGAATCCTGTTCGGGTGGCGGCCAGCAGCACCACCCAAAGCTGCAAACTGGCTGCCCGACCTCTCGGAATCTCTCCAAATGGAGAAAATCAAATTCGCCATCCGAGGATCAGACGACAGCTTCCATAGAACGTGGGGGCCATTCACCCAATTGTTCCGGGACCTGTTTGTGGCCAACGAACAAGCAGACGAATAGCCAGGTAGCCAAGAATCAGGGGAAAGTAGCCGAGGTGGGGGAGGGAGGGTTAGACCGGGGTGTGGGAGGTGGGGGGGGGGGGGGGGGCGGGGGGGGAGGGGGGGGAGGGGGGGGATAGCAGCTAAACCTAAGATAAAAGAAAGGTGAACCACAGGAAGGGGGGGAAGGGGTAGAAGAGGGATGAGACAGAGAACAATAGAGGGGAACCAATGAGGTGGGGGGAAGGCAAGGGAATGGGAGCAGTAAGGAGGGCACGGGAAACAATAACAAACTTGGCATCTATAGGAACAGAGAACAAGGAAAATCCGGGCGAAAGACGGGACGAACGGCGGAAGCGGAGGTGATCGCGTGACGACAACAGCAGCGAAAACCGTCCAGGAGAATCAAGCGACAACACCAACACCAGATCCATTCGCGTATTGCCCTCTTTAATTGTTCTGTATTTGTTTCCCTGGCGCCCAAATGTATATGTACCCCCACCCCCCCCCCCCCACACACAAATAGATGCCTATTATGTGCTGAAAACAATACTGCCAATTGTACAGAGCTGCTGTTGTTGAGCTAGCACATAATACCCTACCGTTATTTTATTCTAACTTTTCTTTTGTTGTTGTTTGTTTTGTTGCAGAGAGAGTTTCTAAGGTTGTACGGCACCTTTTATCGTCAGGGATTTCACGCCCTTTTGGGCTGTACCTGGGTCATTGCCAATCACCCTGATCGATTAGGTCCAATCGGGCTGCCACACCGATTTCAGGATGAGCCCTCAATGGTCATGCCTGCAGGTGTTGGGGGCATGTAGGCTTTCCAAATAAGGATTATAGGTGCCACTGTGTCTGGTGAACAAGCGTGATTGACTGGATAGTTCTATTGTTCCTGGGATGGCTTGGAGATAGCCTTTTTCCTGTGTATTGCGATGTCTAAGCTGGAGCTTGCTCATCAATGTTTCTTTAAACTGCAGCTGCTTGTCCTTATACTTGGCCAATTCTCCCAGCATCCTTTGCAGGACTCTATCTTGGTGGCCATTCGGCCACAAATTGAATTAAATAACTAAGATGATGGGCGGGATTCTCCAGTCTCCCAGCCAATTGTTTCTCGGTGGCGGGAGGCGTGCACCATTCTCTGGTGGCAGGATTCACTGCTCCCGCAGCTGCAAATAGGAATTCCCATTGAAGCCACCCATGCTGCCGGGAAACCTGTGGGCAGGAATGCGCTGCCAGTGGGACCATAGAATTCCGCCCAAAGCAAACGGCTGGAGAATTCAGGCCAATGTATAAAAACATGGGGCTGGATTCTGGACACCCCGACGCCGAAATCGCAGCCAGCGCCTGGGCGGAGAATCCAGTTTCCCGCATGGAATCGGGACCGGCGCCGGTTCCAGATTCTCCGGGCCCCGAAAAGCGGCGTACTCGCATGTCGCCTACCTGCGACCATTGCTGGAGACCCGTCCCGCCATTCTCCGCCTATGAATATATGGCCCTTTTACACCAGTTTTTCTGGCGTGAAAGGCCACAGTTTTTACGATGGCATGGGGACATAGTCCTAAAAACAGAGAATCCAGCCCATGTAATAACTAAAACTGAAATTATTTTGGGCAACTAAAATTAACTCAGGTAGATCGATGGGGGAGGGAAGGGGCAAAAGGTAGAATGCTGGTTACAACAGGTCGCACATTGAGGTGGCCAGAACAAAGAAGACAATGGCAACCATCTTGGATGGCTCACAAACAAAGGGGCACATCCACGTCGTAAGTATGGCTGACCCAGCAGGAGGGGATGGGACAGAAACCACCCCACCAGAACAGTCACTTGGTGCATGAGGGGGCTTACTGGCCCAGTGAAAAGATCCAGAGTCTTATCCCATCTGAAAAGCCTGAGGGCCAACACATTCTTCCTCCAGGAGACACACCTCAGGGAGAAGGACCGAATGATGGTTCAGAAAAAATTGGATTGCACAGACCTACCAAGCATGCTATGGTACGAGGGGGAACGGGGTGGCCATACTGTTTGATAAACAGTGATGAAAATCTTCGCAGTGATGAATATGGGGATTGGTCCGGGGGGACTGTATGTAATGGTCAGCAGTGTCCTGGAAAGGGCATCAGTGGTGCTTGTGAATGTATATGTCCCCAATTGGGATGACACTGACTTCATCAGAAAGACCATGGTAGAAATCCCCAACCTAGAGTCCCACCAACTCATCATGATGGGAGACTTCAACTGTGTACAGGACCCAAGGACGGACAAATCCAGTCACAAATCCAGTCAACAATTAGCTATGGCAAGGGAACTAAATGCCTTTATGGAGATTTTTTTTTGGGGGGGGGCGGGTGCAGGGATGTACCCGTGGAGTGTAACCACCAAGGGAAAAAGAGTTCTTCTTCTTCCAAGTCGACAACGCATACTCCCGCATTGACTTCTTTGTAATCTGTAAATCAGTGCTTCCAGGTATGGTAGGGGCAGAATACTCCGCAATAGTAA
This sequence comes from Scyliorhinus torazame, assembly GCF_047496885.1. NCBI lineage: Eukaryota > Metazoa > Chordata > Chondrichthyes > Carcharhiniformes > Scyliorhinidae > Scyliorhinus > Scyliorhinus torazame. Next base: position 228,456,374 of record NC_092710.1, on the reverse strand, counting down.
CCACCGACCAAGCACCACACTACGTGAATGTGAGGTTGGAAATGGGCCAAGCCCAGGGTCTCCCACGGAGACTGGACACGGGCCTCCTCACCAACAAGGTGTTCATAGATCATAGAATTTACAGTGCAGAAGGAAGCCATCAAAGGATACGTATCCTACAACCAGAACGGGGAGGTCTCATCCTCCACATTCTGGGAGGGACTGAAGGTGGTGATAAGGGGGAAATAATAGCATAAAAGGCACACGGGACAGGAAGGATAGGATGGCTAAGGAGCAGCTGATCAACTCCATATTGGAGGTGGATCGGCAACACTCCCACAGCCCCGACCGTGGAACTGCTGGTGGAGAGGAAAAGGTTACAATTGGAATTTGACCAACTGTCCACCGGGAAAGCAGTGCATCAACTCTGCCACACACAGGTGACCTTCTAAGAAGATGGGGATTGTCATGATATACACCCGTATATCATGGTGCAGATACACACACACTGATGGACACACAGCAAGACCATCAACACACACAACACCGCAGCCAATCACCAGTTAGAGCACACGCACTATAAAGACAGGGGGCATCAGAGTTCCCGCTCATTAGGGTAAGGATGAACCTTTCCAGTCCTTTCTCACCCACCTCCGCATCCTTGCGCAGTCCTGTAATTACGGGCCCACCTCCGACTCCCATGATACGCGACCAGATCATTTTCGGTGTTCAGTCGGACCCCCTATGCCAGCAGCTCCTCAAGGTACAGCAGCTCACCCTAGCGACCGCCATCGAGACCTGCGTGCTACACGAACACGCCACTAGTCGGTATTCCCACATCCAAGTGGCTGAAACGGCGTGGCAAGGTCCCCACGAGGCAGAACGGGTCCAAGCAATCGAGCAACTCCAGGGCCTCAGCCTGAATGAGGGCGGCCATTTCGCAGGCTCCCACGCTTGTGCGCACCGAACGAGGGGACATCGACGGCGATGAACGTACTGCGCAGGCGCGCACCACATACGGCCGCACCGTGCATGCGCGGTGGCGCAGCGAACGTACTGACCCTACAACGTGCGGCAACTGTGGCTCCACCCACTTAAAGCGACAATGCCCTGCCAAATCCCAACAATGCCTGAGATGTGGCAAACTTGGACACTGTGCTGCTTTATGCAGATCAGCTCGGCCTGCCAATTCGTATCGCTCCGACCAGACTCGCAGGAATGTCCAGGCCATTTAACCCACGGTCACCAAGTCTGATGCGGACCTACTACCCGATATTGACACCGAGAACCCGAAGGCACCTTTTCGAATCAGTATTGTTACAAAAAACAGGTTGTCCCCGAAGCAAAGAATCCAGCCTCTATCGGTATACAGCATCGATCCAGACGATGCGTGGTGTGCCACCCTTACGGTCAACCAGATTTTGTCACCCACCTCGGAGACTTAATTTATGAACTTTGTGCTTATAGACTCTCTGAATTGTTTTGTTGCTTTATTTGACCGTTTCCCTGGTTTGTATATAGTCGTGATCTCATTATTCGTGTTGCATACTGCTTCTCTGCACCAGGCAGCTTCCCATGTAAATAGCTTAGTTCTCATGTACGTAGTCCTGTAAATATGTCTTCGCACCCCACACGTAGTTAGGAACATTCTCACCATACATCATTTATTGCCACACACAGACATTCTTTTATAAAAGGGCGGGGTGTCATAATATACACCAGTATATCATGATGCAGACACACACTGATGGACACACAGCAAGACCAATCAACACACACAACACCGCAGCCAATCACCAGTTAGAACACACTCACTATAAAGACAGGGGGCATCAGAGTTCCCGCTCATTCGGGATGCAGCCTTCTACAAGGACAGAGCTTACAGCTTACAGCACAGGTCCTCACCATGTGCTGAGTGCATAGACTGGTTCGGACAGGCATAGGTCTTTAGTTTAATCTAACATCGTGTTAACCCACAGTGAAAGTATGTTCAACAGTTTCTAACTTAATAAAATAGTGTTGCACTATTTTAAATGTTGGTGGCCTGTATGTGTTCCACGGATCCAGAACACCCAACACATCAGGGACAAGACCAGCACCTGCTGGCTCACCAGCAGAGAAAGCAGGCAGCCACGAGGGAGATAGCTACTCACAGTGCCAGATAAGATCAATGAGGCCTTTGGGACCTTCTACCAGGAGCTGTACATCTCTGAGCCCCCGGAGGGGGACTCTAACATGAGGCAGTTTCTCGAAGGACTGGATATACCACCGGTGGGGGAGGAAAAACGGCAGGGACTGGAAACACCACTAGAATGGAGAATCCCGCCCTCGGCGAGGGTGTGCTGCACCAGGAAACTGAGGAATGTAGGCACAGCGAGAATGTGCAAACTCCACATGGACAGTGACCCGAGGCCACGATCAAACCCGGATCATCGGTGCCGTGAGGCAGCAGTGCCAACCCTGCATCACCTTGCCGCCCATTTATGGTGTTATTTTGAAAACAATTCTTAATGAAATATTTTATTAATTACTAAATAGCTGAGGTAAGTTATTTCTGGTTTCAGCTGCAGCATGAAGAGGATATCAAAGGTTGAGTTATTCCTCATAGGTAATGAGTTGAGAATTAGCTTGTGAGTCATCTGGAACACATTCAGGTAACTCCTACAACTGAGTCAAGAATAGAAATGAAAAAGAGAAAAAATAATAAAAATAGCTATTCTGCATTCCAACAATGACCGTAAAGGAGGAGGTTTTTGTATAATTCTCTGTTCAGCATTAGACATTGCTGCGATTGCCCTGGAATTATCTGTAATTACAGTGAACTCAGCAAGGGGAGGAGGAAAACAACAGGAGAAAAAAAAGAGAAAAACAAATTAAGGACGAAAAAAATGACAATGCCACAAGAATTTCAAATAAATACATATAAAACAATAGAATTGAGAATAAAAAGCTATTTTTAAAAATCTATATTACTTTTTAAGTCTGCACTCCCCCACCCTAGCAACTCCGCCCCTCGTTATGCCCCCACCCAACTCCTCTCCGCCCCCATCACCACCCAACTCCTTCAAGCCATTTATATTTAGAACGTCCTTTCTCTTGCTTATCTTGAACTTCTCATTCCAACCTACTTTCTGACATTTACAGATGCTGCAATTCTTGCAGTGGCCTTTCCTTTTACTCATCAGCCAATATCCTCCTCCCTACCCTGCAACAACGCCCCTTCCCCCACTCAACCCCCCCACCCCACCACCTTCTCCGTGGCTCTTTGCATCCCAAATCACTGATAAAACCTGCTCAGCTATGAATTTATTCATCTAAACATTACAAGAAAACAAGGAAGGAGAAATGGTTTTGCCTCTTTTGTTATTTTGTATCCGAAAGAGAAATCAGTCATCGGTTTTGACTTGATTGATCAGCAACACTGTGCCTGAAACATGGACTGAGCCTACTGCCGCATTGACATAATGTCTGTCAAACTATTGCATTGCACACATAAAGTGACACCAAATGAGTTCAGAATGCTACATGCCGTCTGATTTCCAATCATCTCAGATGTGACCATGTATTTTATATTTTCCAAATGAAATGGTACTTCCTGGGCAACCACATTATAAGATCCACATCCTTTTAAAAGCGGGTAATCTTTTTGTGAGTATTTTTTGCAATCTTAAAAAATGCAAATAACCAGCAGTAATCAATAATAAAATTTACCTGACTATGTTTGCAAGGGACTAACAAATTCAAATTGGGTTACTTTGCACATTCACACTGAATGGCGGCATGTCAGTAGATCAGAATGAACACAGTTTACATTAATCATGGTGTACAGATGTTCTGTTGAGGGAATAGTCAAGATACTGATCCCCCTGAGTGGTGTATAAGTGACAAGTCACTCGTGCCGGAAGAGAAAAAAAATGCAAGAATTGTGCATCAATAGTAGAAGAAGGGAGCTATTAGATATTGAAAAGGAAATCGATATGTTTCACTGATCGGCCCCACTGTTACTAGCAATAAATAGATTGCTCTAATTTATGATTAGAATCAATAAATCTTTGATGAAATTCATTTTTGTAATTGTTCTATAAGGCAGACATGCTCAATAATTTAAACGGAAATTTAATGTAGTTATGTCAGCTGTGTGTCATAAACTGACATCATGGTAATATGATTTAAAGATCATTTCTTTCATTATTATTTACACAATATTAAAAAACAGTTATTTTCCATGTTACTCCTGCAATGTGAGTGAAGCTCAGCTTTTACTCTTTCTCCTAATATTACAGGTCAACCTGTAATGTGATACAATAAATACCATTTCTGAATATGGTACATATCATGCCCAGATCATAAACCTTTATTTACTGCTGAACATTCATTTCAAGTAAGGGGCAATTTAGTGTGGCCAATCTACCTAACCTGCACATCTTTGGGCTGTGGGGGCGAAACCCACGCAAACACCGGTAGAATGTGCAAACTCCACACGGACAGTGACCCAGAGCCGGGATCGAACCTGGTATCTCGGCACCGTGCGGCAGCAGTGCGAACCACTGCGCCACCGTGCTGCCCTAAGGATTTGTGTTTAGTGGACACAGTCATTTTCATGCAAGAGGAAGGTTATTTTAGTTTTATTCTAGAAAGAATGACAAAAAGGTACTTCCGTCTCTACACATGTCACAGTATGTCAAACTATTTAGTATAATACTCATTACTCATACATACAGATAAATAAAATCCCAGATTTGATCCATGGAGTTTACTGATTTAGATGACCTTAGCCAAAACGGTGAAAGCATGTTACTTTTAGCTTCTGGGAAGGAAACAAAATCAACAGTTCCGAACTCCTGATCTGAATCCAGCAAGTTGAATGTGTTTGTTGATTTGAATTAAGGGCATAGCTGAGCTCGGTTATAGCCCCAATATAGTTAATAACTACTTAATGTAACAATTCAGTCCCCATGTTAACACATAAAGAATAGTCATTTTTCTGATGTATCAGAGGGATATCAGTACGTGGCAGAATCATACTCAACATTGACCACTGCCTTCAAGGAGGAGAAGAAAAAAATTGGAAGGGTGGGTATGACTTGTTTCAGTTAAGACCCATTTGCATATGAATTAACAGATTCTCTGTGGTTCTAAGAGCTAGAGCTAATTGAAGGATAAACTGCAGAAATACGTTAAAAGCACGAAGAAAGACCTGGGGGGAAAAAAACATAGCAGCTGAGGCTACGCCTAATAGTAAAAATAATTATTTCAGTACCACAGTAGCAAGAGACAGTCAGTGGAGAGGGGGGAAGCATCAAAGATGCAAACAATCTCGAGACTGAGGATGAGCACGACAAAATAAATATTCTGAAAGACTATTCCCTCCAAGTATTCACAAGGGAAGACATGAGCAACAGGTCCTTGCAAAACAAAAATACCCCAAGTAAAATCAATGGCTTGTTATAAATGAGATGGAAGTTCCAGATAGGCTAAACAGGCTCAAAGCAAATAAAACCCAAGGGATAGCTGGTATTTATCCCAGTGTTGACAGCTGCTAGGAGGGAGATTTGCACAGCTTTGACAATCATTATGAGAGTCTAATAAATTGACAACAGGCTTATGTGCTGCCCATATTCAAAAAGGGTGACAAAACAGGCTGTGCCAAAACCATTAATCATGCTATAGTAAAGGTGTTCATCTCCAGTGTCAAAATACTGCCTGCTATGGATGATGCTGAGCAATAGCTAGTTGTGTCCATTTGGTCCACAAATTCAGCTTGTCCCTTTTCGTCAACAATTGACTTGCCACAAGGCTTAGTACTCTTGCATCAATGTCTACACAAGCAATGCGCTGCCAACAAAGGTGGACAAATTTACATATGCAGATGACCTTGTCCTGGCAACACAAACAGCCATCACCACCTTGAAAGCGGATCTCACTCTTTTCAGATAGTTATCCAATTCTCTTTTGAAGGCCTCAGTTGAATGTACCTCCATCACATTCTCTGGCAGCCCCATGGAGGAATAGTCCCAGAAATGAAAGATCAGCAAAACTGGCACAAAACAACAGCCACTGAATTCCACCTTGATAACAAGAATGCTAAGCACACGCTGAAAGTGATTGTTGTGGCAACACAGTGTGACATGGCCCTGCTCTGATCTGCCTTGGAACGAAGCTGGAGCACATGTTAACCTTCTCCGACCAACTGAAGAAGATAGCCACCAAGATGAAGACAAGAATCAACCTGGTCCTGAAACTGGCAAGCAGTATCTGGGGAACCTCAACGTCACTGCTTTGGACATCATTTGTACAGCCAAATACTGTGCACTTACTGGTATGTACCAGAAGAAACCATCCTCCACCCTTGTTAGTGCCAGATTGCATGCTGTACTGAAATCCCAAGATGATCCCAATACCCTGGCTGCCCATGCTGTTGCATATTGCTCCCCACCATTTGTTGTGGTGCTGCAACCTCTGGGAAGTCCAGAAAATGTAAGAAAAACAACATTGCTCCCTCCACCGGGATTCGACCAATATATCCCAATACTGTTTGAAGTAACATAAGCCCTTTTAAACTCATGTATCACCTTTAGCAATGTGACTTCAATCCTGAGGGAGATTGGAAAGCCAGAATTGAGTTCGCAAAAACTCATAAACAACTCATGGAAGATATAATGCAGATGATCGCAATGATTTAAATTTTCCACTAAACTCATGGGTAACCTTAAACTACACCCTTCTAAACAGTATAAAATGTGGATACTGGATTCAAAAATGGAAAATAACAGACCATGGAACAGATAATTTTTTAAGAATCTTTATTGTCACAAGTATGCTTACATTAACACTACAATGAAGTTATTATGAAAAAACCCTAGTCGCCACATTCCAGCGCCTGTTTGGGTATACAGAGGGAGAATTCAGAATGTCCAATTCACCTAACAGCATGTCTTTTGGGACTTGTGTGAAGAAACCGGAGCACCCGGAGTAAACCCATGCATACAGAGGGAGAACATGCAGACTCCGCACAGACAGTGACCCAAGCCGGGAATCGAATCTCGGACCCTGGTGCTGTGAATCAACAGTGCTAACCACTGTGCTACCATGCTGTCCACATGGGTGGGGCTTTCTTGCCCAACTTGCCACTGAGATCATCTGGTCCCGCTGAAAGTCACTGGGTTTTTGGCTGGGCCGCCGAATTTCCCGCGGCTGTTCTCGCCATGATAGTGCTTTTAAAATCCTGGCTAATGACCGGGATTTACAAATATGAAGGAGAACAACAGTAACGCATGCTGCGTTTTCTGATGCAATTATCTGCCTTAATTACCTGCATGTAATATTATAATTGTTACTGTACGCCTATATCAAGCATAAGGAAGAGAGCTTAATAGTGCTGTATAAATACAAGGATCATTGTCATCTTTCTTCCAGATAAACAATTAAATTTATTCCTGTAAATAAATTCTAAGTAGAAGCAACTTTCACATATTTAGCAGCTTCCATAATATTGTGATGCCTCAAAATGCTTTACAACAAAAGTGTAGTAACAATCAATGCTTAGACAGCAAGTCTAACGAACAGCAGTAAACTTAGACTTGGAAAGGAAATTATCCTGCCTGACTAACCTTTTCAGTTTCTTTGAGCAAGTGACAATCCAAGGGGCTAGGTTAATCCTAATGGAATGCTGTACTTTTGACTAAAGTTCCACATAATGATATAGGGGCTGGTTTAGCACAGTGGGCTAAATCACTGGCTTGCAATGCAGAACAATGCCAGCAGCGCGGGTTCAATTCCTGTACCGGCCTCCCCGAACAGGCGCCGGAATGTGGCGACTAGGGGCTTTTCACATTAACTTCATTGAAGCCTACTTGTGACAATAAGCGATTATTTATGATTTATTTATGATTTATAACTGAGTCAATGAATGCCTCGACTCTATGACTGCATGTTCACAATAATAAAAATTAAATCCACAAATTAAATATAAAACATCTACCTTCAATTTTACATCAAAAGTAATTGGCCATGTGACTGAAACTGGCTCTCTGATACCTGGAATAATCTGAAAAATAACACCAACCAGGCAACAACTGCAGAAAATGGCTGTCACCTTTGCACTTTAGGAAGCAATATGCCTAAAAATCTTTTTTAAAGCCTCCCCGGCCTGATTCCAAGCTTGAAATCCACCTTGTAAAGAAATTGGACCTCCTGAATAAATGCCCAATTTCATAACCTGATTATCATTTCTCTCATTGCAGGAATCCTGCAGTAACACTGACATCCTGAGCTTAACAGACCCACCACTAGAAAGCTTCCTTTTTCAATGGACTCACATTGTTAACTATTATTTTGGTTTATACTTGTTGAAGTGCCCTCTCTTCTTTAATTGTATCTTTCAATCATGTTTGTTGCATGACTGATATAGCATTTAGATCTTTTAGGGTGAGTGTGTGAATAAATAATCCTCTTCGTTTAAACCCACAAATGTCTACTGCTAGTACATTTTAAATTGACCACACACTTACAGGGGTTTAAAAACACACAGATCTACCTTTTCAGAAATAAACCACATTGAATATGGAAAGGGAATTGATGGTTTCAGTTTATCTCTGCTCCCTTGTCCGTAACACTAGTGTAACCTTTCTCTAAAATAGCACAGCATTTCCTCGGATATTGAGAAGTTGATATATAAATTGGATTCTAGGAAGCTGCGGCTTCGCCATGAATTAGGAATGATCAGATTATTCTACTGTAGTTATTATCGACCCTTGATGATTGTAAATTTGAAGTGAATTATTATAATGCTTCCCATTTCAATATCAGTTACAATGGGCAAACATTCATTTATTTGCAGGTTGAACATTAAGAGAGTACCACCAACATTTTGTTTTATTCTTTCCATGGGATTTGAGTATCACTGGCAAGGCCAGCATTTGTTACCACTCCATGAATGCCATTAAGATGGCGATGGTGGGCCATTACCTCAAACCACTGCAGTCCATTGATGTGGGTACACCTACACAGCTGAATGGAAAGGGAGTGCCAAGATTTTGTTCCGTGGTGAAGGAACGGTGATATAGTTAAAGATCACAACATAAAACAGATCTTAAAGCCAATCAAGCCTGCTCCATCAATCAATAACATCATGGACGATCTGATTGTGGACTTAATTCCACTTGCGTGGATCTGACCCCCACAACCCAAAGATGTGCAGAGTAGGTGCAGTGACCATGCTAAATTGCCCCTTTATTGGAAAATAAAAGAATTGGGTACTCTAAATTTTTTTTTTTTTTAAACTCCACTTGCTTGCCATTCCCCCATAACGTTTGACTCACATGTCTATTAAAAAATATGTCCACTCACTCTTGGATATATTAAATGAACGGCCACTTAAGGGCCTTCTCCCACTACTGCTGGAATTTTTACCCCACCCCTCACAGGGAGAGGCCTGCGTCATGTGTCTAATCCCCTAGATGTAACTTGTTAGACTAGCAGCCGTGTAATGGGGCATGTCTCCTTTTCGGGACTCCTGTGCCCAGTGCAGACATACCTCCAGGTAATTTTTCTGTGTGTGTGTCCCTCCCAACCACCCCCAGAGTTTCCCTTTCCCCTAAGCCCTGATAATCCTTGCCCCTCACAGGCCTGCCTGTCAGTGCCCAGTGAAACCACAAACGTAACTATACATCTCCTGTTTGGGATTGCAGCAATACCACACTGGCCACTGCTGCTGGTGGTTCTACTGACAAGTAAGCTGCTGGGCATTTTATTGGTCAGCAGCTCTCAGAGACAGGACATCCAACATGATGGGGATGTAAGGGCCACCCAAAACCAATTAGTGGCCTGGCCTGATGGTTGTTAAATGGCTCTGGGGTGATCTGGCAAAGTACTGGCGGGCTCACCCATTACCTTTATCCAGGATGCGGGAGTGGGGGGGGGGGGGGGGGGGGGGGGGCCTGTAAGGATGCTGCCCTCAGTGTAAAATCCAGCCCTATAGGTCATCAAACCAGTAGTGGAAATAATTGAACAATGTGTCAGTGATACAACACCAGGTTAAAGTCCAACAGGTTTGTTTCAAATCACTAGCTTTCGGAGCGCTGCTCCTTCCTCAGGTGAATGAAGAGGTAGGTTCCAGAAACATTTATATAGACAAAGTCAAAGATGCAAGACGATGCTTTGAATGCGGGCTTGCAGTAGGTATCGTCTTGCATCTTTGACTTTGTCTCTATAAATGTTTCTGGAACCTACCTCTTCATTCATCTGATGAAGGGGCAGTACTCCAAAAGCTAGTGATTTGAAACAAACCTGGTGGGCTTTAACCTGTTGTTGTAAGACTTCTTACTGTGCTCACCCCAGTCCAACGCCGGCATCTCCACGTTGTGTCAGTGATAGGTAGCGAATTATAAGAAGAACCTTGACAACTTAACATGATTTCCTTAAATTGGGTGGGATTTCATGACTCTTCCCACCAGTAGGATCTTCTAGTCTTGCCAAAGGCAACCCCTGTCCCTCCCACCATGGCGGGCTCCCCGGCAGTGGGACAGGTGAACCAAGCAAAACGGTGTAGACACCAGTGTGCTTGGAAAATCCCACCAGCAGCCGATGGTGAACCACCTCCACTGCCGGAAAGCATTCCACTGGGAGCGGTGGGGGGGGGGGGGGGGGTCTGGAAAATAACACCCAGTTTATGGAAATTATCAAATCATGTTACATTTTTCCATTTTCAACATTCATCCAAAATCATTCTGCGGGATATTCCTCCCTCTCCATGGCATGTCCTGCAGTGTCTCGCCAGTGGCCAGCGGTGAGATCTTGAGGCAGCACAGGTGGCACAGTGGTTGGCACTGCTGTCTCACAGCACCAGGGGCCCAGGTTCAATTCCGACTTGGGTTGATTTCTGTGTAGAGTTTGAACATTCCCGGTGTCTGCGTGGATTTCCTCCGGGTGCTCCGGTTTCCTCTCACAGTTCAGAAATGTGCAGGTTAGATGGATTGGCCATGCTAAATTGTCCCTTAGTGTCCAATGGCTAGGTGGGGTTATGTGGTTCCAGGGATAGTGACGGGAAGTGGGCCCAGCTGGGGTACACTTTCAGAGGGTTGGTGTAGACTCGATGGGCCAAATGGCCTCCTGTACTGCAGGGATTCTATTATTCTATTCTATGACTCTTCTCATCCCGCCGTTCTCAGCAGGTTTTCCGCTGTTGGGGGGGAGAGGAGGCTGGACTTAGGAGAACTGGTGACTACAGTTGCCATCTGTAGGAAGGCTCTGGTTCAGTCTCTAGCATTCCCTCCTCCTGATCGGTACCCGTAGATTCCAGGGGATCACCTCAGGATGAGGGGCAGCTGAATTGAGCTCCAGATGCCCCTGCAACATATTGCTCTGCCAGCTCTGGGTGTCCCCAACGTCTGCACCATGGTGTTGATGCCCTCAGTGATGCCCCTCCTTGAACGGGCCATGCTCTGTAGTGCCTCACTAATGTCCACCTTCAACTGGGACACGATCCTCAGCGACCGGGACATGCTCTGGTGTGCCCCGGCAATGCCCACCTTAGATTGGGACATGCTCCGCAGCATCTCGGAAAGATCCATTGCATCAGGGGCATGTCCCCCAGGGACTCGGACATGCTGTCAAGGTGCTCAGCCATGGCCGTCACTGACTGAGCTACACCTTGGATACTTCCACTTGAAATGCTGACATCATGCTGCAGGCTCTCCACTGCAGTCTCCACCATAGCAGTGACCTCGGTGCCACGCATTGCCGGCACCATCTCCTGCGCCCATAGCCTTTGGGACCCCTACAATCGGCTATGGACCCACTGGAGTGTCGCTAACATCCCCCTCTGAATCTCACGGACACACCCTGTCGACCATCAACTCCGGGATAGCCTGATCCAGAGTCTAAGCATCTGACTGGCACTCAGCTAGATCCTCGGGTACAGCAGACCTCTGACCTCTGTCTCCCCTGGACGTTCCTGCCTCCGCCTAATGTGTATAAGCAACTCTGTGGTGTTCAGCAGACTTTTCCCCAGAAACCTGTCCACTACTTTTGCCCACCGACAAATGTGTCTCTGCGCTGATGGAGGGGGGGTGGTGGTGGTGGGGGGGAGGGGGGGGGGCGGTGACAGCTGTGACGCATCGATGGTGGCATCCTCGGGCTCGCCCCAAAGTGTTTCCCTTATCTCCGTGGGTGGGGGCCGCCCCGGATGGGCAAGTGTGGGCTGTCCTGGTGGATGCCGGGTTGTGCTGGGGCATGTGGTGGCCTCCGGGGGTAACAGGCGAGACCGGTGCTAGGGGGCCAATGTCCACTTACCTGTGCGGCCTGGTGGAGATAATTCAGTTTCTTGGCACATTAGGTGGCAGTCCTCCTTGTCACATTCCCCAAGCTGACGGCTGCTGCACTGCCTCACAGGTGACACTGGTTGCCCTGTGGCTGACCCTCCGAGCCCAGCCCCTGGGGGCGAACAGAGTATCCAAATGAAAAACGTTTAATTTATGGTCTCCTATTTCAGTCATCACAGAACTCGGTGGAGCTTATATCCTAGATTCTCAGGAACTGAATTATTTCTAATTAAGATCTAACACTCTGGCCAGGTCTGCATCTCCGAATCTTGGAGCAGGTCTCCTTGGTGGCATGGCTGCGAGCTCGCTGTCATTCACGGGGTGCAGTCTCTGCCGGGTGTGGTCTCGGCAAATCAGCCAGCGAAACAATCATTTGCAGTGTGAAGCCCGTGAAGCATCATTAACGTTAGATACTGGCCTCGCTGGGTCGGTTGTCGGGAAAAACCCGGCATTTCCCGCTCGCCAAACGTTTCCGGTAGATCGCGCCCAGTTATCATTTCGAGACTGTATGACTCTTCTTCAGAATAGTGAAATCGCAACCCTGCAAAATACATTTACCTGCTACAGCCAGTAAGTCAATATTTTTTTTCAATTCTTCATCACTATTATTTCAGTTTCCACTCTTCTCTGCTTTTATCTTCCTTGTTTACGGGTTTGGGGAAATAACAACTCAGAAATAATAGTGTTAACATGCTCCTAATGTTGAAATACCCCAGTTTTCCACTTGGACTTCAATTGGTTTATGAGTCATTTTCACCAGTAGCAATGGAAGAGAAACAAACAGAGATCGAACTCTAATTTGTATTGCAGCAAAAATATGTTGCCACTTGACAATAATAAAATTCTGCTCCATTTATGTATCAAATTAATCTGCTTTTAGAAAATTCAAAGCAATTTACTTGTATATTAAAATTAATATTCAAGAGACTATAAGGTATGAATGCTAAACAGCTTCTGAAAATTGGGTATAAATTATTTAATACTACTGTATTAGATATTAGACTTTCCCTCCATTTTCTCTGCGTAATCCCTCCCATCATTGCTGTTGAACTCTCTGTCATTCAGGCAGGAAGGCTGGTAAATGGGCTTTGGGTCACAGAATGCCTATGCTGCTATTTGTACTCCCTTTCTCAAAATAACACATTTATCATGAGATATGAACATCACCTTTATTCTCAAGGCGCTTGACCCAAATGGCCCACTAGCCTTCCTGACATACATTGTTACTTCCACCTCTGCCGCTGTGCAGTAACATGTAAGAGCAGATTGTGCGATTATTGCAGAATCCACCTGTTTTTTTCAACAGAATAGTAATAGTTGGGCTCCACAATAGGTGGGTGATCCACACTGCCAGGTTACCACTTGACAGCAAAGTTTAAAATGAGCTCCAAATGAACAACGTTTAATTTGTGGTCTACTATTTCAGTCATCACAGAACTTGGTGGAGCTTATATCCTAGATTCTCAGGAACTGGATTATTTCTAATTAAGGTGATAATATAAGAAAAATTTGGATTGCTATTGTCACCTTTTTTCCCTCTAGTATCACAGCTGCTTGATAAGGAAAGATCCAAAACTAAGCAATATTTCTCTATTTTGGTTAATTGATGAATGGATGTGATTACAACAAGCATAAGAATAAGATGAAAGCATACATTTCATTATGTATATCATTTTAATGACGTAATTAGATATCTATGGTGATCCAAATGTTACAGATGTATTGGTAGCCAATGGAAGTTTACTGACCATTCTTGTTTATTACAGACTCCAGCCTACATGTCCCATCGAAGGTCAATTTGGGGACCAAGAACAAATCATGCTTCGTGCTTTACAGTACAAGCGAGGCTTGGCACATGATTTACGCAAAGGCAATGCAACAAAGGAACAAATTAGACTACACAACATGGTGCAACAGCTTCCCCAGGCCATTATTATTGGGGTCCGCAAGGGTGGAACACGTGCCCTACTCGAAATGCTAAACTTACACCCAGCTGTAGTCAAAGCCTCACAGGAAATCCATTTTTTTGACAATGATGAAAACTATGCTAAGGGTATTGAATGGTACAGAAAGAAAATGCCCTTTTCCTATCCCTATCAGATCACTATTGAGAAAAGCCCAGCGTACTTCATCACTGAGGAAGTCCCCGAAAGAATTTACAAAATGAACTCGTCCATCAAATTGCTGATCATTGTGCGTGAGCCAACAACTCGAGCCATTTCAGATTACACTCAGGTGCTGGAGGGAAAGGAAAGGAAGAATAAAACATACTACAAGTTTGAGAAGCTTGCAATTGACCCCACTACCTGCGAGGTAAACACTAAATACAAGGCTGTGAGAACTAGTATATACACAAAACACCTAGAGAGATGGCTCAAATACTTTCCCATTGAACAGTTTCACATTGTGGATGGGGATCGCCTCATAACTGAGCCATTACCTGAACTCCAGCTCGTGGAGAAGTTTCTGAATTTGCCCCCCCGAATAAGCCAGTATAATTTATACTTTAATGCCACAAGGGGGTTTTACTGTCTGCGGTTTAACATTGTATTTAACAAGTGTCTGGCAGGCAGCAAAGGACGGATACACCCTGAAGTGGATCCCTTGGTTGTTAACAAACTGCACAAGTTTTTTCATCCTTTCAATCAGAAGTTTTATCAGATCACTGGGCGGTCATTTAGCTGGCCATATAAGTGATCCTTGCAACACTGTGTGTTGATATAAAGCAAAAATTTTCTATCAAAACAGTGATATTCCATACATTCAATGGTTGCCAATTAACAGTAGCCAACCTTTCCAGTAAACAGGAAGGGATGTTTTACTTTAAAAATTATGTTTTAGGGTTCTATATTTTCTTCCATTTGGTCATTTTAGTAAAAAGATTGATGTGAGTATAAAGCAGAAATCATTGCTTTAAAATCATATCTATTGTTTGTGATAAACATGGCAGAGGGAGCAAATCGTACTAGTAGATTTTTGAGAAATCTATTGCCAAACAAAGCAGGCAATACTAAAAAGATCGTCGCTGATCTGAAACTGAGGTCAACCATTACCACTTCCTTTCAGTCCTTACGGGTGGCCACTGTCCCGATTTGGGACAAGTCAACCCAATTTTATGTGGGGTGCCTGGATATTTTCTGCCAATAAGATTCAGATTTTAACACTTTCCATGTCTTACAATCTGAAGATATGGACATGCCAGCATTGGACTGGGGTGGGCACAGTAACAGGTCTTACAACACCAGGTTAAAGTCCAACAGGTTTGTTTGGAATTACTAGCTTTCGGAGCGTAGCTCCTTCTCACATGACCACTCACCTGAGGAAGGAGCTGCGCTCTGAAAGCTAGTGACTCCAAACAAACGTGTTGGACTTTAACCTGGTGTTGTAAGACATCTTACTATTACAATGTGAAGACATTAGTCATTAAGCTTACTGAGTTTTTCACTGAATCGTCAACAACAAGCTAACATTGGAACACTTGGGTTATTGTTGTACCAAGTGCCCTGCCTCTGTTCTGTCCCCTGTCTAATTTGGGGTTAGCAGAATGGGGCAACCTTGTTCACACCAGAGGATGAAACTGCTGAAATCAATCACACAATCTGATAGGCTGTTTTCTTTTTTGTTATTGAGCTGTATGTTTCAATGAGGAAATGCTATTTTCATGTAGCTTTTGTTTGTACAGTACAATCACTAGTGCATGCTGTGAAGGTTTTGATTACATTTTTTCCTCAATTTTGACAGATTGTAGTGAACTGCTGTCATTTTGAAGTAGGCACCGGCTCACTAGACAGCTGTCACATAATCTGACTCTCCTGTGAGGTAAATCATAGCCATCTTCTCTCAGAAAAACATTCCTGAAAAAAGTGTTGACACAAAACATGTAAATATATTTAAAATGGGGTGTATTAGATCTATTAAGCTCTAAACTACCATCAGTTTATTCACATTTTCCCAAGGTTAAAAATAATTAATGTCCTGTGTAAAATGTTTTACTTACTCACATCCATCTGGTCAACCAAGCAAAATGAGTGAAGCAGCTACTACCAGTGACTCCCTAAGAATGCAGTGACATTTTGATCTTCCAGTACTTTTTTTTTGCCACCACAGCTAACTGTTAGAAAATAGAAAAACATCTTAGAGCCGTCAGTACATTATGGAAAAAAAAGGTTTAGGATAAGGGATATGTGAGAATCACTATTGTGGTGTGTTGTACAGCAGTTTTATTCCTTATCTCAAATGTTCCAACGCAGCAGTAGCTCTGAAACCTTACCAGTAACTCTCACCACTGACATTAGATATTGTTACATCAGTCAGGTAAAGTGCTTCAAATATTAACATTTATATTTTCTGTGCAGATGTTGCACGTTTCAGCCATAAGAAACGATCATTCAGCAAATTACCTTTGTGTTATTTATTACTTTAGAATAATTTTGAGCATTTCAGAAAGAGGTTAAGCACCTGTTATGGGAGGATATCAGTCATGTTTCATCCATGATCATTTCTAGTTACCTCCAGCTGGAGTGAGTGTGCGTGTGGACATTGGGACTGGAATCAGTTATGAAATGCACATTAATTGCACATCAATAACCTGAAAACATTCACTACCTTGCCTCACACATGAAGAATTAATATTTGACATAGGAAAAGTCCAGGCACATGCTAGCACAAATCTGCAGCCTCACAAATGAAAGGTTGAAAATTGGGGTTAAGGGCAGCACGGTGGCGCAGTGGTTAACCCTGCTGCCTCACAGCACCGAGGTCCCAGGTTCGATCCCGGCTCTGGGTCACTGTCCGTGTGGAGTTTGTACATTCTCCCCGTGTCTGCATGGGTTTCACCCCCACAACCCAAAGATATGCAGGGTAGGTGGATTGGCCACGTTAAATTGCCCCTTAATTGGAAAAAATGAATTGGGTACTCTAAATTTATTTTAAAAAAGAAAATTGGGGAAAGCATACCTTCTTTATCCAGAATTCCTTGACTGAGAGCGAACCCTATTCTTACTCTTTGAACAGTTTTCTGTGTAGCCAATCACAATCCAGGTTGAAATTTGAGAAGTTTCTCATACACCACTTGAGACTAGGAATTTGGCATAAGGCTAATCTTAACTATGCACCACCCATCTAGCACCCTTCAGTTACTCAAAAATGCAAATCTCAACGTAAATCAAAAAATGCATATGTCAGTGTGGATTAGCTTGGCAAAGCTCCCAAAAAACTAATAAACCTACCCAGTTTTTCATCTAAACTGTGTTTATTGTTAAGTAGATCTGGGTAGATGAGAGTAGTTTTTAGTAGGTGTCTTTCATTGTTACCTTGAAAGATGCTTAATTTAATGTCAATGTTTATGGTACTGTAGCTTCAAATGGAAGTTCCATGCTGCACATGAATTTTACTTTATTTTCTGCCTGCATAATTTCTGTGTTATTAAAAGTCTCTCAGTAACTCCAAAAAATCAACAGCTTAATTTTTCAAGTGTGATGTTTTTAGAGCCAGCATCGTGACTGCTTATGTTTTAATATAACATTTACTGTTGATTAGATGGAAACTCTACTTTGTCTTTTTATTCCAACAACAAACACAGAACCACATGACGGAATTGTACATATGTAACATACTTTTGTAAATACTAGTTTGACACTGGGCAGTTCTATTTTGTATATTACTGATTCTGCATTGGATGTTTAAGCTGGGAATAGCTTCTCTGTTCTGTCTAACTTACTTTTGCACACTTTGTCCTCTATTTTCATATCTTTCTAAATTAGTCCCTGACTCATTCTCTATATATACAAAGAACTCAAAAACTTTAATGCCTTCTACAGTTCCTTTCAAATGTGACTCTCTTGTTCTTGCACAATGGTTAACAACTTGGTATGCTGCTGCTAACATCATTATCTGCCCAGCAGTAAAAGGAAGTGCACTTATTTCAGAGCACATTGAAAACATCTATGTAAAGGCGCAACACAAACAACTTCTGTTCTTAGACTGTAAAACAATTATTTTTGTATTAGCTATCAGGACCTTATATTCATCCTCTTATTATTTTGACTTAAGTCATAATTTGCCATAAAAATAAAACTAATTTCTGGTCTTTATCTGTACAGTGCCACCTGTTTCTGTTACAATTTGGGCTAATGTCACTACTTCAGCACCTGAATAATAACTGACGTGATAATCTCACTGTTATAGTTACAAATTTCCACTTAATATCTAATATTTTTATGGCACACTGGTGTACTAATACAATAAGACAGAAAACATTTTTATAATCCTGGGTGTTTAACTCATTTCAAGCTTGATGTAGCAGCTGTGCATTAATGTTAAAGCCACAGAACTTTCTTGTCTGAGTGATCAGATTCTATGTTTTTCACATTAACTTTGTCTATCTGTGGAATTGCACGAGATAATCAGCTTTATTTGCATTATCTCAGAATAGCACCTTGAACCTCATGCATCATTGTGGAAGAATTGCCTTCAAACATACAAAAATATCCTACACGTATTTGAATACCAAGATTGTTCTACTTTTTGTTACAGTATACACTGACATTGTGTAAGTTGTATAGATGTTAGCAAGGAAAAGAAAAAGAGTGTAAATGAGCACACAACAGTAAACTACAGAAACATGTATATATAACCACAACTTCTGGCCATTTTAATTGAGGCAACTTACACTTTGTAGTTACTGCTTCATAACAAGCTGAATTTTGGGACTAATAAGAAAATGAAGAGCGGAATGGATCTGGGGGTGTTGGGTTAAAATGATCAGTAAACCGTTCCGCTCCACAAAGATTGTGAGGCCCAGAGCATTAGAACTCTATGCCCTCATTTACATCTCCATCACTGACTCTTGCTTGTGCAGGAATGATTTCACCATCAGCGGGCATCAAAATGAATGAGGTGATCGGTCAATGCAGTGTATCCACAGAAAGAGTCTCCAAAATAGTAAGTATGGGTCAGAGGTGATACAGAATACAGGCAAGTTGATGGTATTAAGGAGACAGCCTGGGGAAGGAAAGGCCTAAAGCACCTTTCTGGGACCAAAAGGAACACTGCTGTTCTTCCTGACCCACAAAAAACATTTTAAAATATGTTGTTTTAAATCTTCCCTGGTTTCCCGTACTCTGAGCTTTTACTGCTGCAAGATATCTCGCAGGTTTTAGTTGGGCCTAGCAACTGTCAATGAGATACAACTCTGCCATTTAAATTAGACCCTGCTTCTATAGGTGACAGCCTTCTTCTGCCACAATACAGGGACGTAAAAATTGTGGGTGTTTGGGAGCATCTGGGGGAAAATAACACAAACCTCCTACGTCATTTTACTTCTGCGGCATCAATGCTCCCATCAGATTGGAGGGTTAATGTCGACCTTTAAGTAATTGGCAGTGACTGTTTGGCTATGTTGTGTTATTGTAACAATATAAAGGCACCAATCACTCATAAGGGGTTCACTTATTGAGACGCGGCACATGAGAACATTTATACAAAGCTTGAAGACATTGGAGCTGTGCTGTGCTCTGCTCACAGGCTAAAATTAAACTCAGACTGGATCACATGACATACTTCCCTTCTAGTGATGGCATCCTGGTAGCCCTTAAAGGCATATTACACCATCCCCCTTTCTTTTTAAAGAAACTTGCCCCTGTTCCAAAGAAATGGAACCATTTACATACTTGTCATGTTCAGGTACCATTGCATAAATGTATAAGACTGGTGAATATATTTGTCTCTAAAGCGTAGAGGTAATCTGCAGTTACACCCAGATCTTGTAATGGTAATCTTGTCTGGAGGCAATAGTGCTCATGGTAATCTGTGGGATTGTCATTCTTGGATGTTCTTCCTGACTGCATTTGACTCTTGTCCTAGATGCAATAGGACTGTATAATGGGTGAGGAGCTAGAATTAATATGATGTGTCCTCAGTTACACTCCATCGTTGCACCTTTGTGTGCGTGACTTCATAGAATCTTGGTTCTGAACAAATTCTTGTCACCTCAACAGGTTGTCATGTACCTTCAGTGGGATCCTCAATCTGAACTTGCTGTCTCAACTCTAAACTTGGCAATTCTATACCTACCTTTTTATCGTGCATATTGGTCATTTTCTTGCAAGTTTTGAAAGGTTGCTCTCTGCTTTCTGAGAAAGCAGAATGGGGTAAGAGAAAATAAATTGGTATGCACTGGACTGCCAACGATGACCTCTGCTAGTAATTCAATAGTTGCACTTAATGGTGTCACTGTCAGATGTAATATTTCTCAATGCGTAAATCTGTCTTGGTCTGTCTACATTTGAGACTTAAGGATTTCACCAAGTGAATCATTCATTCAGCTTGGCCATTAGAGCTAGGGTAATGAGGAAAAGATGTAGTGTAATTGATAATCCACTTCTCACATATATCCTGAAATGGTTTGCCAATAAAATGCAATAATATCCATAATGGCCTCTCCAAGCACACCAACTAAATAGAAAATCGCACTGTGCAAAAGAGTGTGTGCGACAGCTGTACTTGATGTATTATGCAATTGTCATGTAATGGGATACAAGGTAAAATAACTCACACTGATGATGAAGTCAGTGTAATGGATATGAAAGGAGTTGGATGCAATTTTGCATCAAGGATGCGTAGGAACTTCATGTGAATTCAATGCTACTTTGTGCTGACTTGGCATATGCTCTTGATATGCCTCGCAGTTCTGGATGATGACTTCAATGTCATTGTTCATACCCAGCCAATAGACTGCCTCTCTTGCGAGTCTTCTCATCCAATCCATGTCCAAGCGTTTCATGAAGTTGTTGAAGAATATCAGGTTGCAAAGATTCTGGTATAATGACCTGCCTGCCTTTGAAATTAACTGATCAGGCGATGCCTAACATATGCCGGTGAGGCCAACATTGTCTCAGGTTTTCGTGGTCATGCTGAATCCAATTAGACAACTTTTGATGACTTTCCACAGTTTCTGTAGTGCGGAATCTTTCTCCATTTCGTCTTGTAACTGTTGGAATTTCCGTTGCACAAAATATACCAAATCAACTGATGAATTTGCATTTTCTTGCACGATTAATGTTGCAGTTCCTTTGAAACTGTAAATTTTGTCCAAAAAATCTGGATATTTTAATATTGGGTTTTTGACAGAGGCAATAGGAGTAATTTCTGAAGTTGGTCATCCGTGTGATGCCTAACTGATTCCATGATTGTCATTAGTGTGAGGTCACGGCATACTGATAGACAGGCGATTGCTGAGCCTTTAGGCTCCACGATGTAGAACATCTGTGACACCCAAAAGGACTTATTGTACTTACACTCCAGTACTATGGATCTTGCACATGAAATTAATGAACCATTATACATTGCAAGTTGTACTGTAGTAAGTTTTGCCATGGCCTTCCATGTCTGTGGATGCATGTCTTGTAGAATTTGCAGGGCGAGTATGTTGCCACTTGCCCCTGTGTCAATCTTGGTCAACTTTCTTAATGCAGATAATTCAAATCGCAAACACTTCAGATGGTGTATCTGTGTTTATAACAAGATTGACAGTGTGAGACATGTGTTCACTGTTCTTCGTTTTATTACATACATCATTGTCATTTTTTGGTTTGTCAATCACCTCATCATAGAATTTACGGTGCAGAAGGAGGCCATTCGGCCCATCGAGTCTGCACCAGCTCTTGGAAAGAGCACCCTACCCAAGGTCCACACCTCCACCCTATCCCCATGACCCAGTAACCCCACCCAACACTAAGGGCAATTTTTTGGACACTATGGGCAATTTATCATGGCCAATCCACCTGACCTGCACATCTTTGGACTGAGGGAGGAAACCGGAGCACCCAGAGGAAACCCACGCACACACGGGGAGGATGTGCAGACTCCGCACAGACAGTGACCCAAGCCAGAATCGAACCTGGGACCCTGGAGCTGTGAAGCAATTGTGCTATCCACAATGCTACCGTGCATGCCTCATGTATGTTTCTGATAGGATACCGGATGATCATTCTTAATGCTTGAAGGTACGCATCGTGTACAGTCTGTTTGGATCAGTGCTTAGCTCAGTTGCATCATCCTTTGCTCTAGTGCACTGCCACTGCCAGTGGACCTTTCGACCACATGCTTTCAGTATTATTGGGAAGCTGGGCATTTCCTTGGTGTATGCAGAAGGCACACATTGACATGCTTAGCTAGGTTTCTTGGGTGTTCTGGTGAGTGCATCAACAATTGGGGTTGCACTTAGGATCTGTACATCCATCCTTGAGTAGCTCCCTGATACAATATATTTTGGGCTTGTCTAGCAAATCCTTCTGGACCTCTTCCATGGATGTGGATGCAATCACCAGCACAACAATTCTGTCTGCTAGCAATGCATTTGTAAAATCACACAACATACCGTTTTTGTTTCATTGGCTGACAATTTAACGGCGTGCTTTTCAAACAGTATTGCCTGGGACCCACATTTGCCAATGGGTCGATGTTCGTGACTCACGCCTGCCATCCTTTGTGACCCATGCTGGCCGACCTTCATGACACGTTTCACCTTTTTTTACCTTTAATGCAAAAGGGGAGCCTATTTGGTCCTCACAATCTCACTCTGATCAGGTTCATAGGAGGAAAGGGCAATGCACATATCAGGTGCAAATTTCAGCCATCTTCATCTTTATGAAAACAGAAAATCCAAACTCGCACATGTAGGTCGTCGTAAAGAGCTATAACAACAAAATATGTTGTTTCTCAGCACTGGATAGACCTGGGAGATACTACTCCAGAATGCTGACAGCTTCATGGGCTTTTGGTATGTTTTTAATGTGCTGTCACAGGTAAGGTACAGCAACATAGTCTTTTCATTTGGAGTCTGCTGTAAGTTAATAACTGACTCTGGGGTCTCAACCTCAAAAGGAATCTTCCACCCACCACTTCCCTTTCAAAATCTGAACCATCTCCTCTCATTTGCCAGTACTTCTCTATATATAGCACACATGGGCTTTGCATCATTATTTACATCGGCACAATCGACAAAACCATAACTCAAGAAATCATCTTTATACTGCTTTGCTCCTGAGTTAAGTTTCTTCTTTGTTGTCTGTTGACCAGAGGCTTTGGAGCTCTGTACAGAGCTAGCACTGGTCTCTCCTGCTCTGGGCTCTCCTGGGCAGCTCTCTCCAGCAGATTTAGTTGAGATCCTGTCCAGCAGGCACATTGCCTAATTGTGTCTTTGGTCATCTCTTTTATGAAAATGATCCAACTTTGCAGTCCTCTTGCCTTGCTTGCAAGCAGCTCGAAAATGGAAGAAGCACTCCTCCATGGTTTGGCGCTAAAAGCATGTGCATACAGGGTCCTTGATCTCAAGAGTGCGTGCAGGGCACATGACCTTCTCACTGCTGCCACTTCTGGCTGGAAGACTGCATGTGGCATCAAATCGCATCATGCAAATAGCTTAGAGTCATCAGTGATGATGAAAAAGAAATTACTGAAATCAAGACAACAAGAATGCAAAATTAAATATTTTTACTCAAATTTTTACTATTTAATTGAAGGGGCACATTGCATATATTTCTTCAAGGGTTTTCTTACAGTCTCGCACAATCATCTGATACAACCCTTACTGACTCAAGCTGCATCAGATTCAATCGGCTGTTGCCAAAAAGACATGGGGCTGGATTCTCCGATTTTGCGGCTATGTCCAGAGGAAGCATCTAGTCTTACGAACAAAAATTCGGCGGCGCCCCCGCACTGATGTTCCGCTCAGTGGAGGACTAGCAGCTGCACCACGCAAAGCCCCCAGCTTTACCTGCAGATACAGACACAGAATGGCCAGTTTCGTGGCTGCGCATGTGCACGACGTCAGCCTGCAGTGGCCGCGCCATACAACTTGACGCCGGCCACGCGCAGACCTGACCTGCCAGAGAGTGCCCTCCTGCAACCACCCTCGCCATCCCTGGACCACGTCCCACCAGTCCTCCCAGCCCCTGCCGAAGCCGTGCCTGCCAGCGGAATGGCTCTCCTCACCATCCCCACCCCCTTCTGTGGTGGCACTGAGCACAGTCCGCAGCCGCCATGCCAAGTTCACGAAGGTTGAGAGGACACATGTCCCACGTCGTGGGGAAGTCGACCCATCGGGGTGCAGAGCATCGGGGGAGGGCCTCAGGTGACGTCCTGAGGCCATCCAAATGGCGTGTGGCGTATTCGAGTACGCCGATTTTGAGGGGGCAGAGCATCCGATAAATGGCGCCACCCCCGATTTTGGCGTAAAAAATCTCCGTCCGAATGCGATTTTGGCATCGGCAATCGGAGAATCCCGCCCATGGACGCTAGTCATTGCTTTAACCTCATTCTGAACTAGATTTCCAATGTAGTCTATATCTTTTGGGGATCCGTTAGCTCTTCTGCTGCTAATCCTGACTTGTCAGCCTGAGTAGGCCTTCATTCCCAATTGCTAAGTGAATTTTTATAACTTGCATGTCTGGTGCAGATGCACCTTAACTTAGAAACGATGGGCATGATCAAACGGCCTCATTGCGTCCGGCTCAGTAACGCAACAAAGTTGTTAAACCTCGCGAGAAGCCTCTCGCAAGATGTGCGACGCTCGGCACCCCTCGTGATATCTCATGTGGCGTCACGATCTGGATTTCGCCCCCGCTGGGTGAAATTCAGATTAACATATTTAAGTGATCCATTAGGCTCATTTAAATATGTTGGCACCTAATTCTCCCAAGGCCCGTGACAAACAACCCCACCTGGTAGACCCTGCCATGGTGCCGTTAAGCACTGGTCCACACAAATGTGGACCAGGCGTAACGGCACCCGGAGGGTAGGTCTCTCAGGCCAGCAGAGACCCCCGGGTATTTGGGCTATTGGTAGGGTGATCCCCTAGCACTCCTGCTGCCACATGGGCACTTTGGCACTGCCAGCCTGGCACCTTGGCACTGCCATCCAGGTGTCCTGATAGTGCCAGGTGGCACTTTCAGGCTGGCAGGGGCACTGCCAGTGGGCCACGCTGGCATTGCCCGTGTGCCAGTTTGATCCTGCCTGGGATCGGTTCAGGGGGTGCCCTACCCTCAAGTGAGAGGGCCTTGAGGATACCACTAAGCAGTAAGTTGGGTCAGTGTGGCAGTCTGGAGGCCATGGTGCGGTGTCCGAGGGAGGGTCAAGAGATCGGGGTGGCATTTAAAAATGGTGCCCCGATCTCTTTCTGCACTGATGAGCTGAGCTTTTGAGATAAGTGAGGTAAATGTGGCCCTAGCGGGGCATTCCTCACGGAGGCTAAAAAACTAACAGAGCCCCGTTTAATAGCAGGGTCGTTCTTGGTGCTGCAGGCACCCAGAAAGACCCCGCTATACCCATCCAAATTGGGACTCTGTTTTTTGGGCATTAAATCGGGCCCCATAGTCCCGAATGTTGTTTTTGACTTTGGTCAGAAAGTCATCTGCTTCCCAGTTCAAACTTGGAAATTTTGTGGATACTCAGACAATATTCCTTTGGACTTCCTTATTGTTTTATTCAATTTATTGTTCAGAAACTCCCAAAGCCATCCATTATAATCACAACCATGGCTGGCCTGAATTTTCTGATAGCTTTTTTTGTTTGACTCTCTGGCCCATATCCTGGTTGCTCACCTTCCCTGACTGAACTAACCTGGATCTGGTCCTCTCAACACACTGTCCCACTCACAGAACTGACAGGTTATGTCCTGCAGCTGCACCTTGAGGGATCCATCAACTCACCTTCTCTTTAGGCACTGCCACTTCAAAGCTTTCCTGAGCAGTCACACTGCGTTCTCAACACTCATTGATGTTGCGACTTCATTGTGGCCTGACCAAAACTTTGAGGGTTGCTTCATGCCATGTAGCCTAATCCAATGCCGTGCCCCATGCTGCACCTGGACTTAATCTTGCTGCTTGACCACCGCTGAACGCCATGTTGTTTTTTATGATGATATAAAAGCACCAATTACTCATAAGGGATTGGGTAGATACAGTGTGGGTTCATTTATTGAGACTAGGTTCATGGGAACATTTATACAAAAGTAGAAAATTTGTATCCATCAGAGCTGTGTTGTGTTCTGCTCACTGGCAAAAGTGAAACTGAGACTGGGTCACATGAAACACTTCCTTCCTAGAGGTTCCATGCTGTTGTCCTTTAAAGGCATATTATGACAGGCTACAGATCCATTTTTCCCAATAGGAGATAAAGTTTCATGTTACTATATATAATAAATGTTAAGGAAGGTTAGACCTACATTATATATCACTTCATAATACAGAATATAAATACAGAAGTTTTAGGTAAATTTATAGAGGATTAGCGAAACAAATGAATCATTGATTGTATCTTTAAGAATAATTACAATTCTTCTCTGTGCTCTTGGTGATGCTAACGGTTACATTTTTGTAAACCAGAGGTGAGCAGAGAAAAGAAATGGCATAACATAATGTTAAACATAGTTAGACCCATTTCACAATTGTTCATTGCTGATCAAAATATCTTTCAGGTGATTTATACTTTCTAAGACAGCCACAAAAAAAATGTCGCTAGACTAGTTTTTTTCATTAACTGAGTGGAATGAATGTCAAAGCAAACAATTTTTATTTAGCATATGGTTCATTTTTCACTCGTTATATACAGCACAGGTCAAGAATCATGCTTCTATTGTAAAAGGTGTAAAAAAAGTGCCAGCAACATTTGTTATCAAACCACAAAATATCCAATGTCTTGCATAAGCTGAATAAATTGAGTGTACTTTAAACGTATGCCTGGATAGCATAAATTGTGCTTTCTGTGAAAGCTTTTAAGATCAAAACTTTGCCTGTTAGTTTATATGTTCTTCCATTCAATGTCACATTAAGCACACAGACAGATTTTTTTTGTTGAGTGAGTAACGTCTGTAACTCCTGGTGTACCTCTTGCGACTGATTTGCTGTGGGTATACATTGTGGTCGACTGTATTGCATATCACTCAACATACTGTTCGGTATAAAATTACAAGGGATTGAACTCAAGCACCAAGTTCCTGATCCAATTGGGCATAATATGGTTGGATCACTAAGGCATTTATGCAATCAAGTGCAACTTTAGTATTTTATAGGCGCTTTGGAACCTGATCCCAATTTGAATTATTGGTTAATATGGCTTCTGGCGGCTTTTTATGCCAAGGCTACCATTTTCAGCTATGAGCTTGGGAAGAACACCCACTCACAGGAGGGTAGTCGTACAATTCTCTGGATAATGTGCACAAATATACAATACACAAAAACAACGCAGCAGTTTTCTTTACAGAAGTGGGTCTCATGCATGCAACACTTTTTTTCCCCCTTTCAAAAGTTGAAATAAACAATGTGGGACGGAGATTACAACATCACATGACAGTTTTCTAAAAACATTTGTGTATTTAAAACTGGCAAAGCCAGCTGAGAATGTTTTGTGACCAATAGTCATCTCCTGAGCACCTGTATGCACAATCTTAGTCTTTTCATTAAAATTGCATATATAGCATTTAAAAGTGGTCCAAAACATTTTAACATCACATCACTAAAATATAAAATTATGTCCGATACGATGAGGAAAAAGCAGTTGCAAATGGCAAAATAACCAAAATCTGTTTTTCCTAATCTGTTGTAAGAGGCATATTACTGTAACAGGGTATTAGCCCAGCATCAAATGTTGCAAACCTCACTGTGGTATTTGTAAGCATTATAACTTCTGTATATTTCACTGTACACATTTATTTGTTTATATGTAAGTAATGTATGTACTGATACTGCATTCCAATAATAAATGCTTATGTAATATTCACCATTAGCAGTTTTTAAAATGGTCTTATCTTTGATGCTTAGCTTCCAAGGCAAATTTAATTATTTTAAACATCTATTTTGTTTAGATATAATTTGTGATACAGTGAAGAAAGCTTAAAAGTAGGTTGATGAATAGATTTATACCTCTTCTGAAATATTAGACAAAGGAATGTCATGAAAGAACATCAAATGTTCTTACTCCAATGAACAAACAGTAATTTCTGCTTGGAACAAGCATTTTTGGTACAGATTTGCTTTGCCCATCAAAATATCATTGCTATGAGGAATATTTTTATATAGCCAGCCCCTTTAAGTGGAACAGTCAACAGCATATATTTATATTAAGTAATGGATATTTAAAAACCTGAACTTCTTCTATATTGAACTCTAAGCCATAGAATCATAGAATTTACAGTGCAAAAGGAGGCCATTCGGCCCATTGACTCTGCATCGGCCCTTGAAAAGGACACCCTACCTAAGCCAACACCGCCACCATATCCCTGTAACCCAGTAACCCCATCTAACCTCTTTTGGACACAAGGGGCAATGGTCAATTCAGCTAACCTAAAGCTGATCTGGCAAGGTGGGATGGTCTCCCTCTTGTCACTGGCAGGTCGGGTACAGGCGGTTAAAATGAACGTGTTGCCGCGATTTCTGTTTATTTTCCAATGCCTGCCGATTTTCCTGCCAAAGGATTTTATAAAGAGATTGAAGGAATGATTTCCTCGTTCATATGGGGGAGGGAAGGTGGCCAGAGTTAGAAAGGTGCTACTACAGAGAGGAAGGCAGGCAGGGTGTTTGGGTCTTCCAAACCTGATGTATTATTACTGGGTGATGAATGTGGAGAAGGTGCGGAGCTGGGTTAGAGGGATTGATTCCCAGTGGGTCAGAATGGACGAGAGTTTGTGTAGGGGGTTGGGATTGAAGGCGCTAGCAACAGCGCCGCTCCTGACAGCCCCAGGGAAACACTCAAGGAGTCCGGTAGTAACAGCTTTGTTGCGAATTTGGAGGCAGTTTCGCCAACACTTCGGTTTGGGGGCAGGGTGAAGGGTAATGTCGATTCAGGGGAACCATAGATTTGAGCCAGGGAAGTGAGATGGAAATTTTCGGAGATGGGAGGAGAAAGGAATTAGGGCACTAAAAGATTTGTTTCTTGTGGGTTAGTTTGCAGGATTGAAGGAGCTGGGAGCAAAGTATGGGCTGGAGCAGGGGGAAATATTTAGATGCATGCAGGTTCAAGACTTTGCCAGGAAGGAGATACAGAGCTTCCCGGTGGAGCCAGCCTCCACATTGCTGGAGGAGGTGCTAACGACAGGGGAATGGAGAAGGGGATAGTGTCGGCGGTTTATTGGGCTATTTTGGAAGAGGTGAAGGCACTGCTGGTAGGGATCAAGGCAAAGTGGGAGGAAGAGTTGGGAGAGGGTATGGAGGATGGGTTCTGTTGTGAGGTGCTCCAGAGAGTGAACGCCTCCACCTCGTGCGCAAGGTCGAGGCTGATACAGCTGAAGGTGGTATATAGAGCACACCTCACAAGAGCGAGGATGAGACGGCTCTTTGAGGGGGTAGAAGATGTGTGTGAACGTTGCAGAGTGGGGGCACCGCGAACCACGTTCATATGTTTTGATCCTGTCCAAAGCTGGAGGATTACTGGAAGGAGATTTTTGGGTAATCTCTAAAGTGGTGCACGTGAAACTGGACCCAGGCTCTCGGGGGGCCATTTTCGGTGTGTCAGACCAGCCAGGGTTGGAAACTGGTGCAGGGGCAGATGTTGTAGCCTTCGCCTCGTTGATCGCCCGAAGGTGGATCCTGCTGGGATGGAGATCAACCTCTCCACCCTGTGCCCTGGCGTGGCAGGGGGGCCTGCTGGAATTCTTAACTCTTGAGCAGGTTAAGTTTGAACTGAGGGGAAGGATGGAGGGATTCTACAATTCATGGGCCTTATTCATTATGCACTTTCAAGAATTGGATTACATCGAACATTAGTGTGGGGGTTGGAAGGGTTGAGGGGGAGAGGGGCTGTATGTGTTAATGGTGACTATGGGTGATTCCTGATTCCTTTTTGTTATTTATTTATGTTAAAATGTGGGCTGCTGTTTTGGGGTTTGGTGGGAGGATAGGATTGTTGTTATTGATATGGGGATTGACATTGTATTCGTTACTGATTATTGTTTACTGTTGGTAGGTGTAAATCTGGGAGAAAATGTGAAAAAGGAGGAGAATAAAAATATATTTTTTCAAAATTAATTCAGCTAACCAGCACACCTTTGGACTATGGAAGGAAACCAGAGCATTCAGAGGAAACTCACGCAGACACGGGGAGAACATGCAGACTCCACACAGACAGTAACCCAAGTGGGAATTGAACCTGTGACTCTGGCACTGTGAAGCAACAATGCTAACCACTGTGCTACCGTGCCACCCAGTATTGTCCAAGTGTTCTTGTTAAATTAGTTATTTTGTTGACTGAGCCCAATACATTGTCAAAATTGCAGCTATTATCCTGCTTAATAAATCACATAACATGGTGAATGCCTGCAGCCATGACATATTCATTATTCATATGTGCATCAAAACACTGCAAATTCAAAATCGTTCTTAGTTTCATTATATTTTTGTGCAATTAGCAACAATGTAAGGAAAGCAGAACAGGGAAGTGCTACTGAATTCCTGGAAAGTGGCAAACTAATCTCACAAATTTACAGTGCTGCTGATTACCTGGTATTATTATTCTGACACATTCACTCTGAATAAAGCAGAGTTAACATCAAGTATTACTTGCATTTACACCACACTTGAAATTTCCATTCTCCCATTCTCTTTGTCTCCGACATATACATTCTGACTGTGCCATCTCCCTCAACTAAGGATCTCCCCCACCTCACCCCCCTATCCGCCACACCACCACCACCACTGTGGTTGATAGAGCCCTTGATTATGTAGGGGCATCAATTTGGAGGAAGGTATCATCTGGAGGATGAGGAAATGCTCACTGGGCTAAATCGCTGGCTTTTAAAGCACACCAAGGCAGGCCAGCAGCACGGTTCAATTCCCGTACCAGTCTCTCTGAACAGGTGCCGGAATGTGGCGACTAGGGGCTTTTCACAGTAACTTCATTTGAAGCCTACTTGTGACAATAAGCGATTTTCATTTCATTTCATTTTCAAATATCCCAGAGAGGAAAGAAGGTTGATCCAGGCATTGAAGGAGTAGATCTCAGGGATGGCAGCAGGTTGCAGGCCTGGAGCGAGCAATTGGAGGCCTAAGATTAGGGGTACCACAGATCTTGGGGGAGGTCAGAAGCCTCAGAAGGAGTAATCGGAGGGGTTGAATTTGAAATCTTGGTGGTGGGATTGTGTGTGAGGCCGGAGATTTGGGAAAGAGCTTGGAAGCCGGGAGGGGGTTTTGAGGCTGGGGGCACAGTCCAGAGGTCTGGGATGAGAGTTGGCTGCCTGGAAAGGGAGGGTCGTTGTGACTGTGGAAGGTCAGACAGTTTGTCAGAAGGCTGAGTGCAGTATCTGACAGCAGGGGATTGCCCAAGCAAGTATGCTGGATCCAGGAGGTAGGATCTTCCTGGATCCGGCAGGCCTCACCTAAATGTTGCTGTTGGGTAGGCCATCCATGCTTAAACATGAAAAGTAGAACAACAATGAGACTCAAAGCATTATTATAATATTTAAAGTGCTCACTAGCCTTCTTGATGACCTGCTCACATATGACTCATTTTGGAGCTGGAGCTGAAGGTGGATTTACTGTGGAGCATCCACGATGCTGAGGATGTCATGGATAGTATGCTCAGTCAGATGGTCACACCGCAGGTGTGGATTGGACAGGCAGAAAGGGCATGGGTGACCACCAGGCAGAAAGGGCATGGGTGACCACCAGGCAGAGTCGAGGAAGACATATAGTTCAGGAGCCCCTGTGGCCATCCCCCTTTCTAACGGATAAGGGGCGGGATTATCCCCTACCCGGCGGGGCGGGGGGTCCCGGCAGGACGGAGTGGCGTGAACCACTCTGGCGTCGGGCCACCTCAAAGGGGTGGAATCCTCCCACCTTCAGGGGCCAGGCCTGCCCCTGAGTGGTTGGTGCCCTGCCGGCCGGCGGGAAGGGGGCTTGGTGCCACGCCAACCGGCGCCGAAGGGCCTCCGCCGGCGCGAGTCAGCGCATGCATGGGAGCGCCAGCGTGTGCTGGCGTCATCCCCGCGCATGTGCAGAGGGATTCGCTTCCCCACCGGAAATGGCAAAGGACCACGGCCTCCGGTGCGGAACAATAGAGTGTCCCCACGGCACAAAACTTTCCGCGGATCGGTGGGCCCCGACCGGGGGCCAGGCCACCGTGGGGCACCTCCCAGGGCCAGATCCCCCCGCGACCCCCCAGGAACCCCGGAGCCCACCCGCGCCGCCAGGCCCCGCCGGTAAGGGACCTACACCAATTTATGCCGGTGGGACCGGTAAAGAATGGGCGGGACTTCAGCCCATCGCGGGCCGGAGAATTTGGTCAGCCCCGGGGCCCGTTGAGTCATGCCAGACCCGCCATTCTCCAAGGCGGGCGCCGCGACTCACGCCGGGGCAATTTTGGGGGGGCGGGAGAATTAGGAGGACGGCGGGGGCGGGATTCACGCCGGCCCCGGCGATTCTCCCCCCCAGTGAGGGGTCGGAGAATCCCACCCATACTGTTTTGGATACTGTTGGGGGAGATGACTAGATGTCTGTGCAGGGGAAAGATTTGGCAGCCAACTTCAGGGCACCATAGTTGGGTCTGCTGCACAAGAGGGGAGGAGGAAAAATGGCAGGGTTATAATGGTAGGGGATTCAATTGTAAGCGGAACAGACAGGCGTTTCTATGGCTGCAAAATAGACTACAGTATGTTGCCTGCTGCCAAGATCAGGAATGTCACTCAACTGCTGCAGGGCATACTGAAGGGAGAGGGAAAATAGATATTGTGGTCCAAACTGGTACCAATGATATAGGCAGAATTAAAGGAGCTAGGAAGTAAATTTTTAAAAAGGACCCAGAAGGTAGTAGTCTCTGGGTTACATCTGGTGTCACGCGAGTAAATATAGAAATAGGAGGTTGATCCAGATGGATGCATGGCTGGTGAGATGGTGCAGAAGGAAGGGCTTTAGATTTCTGAGACATTGGGACCGTTTTGGGGGATGGTGGGACTTGTACAAGGTGGACTGGTTGCACCTGAACTGAAATGGACCAACGTCCTTTCAGGAGGTTTGCTAGAGCTGTTGGGGAAGGTTTAAACTAACTTTAATTAGAAGAAATAGCAAGTGAGTCAGGAAAACACAAGTTTGAGACCAGTTAAATCATAATGTTGGTTGGGATTTAGTTTAATGCAAGGAGTCTGACGAACAAGGCAGATGATTTGAGGGCACAAATTAAAACATAGCGGTTTGATGTCATTGCTGTCACTGAGATATGGTTGAGAGAGGGGCAGGATTGGCAGCTCAATATTCCAGGATATACGATCTTCAGGTGAGACAGGGAAGGAGGTAAAAGTAGAGGGGGTGTTGCAATTTTGATCAGGGAATCAATTACAGCAGTAAGGAGGGACAACATCTTTGAAGGCTCTTCAAATCAAGCTGCATGGGTAGAACTTTAAAAGTAAAAAGGAACAATCACATTGCTGGGAGGGTTTTATAGGCCCCCTAACAGTCCGAGAGAAATAGGAGATTGTAGGCAAATTTGAGAGAAGTGTAAAAGTAATAGGGTGGTGGTAGTGGGAGACTTCAACTTCCCCAATATTAACTGGGGTAGTCATAGTGTGAAAGGCTTAGAGGGAGCAGAATTCTTAAAATGTGTACAGGAGAACTTTTTAAGCTGGTACATGGAAGGTCCTGTAAGAGTGGGGGCTGTTCGGGACTTAATTTTCGCTAACCAAACAGGGCAAGTGGTTGAAGTATCAGTGGGGGAGCATTTTGCAGACAGCGATCATAACTCCGTTAGTTTCAAGATTGGTATGGAAAAGGGCAAGAATGGGCCTGAAATCAAAGTTTTGAACTGGGGGAAGGCTGAATTTACTCAGATCAGATATGAACTTTGATTCTCCATTCCTTCACGCCAGCGGGATTCTCTGTTCCTGGTGCAATGAACAGAGATTTTGCTGAGCGCCAAATTATTAGTCCTCAATGGCAATGGTACCTGTCCATGATTTGGCCAAAGTGGATTGGGAGCAGACAATTTAAGGTAAATCTGTGACAGAACAGTGGGACGTTTAAAAGAAAGAAATAGGGAGAGTTCCAACAAAGAAAAAGGATGGGACCAACAAATTCAGCGAATGCTTGTTATCTAAGGATATCCCTGGATATCTAAGGATACAGGGATATATATGGGAGGGTATGGTGGCACAGTGGTTAGCACTGTTGCTTCACAATGCCAGGAACCTAGGCTCAATTTCCGGCTTGGGTCACTGTCTGTGCAGAATCTGTACATTCTCCCTGTGTCTGCGTGGGTTTCCTTCGGGAGCTCTGGTTTCCTCCCACAAGTCCCGAACAACGTGCTGTTAGGCAATTTGGACATTCTGAATTCTCCCTCTGTGTACCCGAACAGGTGCCGGAATGTGGTGACGAGGGGCTTTTCACAGTAACTTCGTTGCAGAGTTAATGTAAGCCTACTTGTGACAATAAAGATTATTTTTTAAAAATATACAGCATTGGATGAAAAGAAAAAGGGAGATTTATGGCAGATATCGAGGGCTCAAAACAGCAGAAGCCCTAGAGGCATTTGGAGAGGCAGAGATTAATCAAGAACAGTCAGCATGGTTAAGGGGAGGTCATGTCTGACCAACTTGATTGAATTTTTCGAAGCGGTGCCCAGGTATGTAGGTGAGAGCAATGCATTTGACGCAGTCTGCTTGGACTTCAGCAAGGCTTTTGATAAGGTCCCACATGGGAGACTAATAGCGAATGTAAGAGCCCATGGGAGCCAAGGAAATTTGGCAAATTATTCCAGAATTGGTTGAGTGACAATAAGTAGAGAGTGATGGTCGCAGGTATTTTACTGACTGGAAGCCTGTATCCAGCGGTGTCCCGCATGTAATGATATGTATATAGACAAGTTAGTGATGGGTTAATTATTGCATCTCAGTGTAATTTAAACACCAGAGGGCACCACCAGTTCCCAGTATAAATATCAGACCTCAAGGAATGCTGGGTAGTTAGCAAAGGAGAAAGCCTGAGGAGCAGATTAGATTAGAGAGAGTTAACACGAGAATACCAATAGTGAATACTAGATTATTGATTACTGCTAGACAGAAACAAAATGATTTCATTATTAATTATAGCTCAGGAGGATGTGCAAACTTCATTTAATGAATTGTTATCCAATAAATTAGTTTTGTTTCATTCTAATGATTGATGGTTTGTTTGTCATCAACTCAATGAAAATGAAATGAAATGAAATGAAAATCGCTTATTGAATTTAGTAAAATCAGATATGAACTCAACAGACCATTCTGGATCAAAAGTCAAAAAACAACGACATATTACCACCAAAGCATTGGGGCCCTTGCTGTTTGTGGTTTATATAAATGATTTAGACATGAATGTAAGAGGGTTGCATCCTGCACTCCTGACCTGCCCGATTCCATTGCGGGGGTGGGCATCTCATACATTCCTCTGCAATTTACATGCAGTTGGGACAGCTTCTCGAGGACCCATGGTTCACAGTTCCTCAGAGGAGTAGTGAACCATAGTCTGTATTCGGGATGCTTTCAAACAATATATTTAAAAGATCTTACCCATGCCCCTCATACCCTCCATGCCATCTCCATGTCCCTATGCCAACTCCATATACGCGATGCCCCTTCCATGGCACTCACCTAATATGCACCATGTGGAAAACCAGTCAGCCATACAATAATATTGGCAAATCTTGAAATATGCACAAGAAAAAAATATTTAAAATCTGCTTTAAAAAAACCTGCTGCTCTCACAACCTTATAAATGTCTCATTCAGACATTGCCATTTAAAGTGTCAATAACAGAAGCCTGATCTCACTTCACGCCTCTTAATCTTGTCTAAATAGAGGTGCAGACATTGAAAAAAATCAAAGAAAGAATAACGAATTATAAATTCATAAAGGTGGGGCAGCACAGTGGTGCAGTGGTGATGCGACCATCAATTCACTCGAAGACACGTGGAGAAGTAAACCGTGGTTTTAATCAGCTTAGAACTGAGCCTGCCTGTGACCGGTACAACACTGAAGGCGGCCCTGCAGGTCGGCAGCTCTTATACATCCTGTAAAGGGGATGGAGCCATGGGCGGAGCGCGTACATGCCCCAACATATCCCCTGTGGGTGAAGCCACACAATGGCCCATAGGTAGAGCCCACAGGGTTAATAACATAACACAGTGCACTGGTGAATTATCAGTCATTATACATTCACCACAAATGGTTAGCACTGCACATTAGGGCGCCGAGGACCCGGGTTCGATCCCGCCCCTGGTCACTGTCCGTGTGGAGTTTGCACGTTCTCCCTGTGTCTGCGTGGGTCTCATCCCCACAACCCAAAGATGTGCAGGGTAGGTGAATTGGCCACGTTAAATTGCCCCTCAATTGGAAAAAAAAGAATTGGGTACTCTAAATTTTATATTAAAAAATAAATAAACTCATAAAGATGTCAATGAATCTGAGCAAACATTCCCCTGCCACCTGCCTCAGCTGAGCTGATTCCATTAGTGAGCTTTGGAGCTCAAACAAGCACTCATAATGAAGCAATCCACAAAACAAATGAGTGGCCATCTATTTATGTTCATGTGGGACCAAATGGGAGCGCATGGAGGGTAATTGGAGGCCATTGACATGGAATGGGGGCCATGGAGGGGGCATGCAGAGTGGGTGGAGGGGGGATGACGAGTTGTGAGGGAGGAGGACTGATGTGTTGGGTGCTCTGGATCCGTGGAACACATACAGGCCACCAACACTTAAAATAGTGCAACACTATTTTATTAAGTTAGAAACTGTTGAACATACTTTCACTGTGGGTTAACACAATGTTAGATTAAACTAAAGACCTATGCCTGTCCTAACCAGTCTATGCACTCAGCACATGGTGAGGATCTGTGCTGGAAGCTGTAAGCTCTGTCCTTGTAGGAGGCTGCATCCCGAATGAGCGGGAACTCTGATGCCCCCTGTCTTTATAGTGAGTGTGCTCTAACTGGTGATTGGCTGCGGTGTTGTGTGTGTTGATTGGTCTTGCTGTGTGTCCATCAGTGTGTGTGTCTGCACCATGATATACTGGTGTATATTATGACATCCCCACTTTTATAAAAAAATGTATGTGTGTGGCAAGAAATAATGTATAGTGAGAATGTTCCTAACTACGTGTGGGGTGCGAAGACATATTTACAG
Organism: Scyliorhinus torazame; assembly: GCF_047496885.1. Lineage (NCBI taxonomy): Eukaryota > Metazoa > Chordata > Chondrichthyes > Carcharhiniformes > Scyliorhinidae > Scyliorhinus > Scyliorhinus torazame. Next base: position 228,418,940 of record NC_092710.1, on the reverse strand, counting down.
GAGTACGTACATGAGAACTAAGCTATTTACATGGGAAGGTGCCTGGTGCAGAGAAGCAGTATGCAACACGAATAACGAGATCAACACTATATACAAACCAGGGAAACGATCAAACAAAGCAACAAAACAATTCAGAGAGTCTATAAGTCCGCAAAGTTCATAAAGTAAGTCTCTGAGGTGGGCAACGTATTCTGGTTGACCGTAAGGGTGGCACACCACTCATTGTCTGGATCGATGCTGTATACCGATAGAGGCTGGATTCTTTGCTTCGGGGAAACCCTGTTTTTTGGAACGATACCGACTCGAAAAGGCTACTTCGGGTCCTCGGTGTCAATATCGGGTAGTAGGTCCGCATCGGACTCGGTGACCGTGGGTTGAATGGCCCGGACATTCCTGCGAGGCTGGCCGGAGCGATACGAATTGGCAGGCCGAGCTGATCTGCATAAAGCAGCATAGTGGCTAAGTTTGCCACATCTCAGGCATTGTCGGGATTTGGCAGGACATTGCCGCTTTAAGTGGGCGGGGCCACAGTTGCCGCACGTTGTAGCGTCAGTACGATCACTGCGCCACCGCGCATGGGCGGTGCGGCCGTACGTGGTGCGCGCCTGCGCAGTACGTTCGTCGACATCGACGTCCCCTCGTTCAGTGCGCACAAGCGTGGGAGTCTGCGAAAAGCGGGCGAAATGGCCGCCCTCATCAAGGCTGAGGCCCTGGAGTTGCTCGTTTGCTTGGACCCATTCTGCCTCGTGGGGACCTTGCCGCGCCGTTTCAGCTGCTTGGATGTGGGAATACCAACTAGTGGCGCGTTTGTGTAGCACGCAGGTCTCGATGGCGGTCGCTAGGGTGAGCTGCTGTACCTTGAGGAGCTGCTGGCGTAGGGGGTCCGACTGAACACCGAAAACGATCTGGTCACATATCATGGAGTCGGAGATGGGCCCATAATTACAAGACTGCGCAAGGATGCGGTAGTGGGTGAGAAAGGACTGGAAAGGTTCATCCTTACCCTGCAAACGCTGTTGGAATACATAGCGCTCGAAACTTTCATTCACCTCTATGTTGCAGTGTGTGTCAAACTTGAGGAGGACCGTCTTGAATTTTGATTTATCTTCATCATCAGCAAAGGTGAGAGAATTGAAAATGTGGATGGCATGTTCCCCGGCCGTGGATAGGAAGAGAGCGATCTTCCTGGTGTCTGAGGCATCTTCCCGGTCTGTGGCTTCCAGGTAGAGCTGGAAGCGTTGTTTGAATATCTTCCAGTTGACCCCTAGGTTACCGGTGATGCGGAGCGGCGGCGGGTGGACGCTGTCCATTTTGCAGGATGACTGTATGCTGGTGGAAGGCAGATCACTTGTAGGTAGGTCTAAGAAGTTCTAATATCCCTCAACTCCTGGTATCATGATGTGTTGGGTGCTCTGGATCCGTGGAACACATACAGGCCACCAACACTTAAAATAGTGTTGCACTATTTTATTAAGTTAGAAACTGTTGAACATATTTTCACTGTGGGTTAACACGATTTTAGATTAAACTAAAGACCTATGCCTGTCCGAACCAGTCTATGCACTCAGCACATGGTGAGGATCTGTGCAGTAAGCTGTAAGCTCTGACCTTGTAGGAGGCTGCATCCCAAATGAGCGGGAACTTTGATGCCCTCTGTCTTTATAGTGAGTGTGCTCTAACTGGTGATTGGCTGCGGTGTTGTGTGTGTTGATTGGTCTTGCTGTGTGTCCATCAGTGTGTGTATCTGCACCATGATATACTGGTGTATATTATGACTAGGACTAGCTGGCCCAACAACCATGAATATGACTGAGCTGAAGTCGCAGAGAACTGAGGCTGGCCTTCTAACCAGTCTGCTTTGGCACTCACCTGTCTCCTTGGCTGCATCCAAATGGCTCCCGAGGTCAGCAGGCCCAACTCGATCTCAGACCTGCCATCCCAGAGTGAAAATAGTGCAAAATAAAAGCCTTATCTCACTTCACGGGCATCATTCTCCGACCCCCCGCCGGGTCGGAGAATCGCCGGGGGCTGGCGTGAATCCCGCCCCCGCCGGTTGCCGAAGTTGCCGGCACCGGAGATTCGCCGGGGGCGGGAATCGCGCCGCGCCGGTTGGCGGGCCCCCCCGCTCGATTCTCCGGCCCGGATGGGCCGAAGTCCCGCCGATAAATTGCCTGTCCCGCCGGCGTGGATTAAACCACCTTTTATATGGCGGGACAAGGTGGCGTGAGCGGGCTCCGGGGTCCTGGGGGGGGCGCGGGGCGATCTGGCCCCGGGGGGGTGCCCCCACGGTGGCCTGGCCCGCGATCGGGGCCCACCGATCCGCGGGCGGGCCTGTGCCGTGGGGGCACTCTTTCCCTTCCGCCTCCACCACGGTCTCCACCATGGCGGAGGCGGAAGAGACTCCCTCCACTGCGCATGTGTGGGAAACTGTCAGCGGCCGCTGACGCTCCCGCGCTTGCGCCGCCTGGGGATGTCATTTCCGCGCCAGCTGGCGGGGCAACAAAGGCCGTTTCCGCCAGCTGGCGGGGCAGAAATTCCTCCGGCGCCGGCCTAGCCCCTCAATGTTGGGGCTCGGCCCCCAAAGATGCTGAGCATTCTGCACCTTTGGGGCGGCGCGATGCCCGTCTGATTGGCGCCGTTTTGGGCGACAGTCGGCTGACATCGCGCCGTTTCGGGAGAATTTCGCCCCCGTCTCTTAATCTTGCCTAAATAGTGATGCAGACATTGAAAAATATCAAAAAAAGAATAACGTATTAAAAACTCATAAAGGTGTTGATACTTTGAATGGCATAATCTGAATGCGACATTTTTTTAAAATTTAGAGTACCCAATTATTCTTTTGCAATTAAGGAGCAATGTAGCATCGCCAATCTGATGCACGATCAATCACTACTGAAGCGAGATTGTAGTCCAATTGAAGGCTTTAATGAACAAGTAGTTACCCCAGCAGCTCTGGTACAGAATGACTGCTGTGGGTGAAACACAGACTCTTATGCTCCTCCTGCTGGGCGGAACCAGCAGGCAGGTTCCACCACTCATACTACAGTATAAGGTACATCCCCCCTTGGTACTGCGATACCTCTAATATAGCCAACCACATTTCACCCCCAGTTTAAAAAGAGTCCGGCGGGGGGTGGTGGCCTTGCTTTTACATTGGTAGAGGTTATAGCAGTACCCTTCGGTGCCTTTACATGCAGTACACATATTTACAGACAATTATTTGCAAGTTCATTTTACAATGAAACAATCAGCCGGTCGGGGGCCCTGGTTGTCCTCTGCAATCGTCGCAGTCTCGACGGTGATGCTGGCGTCGGCTCGGGCATCCGTGGCTCTGGGAGTGTGTCGTCTTCAGCTTCATCGCATCCGGATGGGGCCAGTGGGAGGACGGATCCTCCTGGGAAGGGGGCTACGGTGGCGTGCGCCGGTGAAAAAATGGTTGGGGTTGGTGGAGGGGGGGGGGGGGGGGGGGGGGGGGGGGGAGGAGGAGGGGGGGGGGATCCAGCAGGGGTCAGATCCCGGAGGGATACCGTGTCTTGTCGGCGGTCGGGGTGCACCACATAGGCGTACTGGGTGTTCGCATGGAGGAGATTTTCCCTGTTGACCAGTGGTTCCGACTTGTGGGCCCGTACGTGTTTGCGGAGTAGGACGGGTCCAGGGGCTGCCAGCCATGTTGGGAGCGAGGTCTCGAGGAGGACTTCCTAGGGAAGGCAAGGAGACGTTCATGAGGTGTTTCGTTGGTAGTAGTGCACAGTAGTGATCGGATGGAGTGAAGTGCATCAGGGAGGACCTCCTGCCAGTGGGATGCTGGGAGATTCTTGGACCGTAGTGCCAGTAGGACGGCCTTCCTGACCGTCCCGTTCCCTCTCTCTACCTGCCCGTTTCCCCGGGGGTTGTAACTGGTCGTACAGCTGGAGGCAATGCCCTTGCTGAGCAGGAATTGACGCAGCTCGTCACTCATGAAGGAGGACCCCCCATCGCTATGGATGTAGGCGGGGAAACCGAACAGGGTAAAGATGCTGTGGATGGCTTTAATGACGGTGGCAGCCGTCATGTCGGGACAGGGGATGGCGAAAGAGAATCGGGAGTACTCATCAATCACGTTTAAGAAATATGTGTTGCGGTCGGTGGGGAGAAGGGGTCCTTTGAAATCCACGCTGAGGCGTTCAAAGGGGCGGGAAGCCTTCACGAGGTGCACTTTCTCTGGCCTGTAGAAGTGCGGCTTGCACTCCGCGTATATTTAACAGTTTCTGGTTACGGCCCTGACCACCTCGATGGAGTAGGGCAGATTGCGGGTTTTAACAAAGTGGAAGAACCGGGTGACCCCCGGGTGGCAGAGGTTGTTGTGGAGGGTCCGGAGTCGGTCTACTTGTACACTGGCACAAGTGCCGTGAGACAGGGCATCAGGAGGCTCGTTGAGCTTCCCGGGACGATACAAGATCTCGTAATTATAGGTGCAGAGCTCGATCCTCCACCGTAAGATATTATCATTCTTAATTTTGCCCCGCTGTGCATTGTCAAACATGAACGCTACCTGACGCGTTGGTCAGTGAGGAGAGTGAATCTCCTGCGGCCAGGTAATGCCTCCAATGCTGCACAGCTTCGACAATGGCTTGGGCCTCCTTCTTGACGGAGGAATGGCGGATTTCTGAGGCATGGAGCGTGCGTGAAAAGAAGGCCACGGGTCTGCCCGTCTGATTGAGGGTGGCAGCCAGAGCTACGTCTGATGCGTCGCTCTCGACCTGGAAGGGGAGGGACTCATCGATTGCATGCATCGTCGCCCTGGCGATGTCTGCTTTGATGCGATTTAAAGCCTGGCGGGCCTCTGCCGATAGGGGAAAAACTGTGGACTGGATTAGTGGGCGGGCCTTGTCCGCATAATTGGGGACCCACCGGGCGTAATAAGAAAAGAAAAGAATCCCAGGCAACGTCTCAGGGCCTTGGGGCAGTGGGGGAGGGGAAACTCCATGAGGGGGTGCATGCGTTCGGGATCTGGGCCTATGACTCCATCATGCACTACGGAGCCGAGGATGGCTAGGCGATCGGTGCTAAACACGCATTTGTCCTTGTTATAGGTTGTTAAGGACTTTTGCGGTATGAAGGAATTTGCGGAGGTTGGTGTCGTGGCCCTGCTGGTCGTGGCCGCAGATGGTGACATTATTGAGGTACAGAAATGTGGCCTGCAAACCGTACCGGTCAACCATTCGGTCCATCTCCCGTTGGAAGACCGAGACCCCATTTGTGACACCAAAGGGAACCGTTAGAAAGTGGTAGAGCCGCCCACCTGCTTCGAATGCAGTGTACTTGAGGTTGTCCGGGCGAATGGGGAGCTGGTGGTAGGCTGATCTAAGGTCTACTGTGGAGAAAACCTTGTATTGCGCTATCTGGTTCACCATTTCAGATATGCGGGGGAGAGGGTACGCGTCGAGCTGCGTATACCTGTTGATGGTCTGACTGTAGTCTATGACCATCCTATGTTTCTCCCCGGTCTTTACAACCACCACTTGAGCTCTCCAGGGGCTGTTGCTGGCCTCGATAATGCCTTCCTTTAATAACCGTTGGACTTCCGACCTAATGAAGGCACTGGTCCTGGGCACTGTACCGTCTGCTCCTGGTGGCGATGGGTTTGCAATCGGGGTTTGCAAACAGGGAAGGCGGGTCGACATTGAGGGTCGCGAGCCCGCAGACAGTGAGGGGGAGTATGGGGCCGCCGAATTTGAAGTTAAACTTTGCAGGTTACACTGGAAGTCCAGTCCCAGGAGTGTGGCAACGCAGAGATGGGGGAGGACGTAGAGTCGGAAGTTATTGAACTCCATGCCCTGGAACGTGAGGTGGCTATGCAGTACCCCTGGATCTCCACAGAGTAGGACCCAGAGGCCACGGAGATCATTGTTTAGTCGGGTGTACAGTGAGGGAGCAGTGTCTTACCGTATTGGGTTGGATGAAACTTTCCGTTCTCCCAGAGTCGATCAAGCAGGATGTCTTGTGCCCGCTGATGAGTACCGACGTCATAGCGGTTGAAAGCGTTTGGGGCCAAGACTGGTCCAGTGTCACTGAAGCAAGTTGTGGCAGAAGCTGGGCGATCTCATCAGGCGATACATGGCCAGCCGAGTCGGGGTCCTGAGACGTCATCCAAGATGGCTGCCCCCATAAATCGCACATGGCCTGAGAGGAGAGGAATGGCAGCGGGCCCAGTTCACCTGTGGAGACAGCTGCGGCCGATCGGGCCTGGCATACTGCCACAAGGTGCCCCTTCTTCCCGCAGCCCTTGCAGATTGTGGATTGGGCCGGGCAGCGTTGGCAGGGGTGTTTGTTTTGCCCGTAAAAGTAGCATCGCCCCCCCCCCCCCCCCCCAGGGTTTGAATCAGCCACGGGTGGTGTCCACCCTGTCCATGTGGGTACCGCGTGGTCGGGAACGTAGGCCTGGGCATTGCGGGAGGCTACATCTAGAGAGTGCGCAAGTTTCTGTGCCTTTTTAAGCCCTAGCGTGTCGTTTTCCAGCAGTCGCTGCCGGATTTTAGAGGACAGCATGCCCGCAACAAAAGCATCCCATATTAAGAGTTCGGTGTGGTCATTGGCTGAGACTTGTGGACAGTTACAGTTTCTACCTAACACTAACAATGTGCGGTAAAAATCGTCCAGTGATTCCCCTGGGATCTGCCGTCTGGTAGCTAAAAGATGCCAAGCGTATACGTGATTCACAGTACGGACGTAGTGCTCTTTTAACAAAGTGATTGCGTCCTCGAAACCGTCCGCGTCATTCGATAGCGTGTAGATTCCTTGAGTGGAGGACTTGCATTTTCTGTTCCTCTGTGGGGGTAGTTGCGGCCGTCCTGATGTACCCGTTGAAACATGCAAGCCAATGTTTAAAAGTTGCTGCTGCATTTGCAACATGGGGGTTGATTTGTAAACACTCTGGCTTGATGCGGAGAGCAGCCTTTCTTCAATTTTGTTCATTAAATTGATGCACGATCAATCACTACTGAAGCGAGATTGTAGTCCAATTGAAGGCTTTAATGAACAAGTAGTTACCCCAGCAGCTCTCGTACAGAATGACTGCTGTGGGTGAAACACAGACTCTTATGCTCCGCCTGCTGGGCGGAACCAGCAGGCAGGTTCCACCACTCATACTACAGTATAAGGTGCATCCCGCCTAGGTACCGCGATACCTCTAATATAGTCTATCACACAATCCACCTACCCTGCACATCTTTTTGGGTTGTGGGGGTGAGACCCATGCAGACACGGGAAGAATGTCCGCATGGTCAGTGACCCGGGGCCAGGATCGAACCCGGGTCCTTGGCACTGTGAGACAACAGTGCTAACCACTGTGCCACAGTCCTCTGGAGTCACCAGGCCTGAATGCAGTCTTTCGGGTGTTGCAGGTGATCTGGTTCCCATCGGGAACGCCAGGGAGAGGTGGGGGAGGGGGGTGGGGGTGGATTCAGAAGTGCTGCGGTGTTCGAGCATCTCTCCTGCGGGAGTCACTGGTACAGTCCTCATCACCTCCTCCTCCCTCGGGGTGCCCGACGGCCCTCGGGCTACCCCTGGGATAGGGGTGCAGCCAGAGCGAGCCTCGTCGAAAGATAATTCTGCAAGACAAAAGACAGGACAATGGTGAGATCAAGGATAGGCATGGTGTGGGGAGATGGGTGACTCACATGACAATTCATTGGGGGCTCACTGGATTGTGCCATGCCATGCCAACCTCTGCCTTCACGATTTCCTGTTTTCCAACCCCACTAACCAGGTCCATCACCCTCTGCTGTGCGACGGTGAGGGACCACAGGTCCAGCGGGTCCACTCGGTCTTTTCCCTCTCCTGGCGGTTGTGGGCTGCCTTCTCCTGGGAGGGGAAATAATACACAGTGTGAGACACTCAAACACGGGCTGCACGGGGGGCACACGGCTAGTGACCCATGTGCAGGACACCCAGCAATGACGGACAATATGGGTGTTGGCATGTTGTGCAGGGGGGGTGAGGCAGACTGCCGGTGGGTGGTGTTCGATCACCCTCGAGGAGGAGGGGGGGGGGGGGTAGTGGCAGGGGCGCAGAGTTGGTGACTCTGGCCATCCTGAGGGTTGTTCAGCTTCTTCTGGCGCTGCTGTCCGGTCCTCGTGGTGGGGCTCATGGTGCTCATCGCCTCTGCCACCTCCACCCAGGCCTGGTTGACATGGCGGGTGGCAGCCGCCTTCCCATCCTGGGGAACAGGTTGTCCTGCCTCTCGTCCATGGCATCGAGCAATATTTCCAGCTCTGCATCTGCGGGGCCGCTCTCCGGGATGCTATCTTCTTGACTGGAATGAGTGTGTGAGGAGAGGAGTTCCCGTAACAGCCTCCCCGAACAGGTGCCGGAATGTGGCGACTAGGGGCTTTTCACAGTAACTTCATTTGAAGCCTGCTTGTGACAATAAGCGATTTTCATTCATTCATTTCATTATATGCGGCTGCAGCTTGTCAGAATCACAGACCGGCGGGTGTTGGAATTGCACTAGTTCCACCTGGCGGGAGTGTTGGCCCATTAGCATGTCCTGAATGGCTCCGGAAATCGCACCCCCATCGGGACCTTAGAACATTCCCAGCTTCAGCACTTCAGTCTCTCAAACAGAGAATTTTGCCCTGAGCTGTTTTTTTTTGCCAGCTGGTTTTCATAATTGATGTTTAATAAGTCTCATCAAATGACTAATTTCCCCTGTTTTCCTCAGCAGCTTATCTTGTCAGACTTTAAGGGAAGAGTATGAGTTATAAATGTATTTTTTCGCAATCCTTTCCAAGGAGCTTGGCAAGGAAGTTAAATCATTCCAGCCCTTATCAAATTCACCTTTTAAGTTTAGATATTTTTCTTCATCGTTAGTATTGGTTTCTGAAACCTCAAGACAAATGTATCATCTATTTCAGGCATTGTCAAACCCGGGGGCACGACCCGCGGGTGGGTGTCGGGAGGGTCGCGGAGCCGTCCGTCACGGCGCTTCCGTTCGCACAAATCTAACGCCGGCTGCAAGCGGCCTTCAAAATGGCCGTGACCATATAAAACAAATGCGGCCGCACTGCGCATGTGTGCAAGATCATGGGGCTTCGTTTCTGCTGGGCTCATCCGTCTGGTAGCGATCATTGGTCTTGAACTTGTATTCTGGTCGTAATGCTACTCTTTTAGGCGTAGGCCGGGGCCAAGAGAGACCGAACACATGGCTTTGTCTCTTTTTATCCCTCTGGGATTTTGCGCTCTTTGGGGCGGTCCTTAGCTCTGGACCCAATAATTTGACAGGCTTTGATCACTGCCTTCGATTTTGGCCAATAAAGGGGCAGGTGCCGTGATGGCTGGGCGTGTCCTGAGCGGTCATTGACCTTGGCTGTTTGGGCTTTCTTAGCAAAGGGAGTGGCGCCGGTTAGTCTGCATCTGTGTCGGTTAACTGAGTACAGTGCTTTTGTTCTGGGGAATTGGGCCATTAGAATGCAAACGAGCGGGGGTTTCGATCGCGTCTAGCTATCTGGGTTGCAAATACACACACAAGCTCTGAGTGTGTCTGAGTCCTCGGTTGGCCATAATTCCCATGGTCATTTGCGGGTGGCCATCTGAGATGGCTAAAAGACTGTCTGTTCTACCAAACTCTCCCAGGATAGAGCCATGCTGAAGCTTCTGTCCTGAAAGTCAATTTCACTCCCTTGACTGTGAGCAGCCTCTGGCTTCTCAACTGAAGGCTATTTGAAATGAGGGATTAGCCTGGTTAGTTGTGAGAGAACTTCATAGCTGCTTGCTCCTGCCGGTAGATGCAATTCCTGGAGGCTGCTGTTGCTGTTTCCTTCCTTTTCTGTAGCCGAAAAGAAGGACATTTTTTTCTAAGAAAACTGGGACCTGGAACACAGGGTTCAGGGGGAAGCATGAGCCCAGAAGGCAATCCAGCTTGAAGCAAGAAGGCGCTGTGGGATCTGGTGCACGACATTAATCCAAATGGGCCACCTGGTGACGCCGCTGAAGAAATGCTTTCACAGATTGTTGATGCTTTTGTTGCTGGTGTGGTGAGTGTTGCATATAATTGGCACAAAGGTTTATAAGATAATGAGGGGGATAGATAGAGTGGACGTTCAGAGACTATTTCCTCGGGTGGATGTAACTGTTACAAGGGGACATAACTATAAGATTCAGGGTGGGAGATATAGGAGGGATGTCCGAGGTAGGTTCTTTACTCTGAGAGTGGTTAGGGTGTGGAATGGACTGCCTGCTGTGATAGTGGAGTCAGACACTTTAGGAACTTTCAAGTGGTTATTGGATAGGCACATGGAGCACACGAGAATGACCGGGAGTGGGATAGCTTGATCTTGGTTTCGGACAATGCTTGGCACAACATCGAGGGCCGAAGGGCCTGTTCTGTGCTGTACGGTTCTATTACTGCGGGTTAAACATGATGGAAGTGAAGAATGTTCAACTGCACCTTGGATACCAGTGGATTTGATTCCGGTGAGATTGGGCTTTGTGGGAGGGCCTGCACAACTGCATCTCCTGGACAGAGAATGGCACTAAGTTCGGGGGGGGGGGGGGGTTATTCATTTTACTCATTTGATTTTAATTTTTTTCATTTATTTTTTATTACAAGTTTGGGGAGATTTTATTTGATAAAACTTTACAGGAAAACAATGCAGAACTTTGAACAGATAGAGATTCCATACTTTCCGACACCAGAAGGCTTCACCTTCATCCAACAGGTTCCATTGGAGGAGCGTGTAAGAGGGCCAAAGGGACCCAAAACCATTTCCTCCATTTTTGTCAGCAGCAAACAAAGTAAGAGTAAATGGTGGGTCGCGGAGTTTGGCCGGCGTGGGTCGCGAAGGTCGGCCGGCGTGGGTCGCAAAGGTTGGCCGGCGTGGGTTGGCCGGGTTGGGTCACGAAGGTTGGCCGGTTGATAAAAATAGGTCCCCAGAAAAAAAGTTTGAAGAACACTGATCTATTTCACCCAAATATAACGAGAGCATTCACAGCTATTTTGAATATTATTAAACCATGGCGTTAATAATTCTGCACCTTTCATATACTTTAGTTATAAAACCTAATTGTGCAAATACCTTCGTCATCAGTTATGATGAACAAAAAGAAATAAATTACTGGAATCATGCAAAATTATATTCCTGTTTGTTATACTCATATTTTTATTCTTGACTTTAAAAGTACACACCACATATTTTTATTCAAGTATTTTCTTACAGTCTTTTACAATTCTCAGGTGCAACCCTTGCTGACTCAAGCTGCTAAAATTGTTTCTGGAAGATGAATAAGCTTTTGGGGAATGACAGGAAACATCAAAACTGACTTTTGATCTTTCTGCTCCAGAAATGCCAAAAAGTGCTGGGAGTCAGAGAAGAAAATGCTTTCAGGTGAGGGAGGTAGAACTTGATGTTGTGCAGTTGTGTAAAATGCGTAATAGTGGGTTAGCAGCACATTTTTTATCATGCCTGTCATGTTGGGTGTTCCACTATACAAACAAACCAACGTGGTTGTAGATGGTACAACTCTGTTTTATTACTCTTGATAACAACATCTGTTAACTCATGGCTGTGGTTCGTACTTTACCAGTTAACCTGTGGACCCAGCCCTAACACTATCTTAGAGAGGCACTCAGCACATGGTGTATGTCTGAGTGGCATGCTGTGAGCTCTGTGCTCTGAGCTATCTCCTGCTGGAATAAGCGGGAACTGTGGTGTTCCCTGTTTTATAGTGAGTGTGCTCTCACTGGTGATTGGCTGTGATGTTGCGTGTGTGTTGATTGGTCCGTTGATCTGTCCATAAGTGTGTGTGTGTGTGATTGCACCATGATATGTTTATATGAATATCATGACATCCCTCCCTTTTTACAAGAATATGTGCCTATATGGTAATAAATATTGGTGTGTACTGAGTGCAGCTGAATATGTGTGTGCAATATCTACAACATGTACATGAGGCTAAACTATATACATAGGAAGGTGTCAGGTGCAACATAGCAATGAGGTTGTACCACAAACAAAACAAGTGCAATCATCAGATATCGAAAGAGAACTCCTGAAACAACAAAGAGAGAAACACATTAACATAGTTGCATAACAATTCAGTGAGTCCAATGTTCAAACAGGCTCATAAGTCCAGCCTAGTAGGTGGGCGATAAATTCGGGTTGACCGCCTCAAGGGTGGGTCAGTATCCACCGGCTGAGGAATGGGCCTGGCCACTGGCAATAGAGGAATAGGCATAGTGGCAGGAAGCTCCACGAAGTCAACATCAGGGACAACAGGAGGGTGTGGCACCGGTGCATGATCACATAGCGAGCGCGGAAGCAGCCGAAAGGTCCGCCGATTATGCCGGCGAATGGAGCCATCAGGCATGCGAACCAGGAACGAGCGGGGAGCCACGCGGCGGAGAACTTCGGCAGTTGCAGACCAGCTACCCTCTGGTAGGTGTATGCGGACGTTGTCTCCAGGTGCCAGGGCAGGAAGATCAGTTGCGCGAGTGTCATGTGCCACCTTCTGCTGAGCACGCTGCTGTCGCATCCTTTGCAGTACTGGAGCATGGTCGGGTTTAAGAACATGAATGGACGGTACAGTGATCCTGAGAGCGCGACCCATCAACAGCTGGGCTGGTGAGAGGCCCGTGGGCAGTGGGGCCGAGCGATAGGCCAGCAGGGCTAAACAGAAGTCAGATCCGGCATCAGCAGCCTTGCAGAGGAGCCGCTTCACGATACGGATGCCTTTTTCCGTCTTGTCATTCGACTGGGGATGCAGAGGACTGGACGTCACGTGTGTGAAGCCATATGAAGCGGCAAAAGAAGACCATTCTTGGCTCTCAAAACAGGGCCCATTGTCCGACATGACGGTAAGCGGAATGCCATAGCGAGCGAAGGTTTTTTTACATGCTCTGATTACAGCTGATGATGTCAAGTCGTGCAGGCGTATGACCTCCGGATAATTTGAAAAATAATCAATTATGATGACGTAGTCCCTGCTGAGCGCATGAAAAAAGGTCCACACCCACCTTCGCCCAGCGGGACGTTACCAGCTCATGGGGCTGAAGCGTCTCAGGGGGTTGCGCCGGCTGAAACCTTTGGCAGGTGGGGCAGTTGAGCACCATGTTGGCGATGTCGTCGCTGATGCCCGGCCAGTACACAGCTTCTCAGGCCCTCCGCCTGCACTTTTCAACCCCGAGATGGCCTTCATTTAATTGTTCGAGGACCAGCCTGTGCATGCTGTGTGGGATCGCAATCCGGTCCAACTTTAGGAGGACACCGTCAATGATGGCCAAGTCGTCCCGGACATTGTAGAATTGTGGGCACTGTCCTTTGAGCCACCCTTCCGTCATGTGGCGCATCACACGTTGTAGAAGGGGGTCAGCCACAGTCTCCCGGCGAATACGGGCCAGACTTGCATCATTAGCTGGCCGATGTGAAGGCCACATGCGCTTCGACCTGACAGACGAACCCCCCCCCCCGATTCGGGCGGTGTGCTCACTGCTCTGGACAGGGCATCCGCGATGATGAGGTCCTTTCCCGGGGTGTAGACCAGTTGGAAGTCGTACCGCCGGAGCTTGAGCAGAAAGCGTTGGAGGCGAGGGGTCATCTCATTGAGGTCCTTTTGTATGATGCTGACAAGGGGGCGATGGTCGGTCTCCACGGTGAACTGAGGGAGACCATACACAGAGTCATGGAATTTATCTATGCCGGTTAACAAACCCAGGCACTCCTTCTCGATCTGCGCATAGCGCTGTTCTGTGGGGGGTCATGGCCCGCGAGGCATAGGCGACCGGGGCCCATGATGCAATGTCCTCCCGTTGCAGGAGTACCGCCCCAATGCCGGACTGGCTGGCATCAGTCGAGATCTTTGTATCTCGAGTAGTGTCGAAGAACGCCAATACCGGGGCTGTGGTGAGCTTGATCTTGAGCTCCTCCCATTCCTTCTGGTATGTGGGCAGCCACTGGAATTCCGTAGTCTTCTTCACCAGGTGGCGAAGAGCCATTGTGTGGGAGGCTAGGTTGGGAATAAACTTCCCCAGGAAGTTGACCATCCTGAGAAAGCGTAGCACTGCCTTCTTGTCTGCCGGCATGGCTGTAATAGCTGTCACTTTGTCTGCATCTGGACGCACCCCTGACCGGGATATGTGGGCCCCCAGAAACGTTAGTTTGGCCAAAAGAACACTTGGCTCGGTTGAGGCGCAGGCCGTGTTTTCATATCCGAGCAAAGACGCGCTGGAGACGACTGATGTGCTCCTGTGGTGTGGTGGACCAGATGATGACGTCGTCAACATAGACGTGCACCCCTTCGATGCCCTCCATCATCTGTCCCGTGATCCGATGAAACACCTCGGATGCCGAGATGGTGCCAAACGGCATTCTGTTGTAGCAGTACCTGCCAAAGGGAGTGTTGAAAGTGCACAGCTTCCTGCTGGACTGATCCACTTGAATCTGCCAAAAACCCTTTCAGGCATCAAGCTTGGTAAAAATTTTAGCCCGGGCCATCTCGCTCGTGATCTCTTCCCGTTTGGGTATGGGTAGTGTTCCCTCATGATGTTATTGTTCAGGTCTTTTGGGTCGATGCAGATCCGGAGTTCGCCAGAGGGCTTTTTTACGCATACCATGGAGCTGAACCATGGCGTGGGCTCCGTGACCCGGGAAAGCACTCCTTGGTCCTGGAGATCCTGCAGCTGCTGCTTGAGGTGGTCCTTGAGTGGTGCTGGGACTCTACGAGGTGCGTGAATGACCAGGGTGGCGTCCGGTTTGAGCCGTATTCTGTAAGTGTAGGGCAGTGTGCCCATGCCCTTGAAAGCCTCCTGGTTGGGGGCGAGGAGCGAGTGGAGCTGTGCCCTAAAGTCTGCATCTGGGAAATCGGACGTGCCTTCTGGAGACAGAGTGTGTACCCGCTGAACGAGGTGGAGGATCTTGCACGCCTGTGCGCCTAGCAGGGAGTCCTTCGATGATCCATCTATCTCAAAAGACAGTGTGGCTGTGTGTGCATTGTGTGTAACCTCGAGCTGGCAGGATCCCATGGCCGGGATAACATTACCGTTGTAATCGACCAACTGACAGCGGGATGGCCGAATCGGTGGTTTGACCTTCAAGGCGTAGAAGGCTGACCATGCAATGAGATTGGCGGAGGCACCAGTGTCTAAATGGAATGTGATTGGTGATCGGTTGACCGTTAGGGTGGCACACCATCCATCACCCGGAGTAACGCTGTGCACTGGCATCGGCTGGTGGGTCCTACTTGGGGACATCCGATTTCTGTCAATTACCACAACGCGGAAGGCTTCCCGGTCATCGGTATCACCGGTCTGTACGTCGTCAGGGTATGACTCGGTGTATGGATGCTGAATGGCCCGCACGTCCCTGCGAGGCTGGCGGAATTGGGGAGCATTGGCAGGTTGAGCTGCTCGACAGCAGGCAGCGTAGTGGCCCATCTTGCCACAGCGGAGGCATTGTCGATTTTTTGCTGGACATTGCCGCTTTAAATGTGCGGATCCACAGTTGCCGCACATCGTAACATCATGGTGGTTGTTGCGCCACCGCGCATGTGCAGTTCAGCCCTTTGTAAAGCGCGCCTGCGCAGCACGTCCCTCTGCGTCGACGTCTCTTTTGGCACGTACAAGCGCGGGAGGCGAAAGCGCGCGAAATGGCCACCCTCGTCCGGGCCACAGGCCGGGAGGAACTCGATCGACTGGACCCGCTCGGCCTCGTAGGACCCCTGCTGTGCCGATTCGGCCGCCTGGAATTGGGAGTACCGGCTGGTCGCGTTTTCGTGGAGGACGCAGGTTTCGATGCCGGTGGCTAGGGTGAGGCTCTTAATTTTGAGGAGCTGCTGGCGTATGGTGCCCGAGGTGACCCCAAAAACGATCTGGTCCCGAATCGTGGAATTGGAGGTGGCCTCGTAGCCGCAGGACTGCGTGAGGATACGGAGGTGTGTCAGAAAAGATTGAAAAGGCTCATCCTTACCCTGCAGGTGCTGCTGGAAGAGGTACCTCTCGAAGCTCTCATTCACCTTGACGGTGAAGTGTTGCTCACGTTTTAGAAGGACCGTCTTGTACTTCGTCTTGTCCTCACCTTCTGCGAATACCAGGGAGTTGTAGATGTGGATGGCGTGTTGCCCTGCCGTGGAGAGGAGGAAGGCGATTTTCCTGGTGTCCGATGCATTCTCCCTGTCTGTGGCTTCTAGGAAGAGCTGGAAGCGCCGTTTAAACAGCTTCCAGTTGACGCTGAGGTTTCCAGCGATTTGGAGCGGCTGCGGCGGGCTGATGGTGTCCATGGCGCAGGATGGCGGATCTCTGAAGATGTGCAGGTAGTTGCTGGGTTCCAATCCTGGTACTATGTCGTGTTGGGTGTTCCGCCATACAAACGAACCAACACGGTTGTAGATGGTACAACTCTGTTTTATTACTCTTGATAACAACATCTGTTAACTCATGGCTGTGGTTCGTGTTTTACCCGTTAACCTGTGGACCCAGCCCAAACACTATCTTAGAGAGGCACTCAGCACATGGTGTATGTCTGAGTGGCACGCTGTGAGCTCTGTGCTCTGAGCTGTCTCCTGCTGGAATGAGCGGGAACTGTGGTGTTCCCTGTTTTATAGTGCGTGTGCTCTCATTTGTGATTGGCTGTGATGTTGCGTGTGTGTTGATTGGTCCGTTGATCTGTCCATCATTGTGTGTGTGATTGCACCATGATATGTTTATAGAAATATCATGACAATGCCTAGTTTTTATTTCCATTGCCGAGCACAGAGGAGTTCCTGGAGACTCATCCTCATTTACATAAAGCTTCTTTGAGTCCTGCTAGGACCCGACAGATCCATTGTCTGGCTGATGGGCCGAGGGAGAATTTGGTGTTAGGAGGCTACAGCTTGGGACCCATGGAAACAGTTCCCATAAATCAGTGGCAGGAGGGATCTGGAAGCGATTGAGGGCAATGGCGAAGAGGGGAGTTCCACCATGATCAAGGAGTGACTGGGATTGGGGTAATCCAAGGTCTCTTTACTGGTCCGGGGGACACTCCTGCATTTTGGGTCCACAAGAAATTCTGAGAAAAATATTTTGTTTTTTAAAACTTTACATGGTCTCTGCTGCCACCAAAATCTGAAGCCAGGCTCCAGATAGTGGAGATGAAGGCATTGGGCAGCATAGTGGCCCATCTTGCCACATCTGAGGCAGTGTCGGTTTTTTGCAGGACATTGCCCTTTTAAATGTACAGCTCCACAATTGCCGCACGTCACGGCGTTCGTTGCGCCACTGCGCATGTGCAGTGCGTCCCTCGATGTGGCCGTTATTTTTGGCGCGCACTAGCGCGGGAGACCGCGAAAAGCGCGGGAAGCGGCCGCTGTCGTCCGGGCCGTGGGTCGGGAAGTAATCGACGGCCTGGATGCGTTCGGCGTCGTGGGCGGCCTGGCTTGCCGATTCGACGGCTGGGGACCCCCTCCGTGCCAACTCGGATGCCTGAAATCGGGCAAAACGGCAGGTAGCATTTTCGTGGAGGACACAGGCTTCCACAGCAGACGCTAAGGTGAGGCTTTTTATTTTAAGAAGCTGCTGGCGTAGGCCACTAGAGGCAACGCCAAAAACAATCTGGTCCCTGATCATGGACTCTGTGGTGGTGCCGTAACCGCAGGACTGCGCTAGAATCCGGAGGTGCGTCAAAAAGGGTTGAAAAAGCTCCTCCTTACCTTGCAGGCGTTGCTGAAAGAGGTATCTTTCAAAACTTTCATTTACTTCAACTTTAAAGTGCTGGTCCAGTTTGAGGATGACCGTGTCATATTTGGATTGGTTTTCGCCTTCTTCGAACACCAGTGAGTTGAAGACTGCGAGGGCGTGCTGACCTGCGGAGAAGAGGAGCATTGCAATCTTCGTTTCATCCGAGGCACTCTGTTTTTCGGTGGCACGGATGTACAGGTCAAATCGCTGCCTGAAGAGCTTCCAATTGGTACCTAGGTTCCCCGCGACTTGCAACGGCTGCGGTTTGTCGGTGCGGTCCATGTCCAGAATGGCAGGTTAGTTGGCAGGTATCGATCCACTCCTGTACCATGTGGTGTTGGGTGTTCTGACACACAGATGAGCCAACACGGTTGTATATGGTACAACGCTATTTTATTTAAACTTACTATGTACAGTTTTGTCTTGATACTCTGCACGTGGGGATTCCCTGTTTGTGATTTTGTAACAGCTCTTCTCCGTGTCTTTGTCCCCAGACCTACTGACCACCAGGTGTCGTGCTCGTGCTTTTTATGTGGTTGGTGTTCTTGTGTGTGATTGGTTGTGGTGTTGTGTGCTCTGATTTGCCTGTTGGTGTGTCCATCATGATGTGTGTGTTTGAATATCATGACAATGGACATGTATTTTTAAGCCAAGCAGCAGAGAGAATGAGGAATTCAAAAAGTTGCAACATAGTATATGGTGCTAGCTTTGGACAACAGAACTCAGATTCGGTGGCACCCAAGAGATGGGGTGGGACTTGGTCCAATTGATTGGCTGGTGGCCAGTGAATTCGCCACAAGGCCGTATTCTGCCTGGTAGTAGGTGGTGATTGAATCCTGTCTGAGTGAGATGATTTCCAGAGACCTAAGGAAAGTAGAATTGAGACCTGGACACACAGAGACAAGGACCTGCTCTCTTTCTCACTCACTCTCTCCCTCCCTCGCGTTTCCTTCAGAAATGCCATGAGCTGCTGTATTTCTGAAACTGCAAAGATATGAATGAATCTGCAGCGAAAATCATTGCCGACTAGGAAGCAGAAATCTTGACCTGAAAGCCTGGTTTGAAGGAAAATGTGCTGGAAACAAACATCTGACGAGTCTGATCTTTTACTTTTACTTATTATTTCCTCCCTCTCCTCCCCCCGTGTTTGTTTGTTTTGTGTGTGTACGTATGCGTAGAGGGAGGGGGGAAAGTTAAAGTAGGGAATTGGGAATTAGATGATAGTTAACCAATTTCATTTGCAGCATATTTCATTCTTGCTATTAATAAAAAGTAATTGTGTTTAAATTTACAAATCTGGTGACTAATTATTGGGCAGCCAATGGCCAAACACTTTGGGTGTTTTGTAAAGAATTATTGGTTAATTCAATTATGTTGTGATTCCGGGTCAAGGGAGGCTGAAATTGACCATGCCTTAGCCCGGTGTGTCGTAATGCTCTGCTGAGGTTGCCCATGCAGGTGACCATGAGGTTGCTGCTGCCCGGATTCTGGTGCCTCACCATTCCCCATCTCAGGTTTTTCTTTCCCTGGAGGGTTCCCCGCTAGTGAACAATGCCCAAAGCACTTGAGCACTGCTGGCCTGAAGGACCACTCTGGCCACTTCATCAACACTCTGCAACCTACCCTCCTCTCAGTCCCCTCGCAATTGACCAGGAGTTTGATGACCCGATGGACTTTTGACACCAAATTCCGAGCACGTTTACTCCTCTTCCTCAAAGCAAATCAGTCTGGCTCCAACTTTTCCCCCTCCCTCTACGCAAACTGGAAGTCAAACTGCCCAACCTGTTTGCTGCTTAATGCAGCAATGACTTCAGCTTCCACCTAATTGCTACCCTTTAATCGAATGGGCATTTAAAGTGCCTTTCAATTGGGTCTTTAATCACCTTAACAAGTTTTCAATTGCCAGCTTTGAAAAAGTGCATGCTGTTAACATTCAACTTTCTGTCCATCGCTGATAAAATGCGGACCTGGCAGAATGACTTAGGTCTGTTCTGGTGCTACCCCGTGCAATCTTGTGCCCTTTTCATGCCTCCACGTCCATCTGTCACTGATCCATAAAATCCCAGTCGTTATTCAACTGAAAATGTCAAGGATATTGATATTGGAAGTACCATTTGATAATGATTTAGCAGAATGTTGAAACAAAGGTTTGATCCATTATGTTGCATAGTGATAAAATAAACTTTGAAGCCTGTATATTCAAATGTTAATGGGTTTGAACATCATAATCATGTTCATATCATCTTTGAAATTCGTCTATCCTGCAACATAAAAGGAACATGGTTTTGATAAACCAAAGAAAATGAGTGAATAAAAGGTCTGAATATTCAGTCTGAAATAATCCTCTGTAGGGTTGGGATTCAAAGAAGTTTCAAGCACATAAACAGTGCACAATCTGAAGGAAACATTACATTCGGAAGAGGCGCTGTTATGTGTTCTGGCTTTCCAGGAAGGTCATAACAGAATTACATGTAAAGATGAAAATAATTTAAAGGGATGGTCAATTCGTCGAGCTGTTCTGCCTGAAAAATGAAAAGAAAATTGCTTATTGTAGGCTTCAAATGAAGTTACTGTGAAAAGCCCCTAGTCGCCACATTCCGCCGCCTGTTCGGGAAGGCTGGTACGGCTGCCTGTTGCTATACAAATGACAGCAACCTTTAAATTTTGGGCTAATAGTTGTTTCCAAGCACCAGTGAATGATTTTGGTGGTGCTTGACAAGATACTACGACCATCTGTATTAAACAATTGACTGATGCATTGTTCTCTCAGGCAGGCAGGCTCATTAATTTCCACAAAAGCACAGGGTAATAATTAGAGACAGTACCAAATCTATGTCACTTTCTCCTCCTCTGGAGCATTGGGTGTTGTCAACCATGTGCATGGGGAGATACATGTTGAAACACCAGAGTTAACAATCCAACAAAGATGTATTTTAAGTATAAAGCCTTCTCATTGTTCAATATGCAGGTGGTCTATAATATCCAGGAAAACTATTCTCATGGCCAATACACAAATTTGGTGTCAATGTGCAACTCTTTTTATCAATGCCAGTTTTATGTGCCTCAGTTATGAGAACAGAACTGTCTGCAAGCCAGATTTCTGGTGAATCTTGATTACATTCCAAAAGCATAGTTCATGATAGTTCATAGTTTTTTACCAGAATGTTGCCTGGTATGGAGGGCATTAGCTATGAGGAGCGGTTGAATAAACTCGGTTTGTTCTCACTGGAACGAAGGAGGTTGAGGGGAGACCTGATAGAGGTCTACAAAATTATGAGGGGCATAGACAGAGTGGATAGTCAGAGGCTTTTCCCCAGGGTAGAGGGGTCAATTACTGGGGGGCATAGGTTTAAGGTGAGAGGGGCAAGGTTTAGAGTAAATGTACGAGGCAAGTTTTTTACGCAGAGGGTAGTGGATGCCTGGAACTCGCTACCAGAGGAGGTGGTGGAAGCAGGGACGATAGTGACATTTAAGAGGCATCTTGACAAATACATGAATAGGATGGGAATAGAGGGATACGGACCCAGGAAGTGTAGAAGATTGTAGTTTAGTCGGGCAGCATGGTCGGCACGGGCTTGGAGGGCCGAAGGGCCTGTTCCTGTGCTGTACATTTCTTTGTTCTTTGTTCTTTGTATGACCCCAGTGCAAATTACACAAACACCAACAGATTGCTAGCAAAACCAGATATGATTGAATCCATTACAGAATTGGCATTTTCAAAAACAATCATCCCCTGTTGTTATATTGTTGCTTTCATCTTTGCGAGGTCTGGTGGGGACTAGGATTTTGTAATGCAAAATGTAGAGGTTGCCTGTGGCCCTTTGGTAGGAGGAGGTGGGTGCTTGTCCTTCATTCAAATGCATTATGTGCCCGATTAAAGGACCGGCGCTTGGAAATGGGGTACCATCAAGAAGCTACAGCCCCTGCTGTTACTGTCGACATCCTCCCTTTCCATTTGGTGCATCATTCCCTGCAACTCCAAAACCACCCCAACTCACCTGTTTCTGGAGGATCCATCACCACTCCCCTACGTCAGCCCCAGTGCAATACTGGAAGTGGCCACTCTCCAGGTGGTGCTGCTGGTTGTTGTGTTATGCTTCTTCGTGTAGCATAAGCTGCTTCCTTGATGTATGCTTTGACAAAGGAAAGTCCAGACTTTGTAATGAGTTGAATATGTTTATTGAACTATTAACACAGTTCTTAAATGAGTTTGACTCTCCTAACTGGAGTAACTCAGTCTAATGAAACCAGCCTGCTCTAAGCCACGTGCTGGGTGTGATGCTGTTGATCAACCCTGATGTACTCTCTAGAGCATGTGTGCTCTGTCCTTTTATATGGGTTGTGAAGTGCCCCCTTGTGGTAATGCCACCTCTGGGTGTCTTGACTGCTCAGTGGTTGTGTCCTATTCTAAGTGTTCATTAGCTGCATGTTTGCATATCATGACATCTCCGGTGCTCCCTCTAGTGGTTACTTAGTTGTAGTGTATTTACATTAACCCCTTGTGTGTATACGGTGATGCATATCACCACACTGGTATTGTAGAGCTGCCGGCCTCTGATTGGCCAGCAGCTCTTTGGAGCGGGATTTAAGCCCACATTGGAGTGGGGGGGGGGGTTCCACCATTTAATGACTGTCACGGGAGCTGGGTAACCTGCAGCATTTTCCTCAGGCCTGCCAGAGGTAAGGTTGACAGGGCTGCCACTGAATTCTGTTGTGGATGATGGCCTTCTTGCTGTTCACATTACAGTCTGAACATTGAGTGGGTCCATGCTATGCTAACCATAAGTAAATATTCCAATAACCTGTGCTAGCATTAATATGATAGGAGATTTGTGAACAAAAACTGTTTTATATCGACCTCAATTAAAATGATCCTCTCTGCCTCTATGATTTATGGATGTAACAAAATGTATTTCTTAATGTGATTCAAATGTTAATTTGTCCTATCTATAGTACAATACTGTAAAGTTCCAGACGAGCAATCACAAAGAAGCAATGACTGTAAGAAAACTCAATATTTGGAGGGCCGAAGGGCCTGTTCCTATGCTGTACATTTCTTTGTTCTTTGTTCTTTGTTTGTTCTTTGTTATCACACCTACTATAATACAACTCCGACTCTCCAAAGAGTCTCCTGCACCCGGCCCACACGTGAGCCAGGGTATTTATGTCCCATGAGGCCCTTGGCTTAAGGATGTAGCTCCGGCCCCTCATCAAGGGAGATCAGATTCAGGTGAGGGCACGGGGATTCTGATGTTGCAGACCCCGTGGTCTCCAGTCGGGTGATAACAAATAGCTAGGTACACACCATCCTAACTTGGAATATTTCGCTCTTCCTTCGTTGTCACTGGGTCAAAATCCTGGAAATGCCTTCATAAGTGCACGGTGGGTGTACTTACACCACATGGACTATAGCGGTTCAAGGATTCTTTAATGCAGAGGGAAAGGCTGTGTTGTTACATATGTTCAAGGCTAATTAAAAATTAGACAGAATTTTAATCAGTAAGGGAATAAGGGGTTATGGGGATAAGGCGGGAAAGTGGATTTGAGGATTATTATATCAACTCATTCATGATCTCACTGAATGGTGGAGTGGACCCGATGGGCCAAATAGCCTACTTCTGCTCCTACACTTTGTGGTCTTATGATTAGAATTCAAATTGATGTTTTTGATGACAAAGCAGAAATCATGCTGGAGCTCGTGGTGGAAGTCACCCAAATCAGCTTTTGTCACTCTCTTCACACATTGAATGCAGAATAGCTATTGCACCTTCTTCACTCAACTAAAATGTAGCTCTCCATGTGTTTGTTACCATGAAATGTTGTGCAAGGATCTCTGTGCTTGTTTCCTGACATGTTTCCTGACCTATAATTGGCAGCTAAGCTATGTTAATATCATTTGCGTATGATATTGTGACACACTAGCCTTGCTACATACATTAATATTAATCACATCTAAATTGAGCTGCGTAACATTTCATAATTGTTGTTGAAGAAATTTAGTATAGTTGTACATAATGTGCCATTTAAAATCCTTTATGCTTCTAAGCTAAAAGCTTAGTGATGATTCCTGTCAGGGCTACATTATAAACTTTAAGGAACCATCAGCTCCAATCATTTTATTTTAATTGAACTGTTGTTATGAAGTGCAACCCTTAAAAATAATTATAATCTCACCATGAAGTAATTACGTTTGGACACAAATCAAAAATCCCCATTTCATGCGCAGTTTGAAATGTTTGTGAAGCTTAAGACCTCATATGATTGTATTAAAAACAGGTCGTGATGGTATAAACAGCACTGCCTTCATCATATGCATTTATTTAAAATAGCTGTGTTAACATTCTGCAGCTTTTTGAGTCGATAATAAGCTTGGTCAAAATGCTTAAATTGCTCTTCTTGAATTTTATTGTAGGTGACATTTTCTTTCCTCCAGAATGAATCATATTTGCATCCGTTGAGAGAGTTCTGCAGAACTTGTTCTGAATCATGTTTAACTGAGCATGTATTATCTGTCCCTGTGCTAATAAAGGCATCCCAAAATTATGTAATAAATTTGTGCTCTATCTTACACCATTTTATCAGTTGTGCAATGGGCTATGAGCCCATGTTATACCATAAAAATTATACATACTTATAAAATTCCTGTGGTCAATGTAAAATTAGTTTTACATTGCTGGTA
The DNA here is from genome assembly GCF_047496885.1 of Scyliorhinus torazame. Taxonomy (NCBI): domain Eukaryota; kingdom Metazoa; phylum Chordata; class Chondrichthyes; order Carcharhiniformes; family Scyliorhinidae; genus Scyliorhinus; species Scyliorhinus torazame. Next base: position 228,394,575 of record NC_092710.1, on the reverse strand, counting down.
GAAGAATTTAAATGTCTATTTTCTTGACAAAAGGCACAACTGGGACACGATGACACATATTTGCCACCAAGAACATCTGGTCAGCTTGGATCAAAAATGTGGAAACTTAAATTCTGGTGTTCCAATAATAAGATGAGAAATAAAGCATCTTAACAGTCAGCAGTGAACGAGCGGTGCTTGCTATTCATTGCACTTACTGCTGCCCACAGGCTCTTTGTGCCTGTTTGAGTGGCAGCTTATAGCCACAAGGCATTTGATCCAGTCCACTGCATTTTATAGAGGGCCAGTTTGAAAAGCACATGCAGCTGCATGACCTCTCAGCAAATCAGATTGATCAATCCTCGCTGACCTACTAAGGGAGTGAAATTGCACTTGATAGTACAGGGATTTCTGGACACAATGAGGCTTCTTAAAGTTCCAAAATAGCATCCAATGCAGTGTGCACATTTCTGACGTGAAGCACACAAGACGGTACATTGGCAATGTGCTGTCATTAAAACCCACATTGTATCAAGAAATGATTACTGAATCTGCCAGCTGGAAACCCCCAATTGACTTTACACTGGCTGCACAGTTCGCAGCACTTAACCTTCATGTGTGTGTGTGCATGTTTAAGTACAATAAAAGCGATCCATTTTTCTTTGTTAAAACTTTAGAAAACCTGTCTGATTGTGTCTTTTATGACCAAAGTGTGTGAACAGTTACGATTCATTAAATTGGCAACAATATCTTTTTTAAAAGCTGTGTTCTGGTCAAACAAGGAGTGGGAAAAGAGGGGAGACAATCAAATTCATCACAGCTGAAAACAACAGAGCAGCCAGGAAGCAATAAGTTGCAAAAAATGGATCTGATTAGCGACAGGAAGCAAAAAGATGGAATAAATGGCACCAGTGACGAATGGGGTATCGCAGGGATCTGTGCAAGCAACCCTCAGAAAATGACGGATCCTGATGGGGTCCCGGATCGTGCAGTTAGATCCTGCGCAGAACAGCTGATAGATGTGCTCGCGGACATCTTCAACCTCTCCCTATTCAGTTCCAAGGTCCGCACCTGGTTCAAGAAGACTACCATCATACTGGTGCCAAAGAAGAACCAGGCAACGTGACTCAACGACTACAATCCGGTGGCCTTGACATTGATTATGATGAAGTGCTTCGAGAGGTTGGTCATGAGGCACATCAACTCCATATTCCCAGAATGTCTTGATCCACTGCAATTCACATACTGACATAACCAGTCCACAGCAGACACCATCTCCCTGACCCTACACTCATCCCTGGAGCATCTCGACAACAAGGACTCCTACGTCAGACTCGTATTCATTGATTATAGCTCCACCTTCAACATGATAATCCTAGCCAAGCTTGTCATGATATCCACATTAACATATCATGGTGCAATCACACACACACACTGATGGACAGGTAGTTGGACCAACCAACACACTGATGAAGTACAAACTACAGCCAGAAGTTAATAGTTATTATTGTACAGAATAAGAAAACAGAGTTGTACCATCTACAAGCGTGTTGGTTCGTTTGTGTATCGGAACACCTAACATGACATGATACTAGGACTGGAAACTCGCCAGCGACTGTGAGGCCTACCTGCACCTCTTCAGAAACCCGCCATCCTGCGCCATGGAAACCATCAGCCCGCTGCAGCCGCACCGGATCGCTGGAAATCTTGGCGTCAACTGCAGGCTGTTTAAACAGCGCCTCCAACTCTTCCTGGAAGCCACAGACAGGGAGAATGCATCGGACACCAGGAAGATCGCCCTCCTCCACTCCACGGCGGGGCAACACGCCATACACATCTACAACTCCCTGGTATTCGCGGAAGGCGAGGACAAGATGAAGTACAAGACGGTCCTTCTAAAATTTGAGGAACACTTCAGCGTGGAAGTTAATGAGAGCTTCAAGAGGTACCTCTTCCAGCAGCGCCTGCAGGGTAAGGATGAGCCTTTTCAATCTTATTTGACACACCTCCATATCCTCGCGCAGTCCTGCGGCTATGAGGCCACCTCCGACTCCATGATTCGTGATCAGATAGTTTTTGGGGTCACCTCGGACACCCTACGCCAGCAGCTCCTCAAAATAAAGCGCCTCTCCCTAGCCACCGCCATCGAGACCTGCGTCCTCCACGAAAACGCGACCAGCCGGTACTCCCAATTCCAGGCGGCCGAATCGGCGCGGCAGGGGTCCTACGAGGCCGAGCGGGTCCAGTCGATCAAGTTCCTCCCGGCCCGCGGCCCGGACGAGGGCGGCCATTTCGCGCGCTTTCCGAGGCCTCCCGCGCTTGTACACGCCAAAAGAGGGGACGTCGACGCAGAGGGTCAGGAAGCGCAGGCGCGCTCTACGCAGGAACGCACCGCACATGCGCGTTGGCGCATCGAACGCCATGACGTGACGACGTGCGGCAACTGTGGATCCGCACACTTAAAGCGGCAATGTCCAGCCAAAGCGCGACAATGCGTCCGCTGTGGCAGGATGGGCCACTACGCTGCCTGCTGTCGAGCAACTCAACCTGCCAACTCTCCGCAATTCCGCCAGCCTCGCAGGGACATGCGGGCCATTCAGCCTCCATACACCGAGTCATACCCTGACGACGTGCCGACCGGTGATACCAATGACCGGGAACCCTTCCGCTTTGCGGTAATAAACAAGAACCGGATGTCCCCAAGTCGGACCCACCAGCCGATGCCAGTGCACAGCATTAATCCGGGCGATGAATGGTGTGCCACCCTAACGGTCAACCGATCACCAATCACATTCCGCTTAGACACTGGTGCCTCCGCCAATCTCATTGCATGGTCAGCCTTCCACACCTTGAAGGTTAAACCACCGATTCTGCCATCCCACTGTCAGCTGGTTGATTATAATGGAAACGTTATCCCGGCCATGGGGTCCTGCCAGCTGGAGGTTGCACACAATTCACATACAGCCACACTGTCTTTTAAGATAGTTGGATCCTCGAAGGACTCTTTGTTAGGCGCACAGGCGTGCAAGATCCTCCATCTCGTTCAGCGGGTACACACTTTGTCTCCAGAAGGCACGTCCGATTTCCCAGATGCAGACTTTAGGGCGCAGCTCCACTCGCTCCTCGCCCACAACCAGGAGGTTTTCGAGGGCAAGGGCACACCGCCCTACACTTACAGATTACGGCTCAAACCGGACACCACCCCGGTCATTCACGCACCTCGTAGAGTCCCAGCACCACTCAAAGACCGCCTCAAGCAGCAGCTTCAGGACCTGCAGGACCAAGGAGTGCTTTCCCGGGTCACGGAGTCAACGCCATAGGTCAGCTCCATGGTGTGCGTAAAAAAGCCCTACGGCGAGCTCCGGATCTGCATCGACCCGAAAGACCTGAACAACAACATCATGAGGGAACACTACCCCATACACAAACGGAAAGAAATCACGAGCGAAATGGCCCGGGCTAAAATTTTCACCAAGCTTGATGCCTCAAAGGGTTTTTGGCAGATTCAACTGGATCAGTCCAGCAGGAAGCTGTGTACTTTCAACACTCCCTTTGGCATATACTGCTACAATAGGATGCCGTTTGGCATCATCTCGGCATCCGAGGTGTTTCATCGCATCATGGAACAGGTGATGGAGGGCATCGAAGGGGTACGAGTCTATGTTGACGACGTCATCATCTGGTCCACCACACCACAGGAGCACATCAGTCGTCTCCAGCGTGTCTTTGCACGGATACGAGATCAGGGCCTGCGCCTCAACCGAGCCAAGTGCTCTTTTGGCCAAACTGAGCTAATGTTTCTGGGGGCCCACATATCCCGGTCAGGGGTGCGGCCGGATGCCGACAAAGTGGCAGCTATTGCAGCCATGCCACAGCCGGCAAACAAGAAGGCAGTGTTACGCTTCCTCAGGATGGTCAACTTCCTGGGGAAGTTTATTCCCAATATTGCCTCGCACACAACGGCTCTTCGCCACCTGGTCAGGAAGACAACGGAATTCCAGGGGCTGCTCGCACACCAGAATGAATGGGAGGAGCTCAAGATCAAGCTCACCACCGCCCCGGTATTGGCGTTCTTCGACACTACTCGAGATACAAAGATCTCGACTTATGCCAGCCAGTCCGGCATTGGGGCAGTACTCCTGCAACGGGACGACACTGCATCATGGGCCCCGGTCGCCTATGCATCACGGGCCATGACCCCCACAGAACAGCGCTGTGCGCAGATTGAAAAGGAGTGCCTGGGTTTGTTGACCGGCATCGACAAATTCCACGATTATGTGTATGGTCTTCCGCAGTTCACTGTGGAGACCGACCATCGCCCCCTGGTCGGCATCATTCAGAAGGACCTCAACGATATGACCCCTCGCCTCCAGCGCATTCTGCTCAAGCTCTGGAGGTACCACTTCCAACTTGTCTACACCCCGAGAAAGGACCTCATCATCGCGGATGCCCTGTCCAGAGCAGTGAACACACCGCCCGAATTGGAGGGGTTCGTTTGTCAGGTCGACGCACAAGTAGCCTTCACATCGGCCAATTTGCCGGCTACTGATACACGTCTGGCCCACATTCGCTGTGAGACTGCGACTGACCCCCTTCTACAACGTGTGATGCGCCACATGACGGAATGCTGGCTCAAGGGGCAGTGCCCACAATTCTACAATGGGACGACCTGGCCGTCATTGATGGTGTCCTCCTAAAGTTGGACTGGATTGTGACCCCACACAGCATGCACTGGCTTGTCCTCGAACAATTGCACGAAGGCCATCTTGGAGTTGAAAAGTGCAGGCGGAGGGCCCGAGAAGCTGTGTACTGGCCGGGCATCAGCGACGACATCGCTAACGTGGTGCTCAACTGCCCCACCTGCCAAAGGTTTCAGCTGGCGCAAGTCCCTGAGACGCTTCAGCCCCATGAGTTGGTAACGTCCCCCTGGGCGAAGGTGGGTGTGGACCTCTTTCATGCGCTCGGCAGGGACTACGCATTATAATTGACTATTTTTCAAATTATCCGGAGGTCATACGCCTGCACGACTTGACATCATCAGCTGTCATCAGAGCATGTAAAAAAACCTTCACTCGCTATGGCATTCCGCTTACCGTCATGTCGGACAATGGGCCCTGTTTTGAGAGCCAAGAATGGTCTTCTTTTGCCGCTTCATACGACTTCACACACGTGACGTCCAGCCCTTTGCATCCCCAGTCGAATGGCAAGGCGGAAAAGGGCGTCTATATCGTGAAGCGGCTCCTCTGCAAGGCTGCTGATTCCGGATCTGACTTCTGTTTAGCCCTGCTGGCCTATCGCTCGGCCCCACTGTCCACGGGCCTCTCGCCAGCCCAGCTGTTGATGGGTCGCACCCTCAGGACCACTGTGCCATCCATTCATGTTCCTAAACCCGACCATGCTCCAGTACTGCAAAGGATGCGACAGCAGCGTGCTCAGCAGAAGGTGGCACATGACACTCGGGCAACTGATCTTCCTGCCCTGGCACCTGGAGACAATGTCCGCATACACCTACCGGAGCGTGGCTGGTCGGCAACCGCCGAGGTTCTCCATCGCGTGGCTCCCCGCTTGTTCCTGGTTCGCATGCCTGATGGCTCCATTCGCCGGCGTAATCGGCGGGCCCTTCGGCTGCTTCCGCGCTCGCTACGTGATCATGCACCGGTGCCACGCCCTCCTATTGTCCCTGATATCGACTTCGTGGAGCTTCCTGCCACTCTGCCTCTTCCTCTCTCGCCCGTGGCCAGGCCCATTCCTCAGCCGGTGAATCCTGACCCACCCTTGAGGCGGTCAACCCGAATTCGTCGCCCACCTAATAGACTGGACTTATGAGCCTGTTTGCACATTGGACTCACTGAATTGTTTTGCAATACTGTTAACGTGTTTCTTTCTTGTCATTCCAGAAGTTCTCTTTCGATATTTGCTGACTGCATTTGTTTTGTTCGTGGTACAACCTCGTTGCTCTGTTGCACCTGACACCTTCCTATGTATATAGTTTAGCCTCATGTACATGTTGTAAATATTGCACACACATACTCAGATGCACTCAGTACACACCAATATTTATTACTATGTAGGCACATATCCTTGTGAAAAGGGGGGATTCATGATATCCACATTAACATATCATGGTGCAATCACACACACACACTGATGGACAGGTAGTTGGACCAACCAACACACACACAACATCGCAGCCAATCACCAGTGAGAGCACACGTACTATAAAACAGGGAACACCACAGTTCCCGCTCATTCCAGCAGGAGATAGCTCAGAGCACAGAGTTCACAGCGTGCCACTCAGACATACACCATGTGCTGAGTGCCTCACTAAGATAGTGCAAGGGCTGGGTCCACAGGTTAGCTGGTGAAGTACGAACCACAGCCAGAAGTTAATAGTTATTATTGTACAGAATAATAAAACAGAGTTGTACCATCAACAACCGTGTTGGTTCGTTTGTGTATTGGAACACCCAACACAACAAAGCTCATATCAACTTGAGTGATCCCGCCCATTTTGGGCATGATTTACATCACACAAGATCCTGGAAAAACTCAGCTGGTCAGACAGCATCTGAAGAGAGAGAAACTAACAATCTGTGTTAGTTCTTACAAAGGGTGTGCTCATTCTGGGAATACATACTTGCTGGCTTTTTGTCATGTGGTACGTAGTGACGTCAGCAGAGTATTTGCTCAGGCTTTGAGCAGATCACCATCTTAATTGTATGGGTAACACCCTCAATAAACCTCTCATTGTATTTTACAAGAATCCAGAGTGTGGGTGAGGCACAATCAATTTGACTGGAGACGAAGTTGAATCCAAACTGATTAGTATCAGAAGTGTGGCCTCACACAGCAGCTGACAAAATGCCTGCGAGCTGGAGGCCATGCATATTTATAACCCAGCTCCTGGGCGGAGCTAGCATGCAGGGGCCCAGGTGAACCTGTAGTGCAGGTTCTACCATACAACCCTTAATATAAGAACACAGTGGTTTACCACATTCACCCCCTGTTAAAATTGAGTCCGGCGGAGGTGGTGGAGAACTATATAAAATTAGCAATCTTTAATATTTACAGAGCAGTAAAAAAAATGTCTCTGGTCATCCGGTGGGCCAGTCAGAGGTTCAGCCGGTCCGGCGCCTTGATCGTCCTCTGGAATCGACGAAGTGGAGCCGGCGATGTTGATGCTGTCGTGGTCGAAGTTGACTCCGGGAGCATGCCGAAATCCTCTTCATCAATGGGGGTGGGCAGGGGGAGGTCGGACTTTCCTAGGGGGGGTGATGGGGGCGGCGGGGGAGGGAGGGTGGCGCCGGGGGCGACGGGGGTGGTGTGGGGGTGGAACCTGCTGGTGCCAGGTCCCTGAGGGAGACGGTATCCTGGCGGCCGTCGGGGAACACCACGTAGGCGTACTGTGGGTTTGCGTGGAGCAGGTGCACCCTTTCCACCAACGGATCCGCCTTGTGGAGCCGTACATGTTTACGGAGAAGCACGGTCCCCGGAGCTGTGAGCCAAGTTGGGAGTGATACCCCGGATGTGGACTTCCTGGGGAAGGCAAAAAGACGTTCATGCGGTGTACTGTTCATAGCAGTGCAGAGTAATGAGCGAATGGAATGTAGTGCATCAGGGAGGACCTCTTGCGATACCCCGGCTGAGCAGGAACTGACATAGCTCATCACTTCTGAATGAGGGTCCCCTGTCACTGTGGATGTAGGTGGGGAAGCCGAACAGAGTGAAGATAGAATTAAGGGCTTTAATGACGGTGGCTGATGTCATGTTGGGGCATGGGATGGCGAAGGGAAACAGGGAGTATTCATCGATCACACTGAGGAAATGTGTGTGTCGATCGGAGGAGGGCAGGGGGCCATTGAAATCCACGCTGAGGCGTTCAAAGGGGTGGGAGGCCTTCACCAGGTGCGCCCGGTCCGGCCGGTAGAAGTGCGGCTTGCACTCCGCACAGACCTGGCAGTCCTTGGTGATCATCCTTACTTCCTCGACGGAGTAGGGACAATTTTGTGCCTTAATGAAGTGGTACAACCGAGTGACAAAGGCTGTCGTGCAAGGCCCAGAGTCGGTTTACTTGTGCGCTGGCACATGTACCTTGGGATAGGGCGTCTGGAGGCTCGTTGAGTTTGCTAGGGCGATACTTAATCTCGTAATTATAGGTGGAGAGCTCGATTCTCCACCGCAAGATTTTATCATTTTTGATTTTGCCACGTTGTGTGTTGTTGAACATGAAGGCTACCGACCATTGGTCAGTGAGGAGAGTGAATCTCCTGCCGGCCAGGTAATGCCTCCAATGTCGCACAGCCTCAACGATAGCCTGGGCCTCCTTTTCGACGGATGAGTGCCGAATTTCGAAAGGCATGGAGGGTGCGGGAAAAGAATGCTACGGGCCTGCCTGCCTGGTTGAGGGTGGTGGCAAGGACGACGTCCGATGCGTCACTTTCTACTTGGAAAGGAAGTGTTTTGTCTACAGCGTGCATTCCAGCTTTGGCAATATCAGCTCTGATCCGGGCGAAAGCCTCTTGGGCTTCGGCCGTCAGGGGGAAATGAGTGGACTGTATGAGTGGGCGGGCCTTGTCCGCATAGTTTGGGACCCACTGTGCGTAATACGAGAAGAACCCCAGGCAGCGTTTGAGGGCCTTGGGGCAGTGGGGGAGGGGGAGCTCCATGAGGGGGCACATGTGGTCGGGATCGGGCCCCAGAACTCCGTTCTGGACTACGTAGCCGAGGATGGCTAAGCGGTTTGTACGGAACACACACTTCTCCTTGTTATACGTGAGGTTGAGGAGAGTGGCGGTGCGGAGAAATTTTGCGAGGTTGGCGCCGTGGTCCTGCTGATCATGGCCGCAGGTGGGCACATTGTCTAGTTAAGGAAACGTGGCCCCGCAAGCCATTCGGTCCATCTTCCTTTGGAAGACCGAAACCCCATTGGTGCCGCCGAAGGAGACCCTAAGGAAGTGATATAGCCGAATGTCTGCCTCGAAGGCGGTGTATGTCCGGTCCGATTTACGGATGGGGAGCTGGTGGTAAGCGGATTTCAGGTCCGCCGTTGAGAAGACCCGGTACTGTGCAATCTGGTTAACCATGTCAGATATGCCTGGGAGGGGGTACGCTTCGAGCTGCGTGTACCTGTTGATGTAGTCCACGATCATTCGTTTTTTCTCCCCAGGCTTAACCACTACCACTTGAGCTCTCCAGGGGCTGTTGCTGGCCTCGATGACTCCTTCCCGAAGCAACCGCTGGACCACGGACCCGATGAAGGCCTTATCCTGGGTGCTGTACCGTCTGCTCCTGGTGGCAATGGGTTTGCAATCTGGAGTTAGATTGGCAAAGAGGGAAGAAGGATCGACCTTTCGGGTCGCGAGGCCGAATTTAAGCGTTAGGCTCTGGAGGTTGCACTGAAAATCCAGGCCGAGGATAAGTGCAGTGCAGAGGTTAGGGAGGACGTAGAGGCGAAAACTGTGGAACTCTACGCCTTGGACTGTGAACGTGACCGTGCAATACCCCTGGATCGCTACGCGATGGGATACAGAGGCCAGGGAGATACTTTGATTGGGAGGGTGTACCTTCAGGGAGCAGCATCTTACCGTATTCGGGTGTTCAAAGCTCTTGGTGCTCCCGGAGTCCAGTAGGCAAGAGGCCTCATGGCCATTGACTTTCACGCTGGTGGATGCGTTGGTCAGCGTATGTGGTCTGGACTGGTCGATTGCCATGGATGCGAGCCGTGGTTGATCGTCGGGCAGTGAGGCGGCCGTTGAGTTGGGGTCCTGAAACGCCGTTGGTATCCATGTGCTTTGGGGTGGACAAGGTGGCGGCGCCCGGAGGTCCTGGGGATTACAAAATGGTGGCGCCCATTGCTCGCACATGGCCTGGGGAGGAGAGGAGGATAGTGGCGCCCATTGTCCGTGATCGGGGAGGGTGGGGGCGACCGCGGCCGCTGAGCGGGCCTGGCACACCGCTGCGTAGTGGCCCTTCTTCCCGCAGGCCTTACAAAGGGCAGCGTGGGCCGGACAGCGTTGGCGGGGGTGTCTTTGCCGGCTGCAGAAATAGCATCGGGGGCCCCCGGAGATCACTGGATGGCACATAGCGCAGGCGTATTGGGTGGGTAGCGCCCCCGCTGGGGCGGCTGCCTGTGGGGCCCATGAAGCGTAGGAGGAGTGGGCCGCGCGGTTGGGGGCGTAGGACTGGACATTGTGCAGGGCGACCATCATGGAAAGCGCTAGTGTTTTAGTCTCTGCGAGGTCGCGCGTGGCCCCTTCTAGGAGCCGCTGCCTGATAACATCAGACCCAATCCCAGTTACAAAAGCGTCCCGCATAAGGAGATCTGAGTGCTCCTTAGCTGTAACGTCCTGGCAGTCACAGTCCCGCACTAGTGGGATCAGGGCCCTCCAGAAATCCTCGATTGACTCACCAGGTAGTTGAGTACGCGTTGCGAGCGCGTGTCTGGCGAAGAGCGTATTCGTCTTCTGCTCATAATTTTCTTTGAGTCAAGTCATTGTACCAGCGTAATTGGGCGCATCCTGGATCAGCGGGAAGATTTTAGAGTTGAGTCTGGAGTACAATATTTGAATCTTCTGAGCCTCTGGAACAGAGGTCGGTGCCGCGTTGATATACGCTTCAAAACAAGCTAGCCAGTGCTGGAAGTCCTTTCTGGCATCGCTTGCGTGTGGATCCAGCTGCAGGCGATCTGGTTTAATCCGGAGGTCCATCTTCTGAATCCAATACTAATAAATTGAGGCACGATCAATTTGACTGGAGACGAAGTTGAATCCAAACTGAGGATTTATTAGTGTGGCCTCCCACAGCAGCTGATGAAATGGCTGCGAGCTGGAGGCCACGCATATTTATAACCCGGCTCCTGGGCGGAGCTAGCATGCAGGGGCCCAGGTGAACCTGTAGTGCAGGTTCTACCGTACAACCCTTAATATAAGAACACAGTGGTTTACCACAGTGGGCACCTCTATACCCCTTCTGTTTGTGGCAACAAAGAAAGAAGCAAAGGATCACTAACATCTGTTTCTTTCTGCCACCGGATGTTCTGAACATTTTGAACATTTCCCCTTCTTATTGAAATAAAAATAACCTTTTTTCCGGCCTTTCAAAAACCGATCAGACTTCTTGTGAGCCTTTCGTTCCCCTTCAGCAAGAAACCCAGCAACCTGAGATCTGAGGCGAAATTCTCTCCCAACGGCGCGATGTCCGCCGACTGGCGCCCAAATCGGCGCCAATCAGACGGGCATCGCGCTGCCCCAAAGGTGCGGAATGCTCCGCATCTTTGGCGGCCTAGCCCCTCAATGTCGGGGCTAGGCCGGCGCCAGAGGGATTTCCGCCCCGCCAGCAGGCGGAAATGGCGTTTGTTGCCCCGCCAGCTGGCGCGGAAATGCGGCGCATGCGCGGGAGCGTCAGCGGCTGCTGACAGTTTCCCGGCGCATGCGCGGGAGCGTCAGCGGCCGCTGAAAGTTTCCCGCGCATGCGCAGTGGGGAGAGTCTCTTCCGCCTCCGCCATGGTGGAGGCCGTGGTGGAGGCGGAAGGGATAGAGTGCCCCCACGGCACAGGCCCGCCCGGGGATCGGTGGGCCCCAATCGCGGGCCAGGCCACCGTGGGGGCACCCCCCAGGGTCAGATCGCCCCGCGTCCCCCCCCAGGACCCCGGAGCCCGCCCACGCCGCCTGGTCCCGCCGGTAAATACCAGGTTTAATTTACGCCGGCGGGACAGGCAATTTCTGGGCGGGACTTCGGCCCATCCGGGCCGGAGAATTGAGCGGGGGGTCCCGCCAACTAGCGCGACCCGATTCCGGTACCGGAGACTTCGGCGGGGCGGGGGCGGGATTCACGGCGGCCAGCGGCCATTCTCCGACCCGGCGGGGGGTCGGAGAATGACGCCCCTGGTTTGGCACAAGATTAAAATTTTTAAATTAATAAAAATGACCATGATAAAGTGTCAAGAATTAAAGCGAGCTCATAAAATCTTTTCTGCCTTTTCACTTAAGAAGCAGAGCTAGAGAGAGAGAGACAGAGGTGGGCCAGGTCCTGGTCACTAGAGAAGGGGAGAGAACCAAGACCAAGCTAAGGATTTGGGTTTAGTTAACACTGAATTGCACTCACCTCTGGTGATGTACACTCCAAGCTGGCCCCTGTGGAGTTCATACTAAACTGGGAGCCAGCTCAGTCTGTTGATAGGTTTTTGGGGAGGGAAATGGAAGAGAAGGAGGATGTGTCTGAGAGTGTGTGTTTGGTTCACACCCAGTGTCAGTATTCACACACTCGCTCACTCACACTCCATTGAGGAGCAGGCGGTCAGGTGGGGGAAGGGCTGTGGTACTGAAAACAGGCTGGGAAGGTACACATAGGCCAGGAACAGAAACCATCTCATGAGGCCCTGGCTGGAATCAAAGAACAAAGAAATGTACAGCACAGGAACAGGCCCTTCGGCCCTCCAATCCTGATCCGACCATGCTGTCCGTCTAAACTAAAATCTTCTGCACTTCTGGGGTCCGTATCCTTCTATTCCCATCCTATTCATGTATTTGTCAAGATGCCCCTTAAACGTCACTATCGTCCCTGCTTCCACCACCTCCTTCGGCAGCGAGTTCCAGGCACCCACTACCCGCTGTGTAAAAAACTTGCCTCGTACATCTCCTTGTACATGCCCCTCGCACCTTAAACCTATGCCCCCTCGTAATTGACCCCTCTACCTTGGGAAAAAGTCTCTGACTATCCACTCTGTCTATGCCCCTCATAATTTTGTAGACCTCTATCAGATCGCCCCTCAACCACCGTCGTTCCAGTGAGAACAAACCGAGTTTGTTCAACCTCTCCTCATAGCTAATGCCCTCCATACCAGGCAACATCCTGGTAAATCTCTTCTGCACCCTCTCTAAAGCCTCCACATCCTTCTGGTAGTGTGGCGACCAGAATTGAACACTGTACTCCAAGTGTGGCCTAACTAAGATTCTATACAACTGCAACATGACTTGCCAAATTTTATTCTCAATACATACAGCTGCAACATGACTTGCCAATTTTTATACTCAAAATCGATACTGGACATCTGCAAGAGCACTCAAGTCAATGCATAAACATGTTATCGCTGTGTGGACTTTGTGATTACCCACTCCAAAGAACAAGCCCATGCTATGAATGTGTAACAAACTTCCAGACACAGGTGATCAACTTTGCAGCGGGATGAAGAACAAACAAAAGAAGCCATCAGACTCCATAATGAGCTGATGGCTGGTCAGACTGGAGTGTTTCATGAGGACAATGGACCTTGATTGAATCACCATGGATTAACAGGAATATCCTGACTTTCCCATTAACAAATTAGGGTCGGGATGTGACAATGGTCAGTTCACTCAATCCTAGCATAACAGTATAAAGAAAGGAGATCGAACAGATCCTCAGTGATAACCTGGGAGTCCCACAGGTGCAACTACTGCAAGAAGAAAGGACCCTGGGTTTCGAACCCAGCAAAGACATCCACATGGAGTGATCGTAGCCTGCCTTCCTCCTTTACTGTGCGGGTAAAACCCAAAGCTCAGCTGCCAGTCTGAGTCATATTTTGTTGAGTAAGAGAATTGTGAATAAAATTGCGTTAAACCGTGAACCTGTTTTGCCTTTTGTTCATCTCGCAGATAAGGTCACCTGGGTAAAACTTATGAGTAAGTAAACTGGTTGAAAGTATCTGAGGTTTTACAGGTACAACATTTGACACCCCAGACGGTCCTTCGATAAGAAGTAACTTTGTTGCTCCCAAGTCGGATCCATCAACCCCGTATTCTCCAACACTCCGTCTGAGCCTGAATTAAGAGGGCAAATGCCCTGCGTAACGTCCAGTCTTAAGAGAGTGAAGGACTAATACAGATTTTGACCAGTAATTTGGGCCATAAACAAGAGCCAGGATTCTCCGACCCTGCGCCGGTTCGGAGAATCCCCGGGCGGAGGCGCGAATCCCACCCCCCTTCCCCGACACCGGCTGCCCTATTCTCCGGTGCCGTTTTCCGGGGGCTGGCGGAATTCCCACCACGCCGGTTGGGGGCCGTTGACAGCGGCGATTCTTCGGGCCCCGATGGGCCAAGTGGCCGTCCAGTTTTCCCAGTCCCGCCGGCGTGAATTACTCACCTCACGTACGGCAGGACCTGGCAGTTAAGTGTGCGGGGTCATCCTGGGGGGGAGCGCGGGGGGAACCAACCCAGGTGGGGGGCTCCGCCATATTGCCCGGGGCTGGTGCGGAGAAGAGAACTCCCGCGCATGCGCGTAAATCCACCGGCCGGTCTGCGCATACGCGAGATCATGCCAGCCATTCCGTACATGCGCGAACTCGTGCCGGCCCTTCGGCGCTGGCTGAAGAGGTGCCAACCTAGCTCCTGAGAAATTGGAGAATTTCTCACTTTCGGGTGGCTGTTGACGCCGGAGTGGTTCGCGACGATTTTCCCGCCAGCGTGGGGACATGGCCCCATTTTCAGAGAATCCCGCCCCAGGTGTCTGGAACGTGAGGTGAACAAACTACATATTTAGCTCTCGGATAGTCAAGTGAGTTGGGTAAAATCTGTGGGTCAGAATTTAGTGAAAGTCAGACGCCTACTCCAGAGGATCAGAGGCTGAATGCCCTTGACTGCTGAAGTGTTCCCTGACTGGAAGGGAACATTCCTGCCTCTGATCTTCGGGTAAGCGTTCTCCAAGGTGGCCTTCAGGACGCGCGACAACACCGAATTGCTGAGCCGAAACTTATAACCAAGTTCCGTACATATGAATACGGCCTCAACCGGGACCTTGGATTCATGTTGCATTACATTCGCCCCCCATCATCTGGCCTAGGCTTGCAAAATCCTACCAATTGTCCTGGCTTGAGACAATTCACACCTCTTTAACCTGTGATTATCCCTCTCTCCAGTCACTCTGTCTGGATCTGTAAAGACTTAATCACCTGCAAAGACTCACATTTAAAGTATTGTATTGCATCATTGGTTTTGTCTATATATATGTTTCTGGAACCCACCTCTTCATTCACCTGAGGAAGGAGCAGTACTCCGAAAGCTAGTGATTTGAAACAAGCCTGTTGGGCTTTAACCTGATGTTGTAAGACTTCTTACTATGCTCACCCCAGTCCAATGCCGGCATCTCTACTTCAGAGCTGTTGACAGTTGAAAAAAAGGGAATCTGTGTTTGTTGGGTTGCTATTTGTGTGCTAGTGTGTGATTTTCCTTGTCTGTGAGTCCACCTAGTGCCTGTGTCTCTATGGTCTGGTTTTTTCAAAGTTGCTTGTTTAATATGTATATATTTAGTTGTATTTTGAATTAGATTAAGGTGCAGGATAAACTGTAAAGCAATTGTTCGAGTGAGCGAGTGTTGATTCTGGCGCAATGGAAAAGCCCCCTGTTGCTGCAGAAGAGGTTAAACTGACAACAAATATTTGTGAGAGAATTTACCTTTTCTTGGAGTTTTAATTACAGTTTTGAAGAATGAAGACTACTGTCTAACTACACTTAATTTGTTTTCTTTGAAAATTCTAATTTATTTTTCAGTTTGTTGAGATTGAATGAAAGTATCATACTCTGAATTCTTTTGTTTGAGTGTAGGCCTCCGTTGATAAATGAGTGTGGGCGTTTAATAAAGAATTTGTGAATTTCCTTTGGTGTTTCTTTTTTTTTTCCAAATGTTGTATTTTGGAAAACTGATTTATCAATTAGATCAATTAGATTAATCAATTTAGAGTACCCAAATTTTTTCCAATTAAGGGGCAATTTAGCATGGCCAATCCACCTAAACCTGCTTCTGGGCCTGGCGAAGCACTCCATTCATAGGTCGAGGCCGTGGGCAACCGAGGGGGTCGTCCGGCAGACTGCCTGCCCCTCTTCCACGACTACATTCGCGGCCAGGTGTCCCTGGAAAGGGAACATGTGGTGTCCACGGGCACCATCGAGGCCTTGCGTGCCCGGTGGGCACCGCAGGGGTTGGGCTGCTTTATTGACCCCTTTAACTGCACTCTTATTTGATTTTTTAAAAAGTTTTTTTTGATCTTTGTTATGTTTGGGCAGTGCCCCTAACAGGAGCGGCCCTTTTTTGCTTTGTCCCTCAGTTTGTTTCCCTTTCTTCTGTTTTGTTGGTGAACCTCAAAAGAGTGGCCAATCCACTAACCTGCACATCTTTGGGTTGTGAGGGTGAAACCTACGCAGACACAGGGAGAATGTGCAACTCCACGCGGACAGTGTCCCAGGGCCGGGATTCAAACCAGGGTCCTCAGCGTCATAATCCCAGTGTTAACCACTGCGCCACATGCTGTCCCAATTGGGTTATAAACTGGATTTAAGATGTAATTTAAAATGGGGCATTTGAAATTTCTTTAAAAAAAACAGTAATAATGATCAACCTCGTGGAAGTTTAATTTATTTAATATAATAATCTTAATTGTCACAAGTAGGCTTACATTTACACTGCAATGAAGTTACTGTGAAAAGCCTCTAGTCGCCACACTCCTGCGCCTGTTCGGGTACACATCTTTGGACTGTATATTAGAAAGGGTCTGGGACCCAAAGGTCAATAAGTAGAATACGGACCTTTGAAGTTGAAATGTGACTTTGCTCACAATATCTGCTCTTATGACCTGCACTAGCTATCTCCTGCATACACTTCTCCCCTAAGGTCAAGCATCACTGCCTTATATCGTTGTGTCTGTAGCTCCTTCAGGAAGTAAATGAAAAAACAATCAAAGTATATAAAGTGTTACAGGTACAACAGGGCTCAGCCCAAGTCCACAAACCACTGAAAGACAATGTATTGTTGATTTGGTTTTATACTGTTTTGAAATAGTGTGCATGTGGGTGGATCAAATGAAAAAGTAATTTAGAAAGCGATTAGATAATTGAACTGGAAATATAGTTGCTAAGTGCATTCCATGTATATCATATGTATTCAACAATGGTTCATTTTCATGGTATTTGTTTTTAGCACTAAAAGCAGAGAAAATTATTTTACAAATTATATAGAAAGCTAGTAATTAAGAAACCTAATGAGCTAATGAAGAAATTCAAAATGCAGGGATTATTAACATGACTCATGACAGTAATTAAGATATTAGGCAACCAGCAATTAAGCAAAGAAATAATTTGAGGGCAGAAGAGAAATAAAACAATAAGTCCAATGGTAATGGTCACTAGTTACGTGTAACGTAGCATGCTCCAATAAAACAACTAGAACAGTGTAATAAATTAGAGACAATTGTACAGGAGGGAAACTCACAAAACATATCCACATCTTCTCTCTGCCAAGCTCAGGTGAAGACATTTCAGTCACTCATGGGGACAGCGTGCTCTGAGAATAGCACCTGGAATCCTTCAGTGGGCCAGGCCTGCACGGAAGGATGAGAACGCAGCCAAGGGCAGACACAGACTACATCAACCAAAATGCATCCTAGCTGACAAACCAAATGGTCCACAGACTGTAGCCACCTAAATTGGCCAACTTCCGATTTAAAATGGCGAACGGCAAAGGCTGAAGGGAAATTCAGCCAACACAGGTAGAAACCAACAGGTGCAGGTTTGCTGTGTATTTAACTCTGCAAAAGCCCAGACAGAATCGTTAGCAGCGACCATCAGCATAATAATGTAGCAGCCACCTACATACTAATGAGCAATCCCCGGGAACAATAGCAACATTTAGGACACTCAAAACTAAGCCAGACTCCCCGGCGCCAGCAGGAGCCAACACAAAAGAGGTTAAATAACACCTCAAGCCCGCCCATCGATCAGGGAACCGCTCCAGTATTGGAGAAATCGAACCAAGCGATTGGAACGAAGTCCAATCACCTAGAACCAGGTACAGGGTCCACCCCGAAAGGCAGGAAGCCCCTGGGGACTATAAAGTTAAGCCCCCAAGTTCAACTCACTCTCTTCGTCCTGCGTGGGTCATCCAGCAACGCGAACCAACCTTGACCGTGACCGGTGCAGTGACCACCGAAAGAAGTAAGTCTTAATTCAACGCTCGCTATGAGATAGGTGCTCCTAGCTACCAATCCGTACCAACTTCGAATCCCGCAGACTCAGAACCCGAACGGAAGGCCATTTGTTCCCCAGACCTGGTGGGCCAGTCCAAAGTTAAGTATAGGCCTGTTAGTTGTAGAAGTAGCTTAGACGTAGAATTTGTGCATGAGTAGCGATTACTGTGTATAATAAATGTGCTTTGATTTGAATCTTACTAATCGGTGTATTGAGTTATTGATCATTACTTGGACTTGAACCTCGTGGCGGTATCATGAAGATACCTGGCGACTCGAGAGCAAAGGTAATAAAACAAAGCAATTGAACCAACAGAAAGTTAGCAACATTATTTGGCGACTCCGCCGAGACACAAACTAGAAGTGGCATAACCACTCCGGCAGAACCCAGAATTTGAATTAAAGATCCAATTGGGAACAGAAAACCACAAGCGTTCAAGCAGTTCTGATCAATACTTATAATTCAGAAGTGTGTGTATGCATGCATAACTAACAGGGCGATAAGATAAAACTGATAGATTTTTTGTTGCAACAAAACTGTCGGGAGTTTGTATTTCGGAAAGTAGCGAAAGCCGTACCCGTATTTACAGCACCGCCTTAATACCCCTGTCCCAAATTTGAAGAGCAGCATTCAGATAGGAAAGATGGCAATGCAGGCAATGCAACGCCTCATGAACTCCGAGGAATTTGCGGTCGCAGCGACCAGCAGCAGTAGAGTGGGACAATGTCCCATTTGGGAGGAAGAAATCAGGAAAGATCTCAAAGGGAAAGGATGGCCCCTTTGGAGCGAATTCTGTGACAACGAGGAATAGGCCCTGGGAGTATAGAACATACTTGGTGGGAGACCCTGAGCGAGATCCACAAGAAGAGCTTTGGAAAAGCTCGCAAGCCGATGGCAATCGTGTCCTGCTCGGCACAATTCCGAGGCACAGAGGAGGTCGTTAGGACGCTCCGGAAAGAGTTAGAAGGCATACATCGAATGAGTAAGGTCAATGTAAGCGAGGTAGAAAGAGAGAACTTAGAGTTAAGGAGGAAGTTGGCAGCAAAAGACGGAGAGGTGGAGGATGCCAAGAGAGCACACCAGTCTTGTCTGGCGCACTTAAGCAGCTTCCAGTCCCAGTATGAAAAGGCCTATCAGGACATGCAACGTGCAGTCCTGGTACGTGAAGAAACCGAGAAGCAGGTAGAAACATTGCAGAGGCAGTGTAGTGACCTGAAGGCAGTGTTAAGAGCACTTCATGCTGCCACCATGGAGCAAAGACAAAGCTCACTAGACCACGCAAAGTGCCGGAAGCAGATTGCAGAGCTGCAATCGCTGGTTTCAGTCCAAAAAGGATTCCAGGAAACCCGTGGAGCAAAGTTAGATGAGGAAGATGGCCCTGATTAGGAAGAATTAAATGAAACAGCGCAGAGATATGTTCAGGGAACATGTGCGCAGGGAAAGCCACAGAAGAGGAAAGCGCCCCAACCCCCCACAGAGCAGATAGTTCAGGCTCCAATGAACCCAGTAACCACCCACTGCACAGCCATATCGGATGACGCGGAATTCATATACAACACCCACTTAACAGTGACCCAATTACGGCACGCGTGCGAGAAAATCACACCGTTCCTCCCCACCTCAGATCCCCACCATTTCTTTGCCAGAGTAAAGCAGCAGGCGACCGTGTACGGCCTAGATGAGCGAGAGCATGTAAAGCTCACAGTTTTAAGTTTAGACCCTTCGGTCGTAGCAGCCCTTCCCGACCCACAGAATGTAGGAGGAGACACCTTACGGAATTCCTACCCCTGTGGAAAGCAAGAGGATTTGTTTCCGCAGACGGAAAACCCTTCCATTCAGCCCCATTACTCCGTCACATTTTAGAGCGCATACAGAACAGGACTTTTGGAATAGTTAAAGTTCGTAGTCACCATCGTTCCTCCCCCTGGAAATGTAAAAGCCGATGCACTGGCTAAAGCAGGTTCCAGGCATGGATATTTTTGGACACCCCCAGAAAGCGCACCAGTGAATGTAGTTCAGGTCTCGCAGACTAATATCGAGGATTTAGTGCAGGCCCAGAAGCAGGACAGAAATCTCAGGGAGATTTTAAAAGGAAACGATCCAGCACCCTACGAGAGGTTTAAAAATGTTCTGACCACACATGACGGTGTGGTGTTAAAAGACACCCTTTATGTGGTTCCTGAACAGGACAGGAATCAACTGATTTGTTTGTTCCATGACAGTCATGGACATCAGGGAATCGATCCCACTACAGCCCACCTCAGGCAGCTCTGCTGGTGGCCGCGTTTAAAAGAGGATGTTACTCACTACATTGAGAATTGCCCAGAATAATCCGGACAGATATGCCAAGAAGGCTCAGCTCAGTCACACCCGATCCGTTAATGGCCCCTGGACTAACCTCCAGATTGATTTTATAGGACCATTGCCCCCTTGCAGGAATGGTTATAAATATGTACCCGTGGTGATAGACACGTTTACGAAATGGGTGGAAGCATTCCCATCCAGAACAAACACTGTAAAGACCACAGCCAAGATTTTGACCCACCACATCTTTACAAGATGGGGACTCCCCCGCAGCATTGAATCCGACCAAGGTTCCCATTTTACGGGACGCGTCATGAAGAACGTCCTCACGATATTTGGCATTACCCAAAAATTCCACATTGCGTACCACCCACAGTCGAGTGGTATCGTGGAGCGCATGAATCGGACCCTAAAATCCACCCTCAGAAAAATGGTCCAGCAAAACAACACCACTTGGGATTCAGTCCTCCCTTTTGCGCTGATGTTTTTGCGCAATACAGTTTCAACTTCCACAGGTTACACCCCACACACTCTCATGATCGGACGCCCCATGAAAGGCACAGAATTTTTATTAGGTTTAGACTTGACCAGCCCCGAAGTGACGGCCCTCACACACGAGAACGCAGTCAAACAATTAGTGGATAATGTTAAAACGGCTCAGCTAGCAGCCGCAGTGAAATTGGGCACAAGAAAGAAACAGAGCAAGGCTTGTTTCGATAAGACAGTGCATGCGACTGAGTACAGTGTAGAACAGCAAGTCATGTTCTCCCTATACAACCCCTGCACATTCCTGTCACCAAAGTACTCGGGTCCGTACTCCATTGCGGACAAAGTAAGCCCTTCCGTCTACAAAATAAAGTATCCCAACGGAAAGACTGCGTGGTTCCATATCAACCAGCTGAAGGCATATGGAACACAGTCTAACCACACACACCATGTCATGCTCGACGCAGCACACCATGCCCCGCCCACAGCCAACGTAACCCTACCCTCCCCCAACACGTCCAGCCCAGCCACGGACTCAACCTCGACTCCATCCCCAAAATATACACTCCGTCCCGGAACGCCCACAGACTGCAGCAGCAGAGACAGCGACTGTGACTCAGACGATAGCCACAGCACGCCTCCCCATGCTATCCCCATGCAACAGGACCCACACCCAGCGAATCTGACCACGATTCGAGTGACCCCTTCATGATCACTTTCCTAAACAAACCCCACCACCGACCACCGACCTACCATGACGACCCCGATTCCGTCCCCACACAACTAGACACTACCTATTGGCACAGAGACAATTCGTACAGACGAGAGCGATCCCAGGTCATACCAAGCAGCCCTATCAGCCCTGATACACTCGAGAGTTTGGCATCCGGGAGAAGATGACGACCCTTGAGTCTGACTCCCAAAACGAGAACCCCTTTGCGACCCTGTTCGCAACCAATAACTGAGGTGTCCAAATGATGTTTTAAAAGCAACCGCTTGGCAGAAACGGTGTTCTTTCTGATGGAACCTGCAGCATGTTTTATGTTGTTTGTAGTGTTTTGTTACATGTTGTATGTCAGACCGGAAATTATTTTCCACAGCCCCACGCCTTTTCGGCCGAAACCTCTGAGGACTTGCCCACAGAGACTTGCTACTGTCCCAGACGCCAGTTCATAACTGCCCTTTTGGTTCGAAGGTAGAACCAATACGGCAACCCCCCACGATGACTACATTTCTTGCCCGTTCTTGTCGGTTGCTCAGGCAGTGGAGAAACTGCTTGGGACCCGCCCTGCCTGGGAACCCCCTCTGGTCAGCTACGCTCGGGTAGGGGAAACACGGCATTGGTCGCCGTCCTACCCGGGACTCCATCCAACTCTGACCCGTCGTGGCCCATACGCACCTCATTTCGGAAAGTTTTAGTTCAAAACGTTTTGTTTTGTTTCAGGTAACCCTTAGGTTGCCAACCATATGCTATTTACATCCTCACACATTTGGATAGTAAATTGCGCAGTCTGACAGATGGCTCGCACTGGTTCATTATTTGTAAGTGTGTCTTGTCCTGAAATTCGGTTTTTGAAAAAAAATGAGGGAGTCACACATAGTGACCAATTATAAAGGGAATAATTGGCACTAAAGGACAGACAAGCTATCATACGAGATGTTAAACCAAGATAGTAACAGACGCTATGTTTGTTTCCACAGAACTCCAGAAGCTCCAGGACAGGAGAAGAGAAGAGAAGAGAAGTGAAAGAAGAAGAACCATGAGGACATCCTCCACGTGGTTCATCATTATAATGGACATTTGGTTGCCCGCGAACGCGAATCTCATGACCTCAAGCCCCCCAGCCGTTAATGATTCACTTCCCCACAGTACCCAGAGCCCAGTCACAAGCGACTCCACACCATCTTGGTGTGCCAGGTTTATAACCTGGTACTCCCTGTCCTACTTGATAGAATCCCTATTGGTATTGGCGATACTCTGCTGCATCGTGCAGACTATGCATCTGAGAAAATGGAGAAGGAGAGCCGACCGCGCTCGCACCCCGGTATATAGGATCAGACCCCTATTTTTGGATAAGACCAAACCCCCGACCCCCGTGATCTATAATAAAGAGCATTCGTTTGCGTTTTTGTTGTAAATAAAGAAATGTACATGGGCAATTGTACGATCCTGAGCTTGACTGCCAAGTCAGGAAAAATGTGTATGAACTGCTATGATTTTGTTTGTATGGTTGAGGAAGTTAGAGTGATGAAATGTTTAAGTAAGTATAGTGTATTAAGGATAGTTAGAGGTTCCCATTTTTTGTTTTGTAATGCATGTCCCTGTTTGACATAGCGCACCTTAGAATTGTCAGTTAAAACATTTTCTGCATAGTTACGGTCAGTGTAGAGGCCATACAAGAAGTACTCACTGGGGCAGGGAATGGAAAGCAACGCAGTTATGTGATCCTTCACGCTTTGCGTTAGGATCACAAGGAGGGTGTGTAGCCACCTAAATTGGCCAACTCCTGATTTAAAATGGCGAACAGCAAAGGCTGAAGGGAAATTCAGCCAACACAGGCAGAAACCAGCAGGTGCAGGTTTACTGTGTATTTAACTCTGCAAAAGCCCAGAGAGCATCGATACCAGCGACCATCAGTATAACAATGTAGCAGCCATCTACATACTGATGAGCAATCCCCGGGAACAATAGCAACATTTGGGACACTCAAAACTAAGCCAGACTCCCCGGCGCCAGCAGGAGCCAACACAAAAGAGGTTAACGAACACCTCAAGACCGCCCATCGATCAGGGAACCGCTCCAGTATTGGAGAAATCGAACCAAGCGATTGGAACAAAGTCCAATCACCTAGAACCAGGTACAGGGTCCGCCCCAAAAGGCGGGAAGCCCCTGGGGACTATAAAGTTAAGCTCCCAAGTTCAACTCGCTCTCTTCGTCCTGCCCGGGTCACCCAGCAACGCGAACCAACCTTGACCGTGACCGGTGCAGTGACCACCGAAAGAAGTAAGTCTTAATTCAATGCTCGCTATGAGATAGGCGCTCCTAGCTACCAATCCGTACCAACTTCGAATCCCGCAGACTCAGAACCCGAACGAAAAGCCATTTGTTCCTCTGACCTGGTGGGCCAGTCCGAAGTTAAGTATAGGCCTGTTAGTCGTAGAAGTAGCTTAGACGTAGAATTTGTGCATGAGTAGCGATTACTGTGTATAAATAATGTGCTTTGATTTGAAGCTTACTAATCGGTGTATTGAGTTATTGATCATTACTTGGACTTGAACCTCGTGGCGGTATCATAAAGATACCTGGCGACTCGAGAGCAAAGGTAATAAAACAGAGCAATTGAACCAACCGGAAAGTTAGCAACAAGACTTGGGCTTTCACTCAAGGACAATCGGATCTCAAGCACTATTACTTTGTCCCAGAGCAGAGCACTCACGACGTGCTTATGTATGAGCATTAATGCATAAGGGGTCCACCTGAGAAAGGATGTGCTGACCCCTGTAATTAGCACTCTGTGCGTGCCCCCTCCCCCCCGCCCTTCCCCTCCCCCCACACACACACATAAACACACCCTTCCAGGCACTAGTATGTACCAAACAGCTGCTGGAAATATGCAGAACACACAGATTATGGCACATTTGACACCAGAACAGTACTGCCAATTTAGAACTCATGCTCCAGCCTAAGCCCTCTCTTAACCTCAAATAGCTGAAAATGTCATTAAGCAAAATGAAGGACTGCTCACCAGTGTATTTTAATGGGATCATCAATGGCTTACGGGCAAATTGCTAGTTATTTCTTCTGACTGTTGAGGTTCTATATGTTTTGGATGCTTTAACAGTTGTTTAAAGTTTCAAACATCGACAGGAAGTGACATGGCATTACGTCTTTGCTGACTCCAAGGATTTGTCACAAATCCAGTTACTCCAGGAAATGCTTTGAGCGGCTTGTCATAAGACGGATCAACGCCAGCCTCCCAGATGGTCTTGATCCATTGCAGTTCATCTATCACCGCAACCAGTCCACAGCAGATGCTATCTCCCTGGCTCTACAATCAATATTCGAACACCTCGACAACAAGGACATCTACGTGAGACTGCTGTTCATAGACTACAGCTCCGCCTTCACCACATTATCCTGATGAGACGTATAACCAAGCTCTGCAATCTTGGACTTGACCACTCTCTGTGCAGCTGGATCCTTGACTTCCTCACCAACAGACCGCAATCTGTCAGGATAGGCAACAGCACCTCCTCCATAATAGTCCTCAATTCCAGGGCCCCGCAAGGATGTGTGCTCAGTCCTCTACTGTACTCCCTGTACACACACGACTGTGTGGCAAGATTTAACTCCAACTCAATCTCTAAGTTTGCAGATGATACGACTGTGTTGGGTTGTATCTCAAACAACGACAATCAGACTACAGAAGGGGGATAGATCACTTGGTTGCATGGTGTACCGAAAACAACCTCTCTCTAAATGCCGAAAGACCAAGGAACTGATCATCGACTTCAGGAAGCGTAGCAAACGCAGACTCCCATCTGCATCGATGGCTCCGAAGTGGAGATGGTCAACAGCTTTAAGTTCCTGGAGGTTACCATCACCAACAGTCTGTCCTGGTCCACTCACGTTGATGCAACAGTCAAGAAAGCCCAACAATGTCTCTACTTCCTACGGAAGCTAAAGAAATTCGGCATGTCTGCATCGACTCTCACAAAATTCTACAGGTGTTCCATAGAGAGCATCCTATCCGGCTACATCACAGCTTGGTGTGGCAACTACTTGGCCCAAGATAGCAAGAAACTGCAGAGTGTGGTGAACTCAGCCCAAGGCATCACACAAGCTTGCCACCCTCACATTGAGTCTGTATACACCTCCCGCTGCTTCAGGAAGGCAGACAGCATTGTCAGAGACCCCTCACACCCAGGCTTAACCCTCTTCCAAACCCTTCCATCAGGCAGAAAATACATCCAGACATAAGAATAGCTTCTTCCCCACAGCTACTAAACTCCTCAATGACTCTCCCTCAGACTGATCTGTTTCCTGTAAGAACACTATTGACGACGCCCTATGCTACTCTTGTCCATGTATTTGCTTTGATTACCCCTTGTTCCGCACTGTAACCAATCACTATTTGTTGATGTACCATTTGTCAATGTACTCTGTTGATTATTCTTTTTTGTCTACTATGTGCATACTGTGTACGTTCCCTTGGCCACAGAAAAATACTTTTCACTGTACTTCGGTGCATGTGACAATAAATCAAATCAAATAATTCAAATCAAATCAATCAAATCAAATCTTAGCATCACACTCAAACTTGACAAGGGACAAAGAACATATAACCTTAAGGCAGTGATGCAAGACATCAAGGTTGAACAATTACAGTATTGGAACCATCCATTCCCCATACAATTTAAATTAGCATCTTCATGGTAAAAGATACTAAAAAGATCCCAAGAGTAGTCAAATTCAGTGAATAAAATGGAAGGGAGGAACTTTTTAAGTATTTTTTTTCATGGGATATGGGCATCGCTGGTTAGGTCAGCATTTATTGCCAATCCCCAGTTGCCCTTGAGAAGATGTTGGTGATCTGTCTTTTTGAACTGCTGCAGTAAATGTAAAAGTACACCCATTGTGCTGTTACGGTGCAGTTGAAGGGGAGGGGGGCGGATGACATTCCATGATGTTAATACAGTGACAGTGAGGGAACAGTGATCTATTTCTGAGTCAGGATGGTGTGTGGCATGGAGGGGAATTTGCATGGGATAGTGCATCGCTTTTCAGAGGCAGAATTCTGTTTACAAGTTTTTGTTTCTTTCTTTATTACTTTTGAACTTACTTGTTTGAATATAGCCTCCTTCATTTAGAAAATCCTATTGCAATAAAGCACAGTCAGCATGGTTTGATGAAAGGGAAATCACATTTGACAAATTTATTGGTGTTCCTTAAGGATGCAACAAACAGGATGAATAAAGGGGAACAAGTCAAGATAGTGAATTTGGATTTCCAGAAGGCATTTGATAGGGTGATAAGGTGCACAAGAAAAGAGCCCATGTTATTGGGAGTGATATATTAGCAAGGATAAGCAATTGCATAAGTAACAGAAAACAGAGAATTTGGATAAATCAGCCATATTTAATTTGGCAAGCTCAACTATTTACAAGCCAAATTAATGACTTGGATCACAATCTCTATTTAAGCCAGTTTTGTTAATGGTAGAGTTACGTGGGAAAGCAAGTTGTGAGGAGGGCACAAAAGTCTGCAACATACGTAGATAGTTGAAGTGAGTGGACAAACATTTCTGTGGTATAATGAAGGAAAATGTAAGGCTATCCACTTTGGTAGAAAGAGTGGGAAAGCAAAATGGGGACAGACTACAGGATGCTGAATTACAGAGATCTGGGTGTGACTTGTACCACAAAAGATTAATATGCAGGTACAACCAGTAATTAGGAAGGCAAAAGGCCTTTATTTCAAGGGGATTGGAGTACGAAAGTAGGGAAATTTTACTACAATTGTACAGGGGCATTGGTGACTGTTATATTTTAAATAATGACTTATCTAAACTATATATATTACTCTTGAATCCACCAGGATGATAAAATGACCAGCAGTCTTCTTGTTGAAAGATGAACTATTTAATGAGTAATAAAATAATAAACTGTGAGTCCTGTTACTCAATACTAAACTAACAATAAAGAATTTAAGTACAATACAGATAACTATATAACTATATACTATTATAACAAACTAGTTCTAACTTCTCTCACTCTGTCTTGCTTGTTCACTGTTCTGAATCACATCATCATGTCATCTGACTTAGAAAAGGTGGGAAACCAGTTCTTATAGTATCCGACTGTGAGCCATCTAGTGTTAAAATGACTGTACTACATTTACATACATTGGTCATGTATATTGATATCTGAATATCACTACAGTGACAATGCACTGAGAGTTTTGGTCTCTTTATTTAAAGAAGGCTATACTTGCATTGAAGGAAGTTCAGAGAAGTTTTCCCAGGTTGATTCCTGGGATGAAGAGGTTGTCTTATGAGCAAAGGTTGAGCAGGTTAAGTCAGTACTCACTAGAAGAATGAAAGGTGATCTTATTGAAATATAAAAGATTCTGAAGGGATTTGGGAGGGGAGGGCAAATAATGAGAGAATGATTCCTGTCGGGGGAGAAACTTGAAATGGGGACAAAATTTCAGAATAATGGGTCTCCCACTTAAGGTGAAATTTATTTTAAAATATTTTTTATTCTCCTCCTTTTTCACATTTTCTCCCAAATGTACACCCACCAACAATGAACAATAATCAGCAACAAATATGTCAATCCCCATAACAATAACAACAATCGCATCCTCCCACCAAACCCCAAACATTAGCCCGCATGTTCACACAAACAAATGACAAAAAGGAATTAGGGATCACCCATAGTCGCCATTAACACATGCAGCCCCCCTCCCCCCACCCTTCCACCCACACGCCCCAACTAATGTTCGATGTTATCCAGTTCTTGAAAGTGCATAATGAATAGTGCCCATGAATTGTAGAACCCCCTCCATCCTTCCCCTCAGTTCAAACTTAACCTTCTCAAGAGTCAAGAATTCCAACAGGTTCCCCCTGCCATGCCAGGGCACAGGGTGGGGAGGTTGCTCTCCAATCCATCAGGTTCCGCCTTCGGGCGAACAACGAGGCGAAGGCTGCAACATCTGCCTCCGCACCCATTTCCAACCCTGGCTGGTCCGACACCCTGAATATGGCCTCCCGAGGGCCCGGGCACCACTTTAGAAATTACCCTAAAAACTTCCTTCCAGTAATCCTCTAGCTTTGGACAGGACCATAGCATATGAACGTGATTAGCAGACACCCCCCCTCCCCCCAGCAACATTTACACATATCTTCCACTCCTTCAAAGAATCAGCTCATCCTCGCCCTCGTGAGCTGTATCAGCCCCAACCTCGTGCACGAGGTGGAGGCATTCACTCTCCAGAGCACCTTACACCAGAACCCCTCCTGCATATCCTCTTCCAACTCTTCCTCCCACTTTGCTTTGATCCCTTCCAATGGTGCCTTCTCCTCTTCCAAAATAGCTCCGTAAACCGCTGACACTACCCCTTTCTCCAGTCCCCCTGTCGTCAGCACATCCTCCAGCAATGTGGAGGCCGGCTCCACCGGGAAGCTCTGTATCTCCTTTCTAGCAAAATCTCGAACCTGCATGTATCTAAACATTTCCCTCTGCTCCAGCCCATACTTCGCTTCCAGTTCCTTCCATCCTGCAAACCGACCCCTAAGAAACAAATATTTTAGTGTCTAAATCCCCTTCTCCTCCCATTTCCGAAAATTTCCATCCCATCTCCCTGGCTCAAATCTGTGGTTCCCCCGAAACGGCATTTCCCTTGACCCTGCCCCCAACTTAGTGTTGGCGAAACTGCCTCCAAATTCTCAATGAAGCTAATTTTACCGGATTCCCTGAGTATTTCCCCGGGACTATCAGGAGCGGCGCTGTTGCTAGTGCTTTCAGTCCCGACCCTCTGCACAAACTCTCCTCCATTCTGACCCACTGGGAATCAATCCCTCTGACCCAGCTCCGCACCTTTTCCACATTCGCCGCCCAGTAGTACTACATCAGGTTCGGAAGACCCAAACCCCCTGCCTGCCTTCCCCTCTGTAGCAGCACCTTTCTAACTCTGGCCACCTTCCCTCCCCATATGAACAAATTAATCCTTCCCTCAATCTCTCTGAAAAAAGCCTTTGGCAGGAAAATTGGCAGGCATTGAAAAATAAACAGAAATCGCGGCAACACATTCATTTTAACCGCCTGTACCCGACCAGCCAGTGACAGAGGAAGACCATCCCACCTTGCCAGATCAGCTTTCACTCTCCCCACCAAACTAGAAATGTTGTACCTACGCAGCCCCCCTAGTCCCGGGCAACCTGCACCCCCAGCTACCTAAAGCGAGTCCCTGCCCTACGGAATGGCAGCTCCCCCACCCCTGACCCCACCCCAGGCCGAGACACTTCAAAATATTCACTCTTGTTTAGATTTAGTTTGTACCCAGAGAAAGACCTAAACACTCGAAGCAGCTCCAATATTCCCCCTATCGACACACTCGGTTCCGACACGTATAACAGCAAGTCATCGGTATGTAAGGTCACCCTAAGCTCTATTCTCCCCCACCCGTACTATTCCTTTCCATACCCCCAAACTCCTTAATGCGATGGCCAATGGCTCAATCGCGAGTGCAAACAGCAGGGGGGACACTCAACATCCCTGCCTAGTCCCACGGTGGAGAGAAAAGTATCTCGAGCTGATGTTGTTTGTTTGGACACTCGCCCTCGGCTCCTTATATAGCAGCTTTACCCAGTTCACAAATCTTGGTCCAATCCCAAACGGCTCCAGAACTGCCATCAAGTACCCCCATTCTACCCGATCAAACGCCTTCTCAACGTCCAATGCCACAACTACCTCTGTTTCCTTCCCCTCTTGCCGGTGTCATAACGACGTTCAATACCTTTCTAACGTTTGAAAAGAGCTGCCGCCCTCTCACGAACCCCATCTGATCTTCACCTGTCACCTTCGGGAGGCACTCCTCCAGCCTACCCGCCAGTACCTTTGCCAACACTTTTGCGTCCACATTCAGAAGTGATAGGGGCCTATACGACCCACACTCTGTCGAATCCTTATCTTTTTTTAGCAACAGGGAAATCGATGCCTCACCCAAAGTTTGTGGCAACACCCCCTTCCCTCTCACCTCTTCAAACATCCCCACCATCAGGGGTGCCAGCTTATCCTTAACATTTCTATAATATTCCACCGGAAACCCATCCGGCCCTGCCACCTTCCCTGACTGCATCCTCCCAATCGCATCCTTTATCTCCTGCTCCACTATTGCTCCTTCTAATGTAGCCCTGTCCCCCTCCCCTAACCTCGGGTACTCCAACACATCTAGAAATTCCTGCACCTCGCGGTCTCCCCCAGGTGGCTCTGACTTGTACAACCTCTCATAAAATTCCTCAAAAACCTTGTTAATCAGATCCGGAGCCACCACCAACTTCCCTGCCCTATCCCTCACCTGAACAATTTCCCTTACCGCTGCCTCCCTCCGGAGCTGACCTGCTAACATACCTTATCTGCCCCGCCTTATCTCCATGTTCGTAAACTGAACCCCTTGCTCATCTCAGTTGGCGCACCGCCTTCCTGGTAGATAGTCGGTCAAAGCTCGCCTGTAGTTCCTTCCTCTTTTCCAGCTTTGCTGGGTCCCCATCCTCTGCATAACTCCTATCTACCTCCAACATCTCATCTATTACCCTCTGCTGCTCTAACCTCTCCTCTTTGTCCACCCTGGCATTAAACAAAATCACCTCCCCCTCACCACCGCCTTTAGAGCCTCCCAGACAACTGCCTTCGACACCTCACGCGTACAGTTGAAACCTACATATTCCTCAATTACCTTTTCAATTTTGTCACAGAACCCTTGGTCCCCCAAAAGTCCCAAATCTAATTTCCACCCCGGCCTCTGCGCTACCCCCTTCTCCAGCACCATATCCACCCAATGCGGAACATGATCTGACACTGAAATTGCCGAGTATTCCGACCCCTTAACCCCAGCCAGCAAAGCCTTCAAAACCACAAAAAAGTCGATCCGCGAGTGTACCTTATGGACTGCTGAGAAAAACGAGTACTCCCGCTCCCTCGGGTGCAAAAACCTCCAAGGGTCCACCCCTCCCGTTTCCACCATTAGCCCAGCCAACACCTTCGCCCCCCCTGATGAGACCAGCGAGCGCGGCCGTGACCTGTCCAACCTTGGCTCCAGCACCAAATTCCAGTCTCCACCCACTATCAGTTTGTGTGTGTCCAAGTCGGGGATGGCCCCAAACACCTTCTTTGCGAATCCCACATCGTTCCAATTGGGACTGTATACACTTAACAGTACCACTAACCTCCCCTCCAGCACTCCTGTCACAATCACATATCTACCCCCCTGATCTGCCACCACCTTCTCCATCTGGAAGCGCACTCTTTTGCTGACCATTACTGCTACCCCTCGAGCCCTTCCGTCAAATCCAGAGCGAAACACCTGACTAACCCAGCCCTTTTTAAGTCTCACCTGGTCCTTCACCCTCAAGTGAGTCTCCTGCAGCATTGCTACATCGTCTTTCAAACTTTTAAGATGCGCAAGCACCCTTGACCTCTTGACCGGACCTCCTAACCCCCTCACGTTCCACGTGACTATCCTAACTGGGGGTCTCTCACACCCCCACCCTTCTTATCCACCATCATCATACCACCGGGCCCTGCTCCATGAGCCTGACCCGCGCCTATCCATTATTAACTTCGAACCCCTTTCACCTCCTCCCCCCTACATTTCCTCTCGAAAAAATATCTCCCAGCATCAATCCGTTCCCCCACCCCTCGCTCGCCTCGTAGGCCCATCGAAACCTGTTAACCAGGCTCCAATGTCCGCAGCCCTCCTCTCACCTCACCTCCGTTCACTAGCCGACTTTAGTTAGCTAGCGCGGGTGGCTCCCCCCGCCAAGGTATACTGTCCCCTCCCACCCAGTCCCAGAGAAAGCAAAAACAAAAACAACAATCCAACCCATACAATTCACTAAAATAAGACATAACCATCGCAACACAGAACGCCAATCAACGCAACCAATAACTTGAACTCTGTAACAATGTGAAGAAAAGTAAATTCCAATACACGTCAGTAAAAAGAAAGTTATAGCATTTATACATTTTCCAGCTCCCCAATCACAGTCCACAGTCTCTCTTCCCGCTCCACTCCTCACGTCTGTCCCAAGCCTTCTGCCCTCACGAACGCTTCAACCGTCTCCGCTGTCTCGAAATAAAAGTCTTTGGCATCATACGTCACCCTCAGTTTCACCGGGTATACCATACCTTTTTGTACAGTGCCACCTTCACTCGCCCGAACGCCGTTCGTCTTTTTGGCAACTCCACGTCAAGTCCTGGTAGATCCAAACTCCAGCACGATCCCACTGCACCTTGTGCTTCTCCTTTGCCCAGCTTAACACCTTCTCCTTCATGCAGTACTTATGGAAACAGATAATTAGTGCTCTTGGCGGCTCATTCACTTTGGGCTTCGGCCTTAATGACCGATGAGCTTGGTCCAGCTAATACCGGGAGGGGTTCTCACCCTCGCCCATCAACTCCGCCAACTTCTTAGTGAAGTACTCTGTTGGACTTGGGCCCTCTGTCCCTTCGGGCAAGCCCACAATTCTTAGATTGTGCCGCCTCAAGTGGTTCTCCAAGTCCTCGAGCTTTGCTTGGAGTCCTCTGTTGACCTCCACCACCCTCCGCAGCTCGTCCCCCATCGAGGTGAACTGGTCGCTGTGCTGCGACACAGCCTCCTCCACTTCCTTCATCTTTTCGCCCTGCTCTCTCACCTCGGCCGATGTCTTTTCCACAGCTACCCTCACTAGGGCGATTGCTTCCTCCACCAATGACTTCAATGCGACCGCCATCTCCTTCCTCAAAGCCGCCATGTGCCTCGCAAACTGCTTTTCCAGCTCCACCGTCATCACCTCGGTCATCTTCTCTACCTTTCGGAGCGCTGCTCCTTCCTCAGGTGAATCACCTGAGGAAGGAGCAGCGCTCCGAAAGCTAGTGACATCAAAACAAACCTGTTGGACTTTAACCTGGTGTTGTAAGACTTCGTACTGTGCTCACCCCAGTCCAACGCCGGCATCTCCACATCATCTTCTCTACCGTAAGTAGTGTGGCCCCACCATGCGGTCTGGCATCAGCCATCTTGTCAGCACTTTTGCTGGTCCTCTCATTCAACGGCGAGCCCCCGTTTCCTCCCTTCCTCGACGCTGCTTTTCGCATCCTTTAATGACTTATTATTTTTCCTTTCTTTTTTCACCCTTCTTTCTTTCTTCAATCTTTTATTTTTATTATTTTATAGAAAAACAAAAAATTCTTCTTTCAAAAAAAAATTGTTCACCAAGTTTCTTTAACAGTTCTTTCTCTTCTTTTTTCTATTCCTCCAGAATTTCCCTGGGACCGGACTTCAGTCTTCTTACCTCATTTTAGGTGGGAGCGATGTGGGATATCTCACCTACATCGCGCCCTGGCTTCAGGCCTGCCACCTTGACCCCCGTTTTGCTCCGCCCCCGCTGCACCGACCTCCGCGCTCTGGGCCCGATGCCTCAGCACCAGCCACTCGACACCCGCACGGGGTTCCTTGTCGGTTTTCAAACTGACCCCGCTTGGTGCCTGGCAATAATCAGGGGAGAGACAGCGAAGAATCGGGGACGCCCCTGAAAGCGCTGAAAATAGTGGCCACCGGCGGGAGCTCCCCTCGATGTGGCCGACCCACTCGCAAACGCCACCGGAAGTCTACTTAAGGTGAAAATAAAGAGGACTTTCATTTCTCGCAAGGTCATTAATCTTAAGAATTCTCTTCCTCAGAGAGCAGTGGAAGTTGCATCATTGAATACGTTCAAGTCTGAGTTCGAGAGATTTTTGATCCATATGGGAGTGTTGGCAGGAAATTAGAGTTGAGGTCCCGATCAGAGCAGTCAAGAACTCATCGAATGGCGGTACAGATATAAGGAGCTGCACGGCTTATTCCTACTTCTACTGCTAATATTCTTATATAAATTTTTTTTTTAATGAAGTAACAGAAAGTTGATGATGGTAGAGTACTGGATGTTGTCAATGTGGAATTTAAGAAAGCGAAATGAAAATGAAATGAAAATCCCTTATTGTCACAAGTAGGCTTCAAATGAAGTTACTGTGAGAAGCCCCTAATCGCCACATTCCGGCGCCTGTTCGGGGAGGCTGGTACGGGAATTGAACCGTGCTGCTGGCCTGCCTTGGTCTGCTTTCAAAGCCAGCGATTTAGCCCAGTGTGCTAAACCAGCCCCAAGTGCTGTGCAAAGTTACACATAAAATGTTGGTTAACAGAAGCTCATGGAATAGAGCAGTCCATGTTAGCTTGGACAACAAATTGGCTTCAGGGCAGAAAAGAATGTGTCATGGTAAATATTTTTCAGATAGGGAGATGGCAGACAGTATGCTAGGATCACTAGTTTTTTGATATGTATAAATATATCTATAAGTACTGTCAACTAGATGATCAGGTTGCTTTGACCTGAGTTACAGCACACCTCAGGTGAAGGGCAATGTTGAATAACATCAGTTGGTATGGGAATTGAACCTGTGTTGCTGGACTTGCTCTGCATCACAAATCCAGCTGTTTTAAAAATCATTAGAGTCATACTGCCTAGAGCGACGGCAAAAAGCAGGTCACGTGCCCTTTAGACTGACGTCATTTTGCCATGGGCTGAAGAGATTCCTCCATTTTGTTAGCAGCAAGCAAGCAACAGGACTGAAGAATTTAAAATGGATTATTTCATAATAAGGAAGAGAGGGCCAGAGACACAAAACAGGCCAGGATCTCACAACTAAACCTGCTGGAGAGAGCTGCACAGGAGAATCCACAGCAGGACAAAGCAGAGCAGGTGTCAGCTCCAGGGCCTCTGGTGAAAAACTCATTAAGAAGAAGCTGAAATCAGGAACAAAGCAGTATGAAGATGATTTTGCAAGGTATGACTTTATTAACTATGCCAATGCAAATCAGGACGCAAAGCCCATGTGTGTTATATGCAGGGAAGTACTGGCAAATGAAAGTTTAAAACTCTCAAATCTTCAAAGGCATTTGAAGACTAAGCATAGCGAGTTCAAGGACAAACCTCTTGATTTTTCTCAATGGATGCAGTGAGAACTTAAATCGTCAGCTGAAGTTCTTAGCAGAAATGGAACATTGAATGACAAAGCAAGTGAGACCGTGAGGACCAAACAGATTCACCTGTCACATTAAAGATAAAGGAAAATAGTGGTTTGTGAAGTTCAGACTATGTGGGTCACGAAGCTCAGCCAGCGTGGGTCGCAAAAGTCAGCCGGTGTGGGTCACGACGTTCAGCCAGTGAGTGTCCAGAAGGATGGCCAATTGGTAAAAATGACTCTTGGGCAAAAAAGGTTGAAAAACACTGCTTTAAGTAATTGGTAAAGGCATCAGGTTTGTGTTGATCTGTGCAGCCAATGAATGGTGGAAGTAGCACTAGCCGCATGCAAAAATCTTAAGAATTAGCAGGCAACGGGATATTTCAATGTTGAGTGTATCAGTGGGTATAGCAAAGCTGATGGAGGCCAACTTGGACCGCCACTTCCTCATTTCCTGGCACAACTGCACATATGTGGACGTGAGAGTTGCTGCATAATTGGCTCTACATTAACAGTGAGTAATGATGGCCTCACCAATTTTCTCATGCAAGACTTTTTCAAATTACAGTTCTTTGTTGGAACGTCGCTGGTTCAATCCTTTCCCTAGGACCCATAGAATCCTTGCAGTGCAGAAGGAAGCCATTCAGCCCAACGAGTCTGCACCGACCCTCTGAAAGAGCACCCTACCAAGGCCTACTCCCCATACCCCTCCTAACCTGCACAGCTTTGAACACTAAGGGTCAATTTGCATGGTCAATCCACCTAACCTGTACACTCCAAAGCTGTGTAGGTTTTGTGGGTTGGCCAATCTAAATTGTCCCTAAATGTCCAAAGGTTAGATGGGGTTATGGGGTTACAGGGATAGGGGAAGGGAGTGGTCATAGGTAGGGTGCTCTTTAAGCGGGTCAGTCTAGACTCGATGGCAGCCCGGTAGCATAATGGTTAGCATTGCTCCCTCATAGCGTCAGGAACCCACGTATAATTGCGGCCTTGAGCAACTGTCGGTGTGGAGTTTGGTCTTCCCCCCGGGATC
This sequence comes from Scyliorhinus torazame, assembly GCF_047496885.1. Lineage (NCBI taxonomy): Eukaryota > Metazoa > Chordata > Chondrichthyes > Carcharhiniformes > Scyliorhinidae > Scyliorhinus > Scyliorhinus torazame. The sequence continues at coordinate 228,358,023 of NC_092710.1, read as the reverse complement.
CTTCCACAGTCCAAAGAAGTGCAGGTTAGATGGATTGGCCATGCTAATTTGCCTCTTAGTGCCCAAACATATGCAGGTTAGGTGGGGTTGTGGAAATGGGCCGGGGAGTGAGCTTCGAAAGGTTGCTCTTTCAGAGGGTCAATGCAGACTCGATGGGCTCCTTCTGCACTCTAGAAATTTTAATTCTATGATCTTTGGATTGTGGGAGGAAACAGGAGCACCCAGAGGCAACCCACGCAGACAGAGGGACAACATACAAACTCCACACAGTCACTCAAGGCTGGAATTGAACCTAGGTCCCTGGCAATGTGAAACAGCAGAGCTAACCACTGTATCACCGTGCTACCCTACTTCTGTGCTCAACTGGCTGTTCTTAACTGGCTGATGGTCGTGTTCCTACCATTGACATTATCACCTGTGGGATAGGAATGGAAATATTATCCAGCCTTACTATTCCTAATTGTTATCCAATGGCCCCACATTGGAAGTGTGTAATTGTTACGATAAAGCAGCCTCCCAATATTCCATTTCAATGTTACTCAAATAAAATATGAGAAGTTGCCTATTGCCTGTGGAGCTTTACTACAGCAAGGCACCAGATGAATATAAATTAGTCTTGGGATTATCAGTTGGGAATGCAAAACAGTCTGCCAATTCACTATTCACCATTTTATGTTAACATTCCAATGCTTTTTAATGAAGGAGGGAAGAAAGCAGGCAGGAAAAGAATCAATTGGACATTATTTGTTCCATTTCGTTTAGAAATATCTCATCACCCTTGTTGGAAACGTTGTCATTCAGCAATGTATTGTAAAAATTCAGATTAAGATTAAAATAATCCAAAACTAGAAATACACCAAAAGTACAAATTTGCACATCAACTTGTGTACAAACTATTAGATGTGCATCATTACATCAAATCTAGTTCATTATGGTCCTTTAGGGGTGGCAATGTTCTACCTTCATCTGGCCTGATCTATATGTCTTGCCAGACTCAGAGCAATGTGGTTGATTCTTGATAGCCCTTTGACATGGTCAAGTTGTTTGAGATGGAAAATAAATACTCGGCCATGTTAGTGATGTCCATATCTCATGATTGAGTAAATGATTGTGCTTGATGGAGAATTACCTTTGGGCTGGATTCTTCGCAGCCCCGCGGCGAAATCATATTTGGTGCGGGAACTGAGAATCAACTTTTCCGATGGAATCAGGCCCGGCGCCGCTCCAGCGATTCTCCGGGCCCCGAATATCCGCACGTCCGTGAGTTATGCCGCGTGGCTGGGGGGTTATTACCAGAAGCTCGCCCAGCGATACTCCGCTCCTGACCGGCCGAGTTTCCGACAGCGTGGAACTAACATGGTATAGCCGGTCTCTCATGGACTCTCGCGTGGCGGCTGCGGACTGAGTCCGCAGCCGCCCTGGTGGGGGACCGGGGTATCGGCACTGGGGGGGCCTTATGGTCGGCCGGGGCACAGATTCGGCAGTCTGATGCAGGGGCGCTCGCCGATCGGGGGGAGGCCTAGTTTCTTTGTGTGGGTCCGCGTTCCGAGTCTGCCGTGGCACAGCTGCTGGAGGCCGTCGCCGTGTGCATGCATGGACTCGGAATCGGAAGTGCGGGAGCCCGCATCCGCAGCCGAAGCTCCGTGAAGCACTCGGGTCCCTGCCAGCCCCATGAAGGTAAGTGAATCGCCTGGAATTTGTTTCTGGAAACTCGGGAGCACAACATCTGCGTTTTTACGCCGCATGGGGGCGTAGCCCCATTTTAGGAGAATCCAGCCCCTTATCTCTTGCTAATTATAATCATATGTAGACCAGGGAGACACAGTAGCATGGAGGTTAGCACTGTTGCTTCACAGCGCCAGGGTTCCAGGTTCGATTCCCGGCTTGGGTCACTGTCTGTGGGGAGTCTGCACGCTCTCCCCATGTGTGCGTGGGTTTCCTCCGGGTGCTCCCCACAAGTCCAGAAAGACATGATGTTAGGTAATTTGGATATTCTGAATTCTCCCTCGGTGTACCCGAACAGGCGCAGGAATGTGGCGACTAGGGGATTTTCACAGTAACTTCATTGCAGTGTTAATGTAAGCCTACCTGTGAAAACTATTAAAGATTATTATTATAGGTAGAGTAGGGGTGGCAAATTATCTTTAGTGAATCAGGTGGGTTTTTATGGCAATCAATAATCGTTCACAGCATTCCTGAGACGAGCTATATATTTGAGATGAACCAACTGAATTTAAATTCCACCAGCTGCCGTGATGGGATTTGAACCTATGTCCCCAGAGCATTAGTCTGGGCCTCTCATTACCACTGGATTGTAGTGGCACCATCCAGAGCATGTGGTGGGTTAGGGGGTGAAATTGGAGCCCGACATGGAACTGTAGAACACAAACACAGAAGGAGGTGGATGGGATTTGATTTTCATGAAGAGAAGGGAATGCATGCTGACACTAGAGTACAGAGTTGGGGTGGAGGTTAACATGGCAGATGAAGGGCGGGTGGAACAGAGACTCATGGAGCTGAGGGAAAGGGGAAATGGCCTTGTGGTCATTCATTGAGGAACTGGAGAGCTGAGTGAAATACAGTCCTAGTCCATGGACTGCGGTCAACAGGTCAGGGTGAGCGATTAAAGGCACCCCTGGTGATTTATGGGCCATGCTTCAGGGCACATCATGATCCCACCTCAGGCAGGTGCAAGGCCTGCGTGCTCATTGAGGATCACCACAACTTGGTGTGCAGGGCGTGGTCAAAGCCTCATCTTCGGAGGTGATGGGTAATGCTTGTAACTGGCCTACAGATGGGATGGTCATGGTTAGGGAGGCATCTGCATCTGTAAATGATGGCAACGTAATGGGGTGGGATACTCAAAACTCTCCTGGTTGGTGGGTGGGGGGGTTTGGTATTGCCTCTGTATGTCAGCAGACCTCAAGATGGGGAGAGCTGAGATCCACGTGAAACCTGCTGCCTTCTTGATTTATTGAGGAGGACAAAAGGGACTTAGCGCCTCCTAGCACAGCTTCAGGAAGAGACCTAGCCTGAGGAACTTGGTCCAGGGGAGTTCCAGCAAGACTCAGAAAATGAGGATGTCAGATCCATTGCACGGAGATGACTCACAGAACCAAGGGTCTACCCTTCCTTTCTGGAGATGAGCGAGAGAGAGTGCTGCGCACATCTACACTTGTCAAGGGATGTGGTAGCTCATATCTGATGCATTCTGTGGGAAGATGTAATGTCGCATGGACTAGGAGGACATCCCCTGCCAGTGACCCTGAAGGTCACAACCGCATGCAATTTTTATGCCAGCTGGTCATTTCAGGGATCCCCAGGTATCTCTTAGTCTTCAACACATAAATGTATAAAGGAGGTGATGGATGCCCTTTACAGTAAGGCTCATCGTGATGTAAAGTTCACACAGCACAAATCTAACCTGGCTGCAAGATTTCTGGTCTTCATGGAAATCTCTGGCTTCCCTTGAGGATAGGGTGTGATCGATTGAACATATGTGGCTTTGAGAGCTCCATGGCAGCAGCCCCTGATGTTTGACAACAGGAAAACATTCCAGTCACTGAACATTTAGCTTGTGTGTGACCATCTGAAGCACATCATGCATGTTTGTGCCAGGACCGTTGGCGTTCCCATGACTCATACATCCTGAGGTACTCCAAGGAGCAGACCATTCGCATCCTGAAGATACACTTCCGATGGTTGGACCACTCAGGTGGGCCACTGCAGTGCTCTCCAGAGAGAGTGTCTTGCATAATCGTGGCCTGTTGCACCCTGCACAGCCTGGGGCGGCATGGCAGCACAGTGGTTACCAATGTTGCTTCACAGAGCCAGGGACCTGAGTTTGATTCCCAGCTTGGGTCACTGTCTGTCCAGAGTCTGCACATTCTCTCTGTTTCTGCGTGGGTTTCCTCCGGGTGCTCCGGTTTCCTCCCACAAGTCCCGAAAGACGTGCTTGTCAGGTGAATTGGACATTCTGAATTCTCCCTCTGTGTACCCGAACAGGCACCGGAGTGTGGCGACCAGGGGATTTTCACAGGAACTTCATTGCAGTGTTAATGTAAGCCTACTTGTGACACTAATGAAGATTATTATAATTAGCTTCAAAGCAGGGATCCTTTGCCAGAGAGAGACATGAAGGAGGCTGAGAACGCCTCAGTTGATGAAGACCTGGTAGGACAGGAACCATTGATTGAGAGCTTCCATGTGAGGATTCGCTCAAAGGTGCAAGATGCAAAAGACATATCTGTGAAATACTCGTAGCCACAAAGTTCCAGGTAAGGAGACCCAAGCACATTTCTCCTGTCCCTCTGTTGCCGTGATGAGTTTGGCTTTGAGTTCTCTCCATTCGCGTACGTGGGCAGGAAGCCATTGGAAATCTGTCATCTTCCTGACCAGGTTCCTGAGAGCCGTGGTATGAGAGGCAAGGTTAGGGATGAACTTCCCTAGGAAGTTGACCATGCCCAGAAATCGGATGACCGCCTTCTTGTCCTCTGGTGTTTTCATGGCTGTGATAGCAGCCACCTTGTCCGCATCCGGCTGCACATCCAACTGGGAGATGTGGTCCCCGAAGAACTTGAGTTCCGTCTGACCAAAGGAGCATTTGGTTCTGTTGAGGCGCAGGCCCTGCTCCCATATGCGTTTGAACACGGGCTGGAGGCGACTGACATGCTCCTGCGGGGTGGTGGACCAAATGATTATGTCGTCGACATAGACGTGAACACCTTTAATGCCTTCCATCATTTGTTCCATGATCCTGTGGAACACTTCTGAAGCCGACATGATTCCAAACGGCATCCTGTTGTAACAATATCTGCCAAAGGGGGTGTTAAAGGTACACAGTTTCCTGCTAGATTTGTTGAGCTGGATTTTCCAGAATCCTTTCAAGGCGTCAAGTTTGGTGAAGAGCTTGGCGCGAGCCGTCTCGCATGTAATCTCTTTGCGCTTGGGAATTGGATCATGCTCACTCATGATATTGCGATTCAGATCCTTGGGATCAATGCAAATTCTCAGCTCGCCGGAAGGCTTTTTTACGCACACCATGGAACTGACCCAGACGGTTGGTTCCGTAATTCTGGAGATCACTCCTTGGTCTTGGAGGTCCTGCAGCTGCAGCTTGAGGCGGTCCTTGAGGGGTGCTGGGACTCTGCGAGGTGCATGCACCACAGGCGTGGCGTTCAGTTTGAGTAGGATCTTGTAAGTATATGGGAGCACGCCCATGCCTTCGAAGACATCGCAATGCGGGTCGATGATGGCGTCGAGTTGCGCCCTGAAGTCAGCGTCCTGGAAGGCAGACGTGTCATCAGGAGAGAGAGAGTGAACTCTTTGAACGAGGTTCAACAGCTTGCACGCCTGCGCGCCAAGCAGGGAGTCCTTTGAGGAGCCCACGATCTCGAAAGGAAGGATGGCTTTCCGTGACTTCTGTGTCACTTCAAGTTGGCACGAGCCGGTAGCAGGAGTGATGTTGCCATTGTAGTCCAATAGGTGGCAGGCCGATGGAAGGATGGCTGGTTTGACACTAAGACTTTGGAAAGCAGACCACGCCATGAGATTGGCGGAGGCACCAGTGTCCAGGCGGAATCGTATTTGGGACCGGTTGACCATCAGGATGGCACACCACTCATCGTCTGGATCGATGCTGTATACCAACAGCGGCTGGTGTCTTTGCTTCGGGGGCAGCCTGTTTTTCGTTATGACACCGACTCGAAAAAGCGCCTTCGGGCCCTCGGTGTCACTGCTGTGTGGGAAGTCCACGTCGGACTCGGTGACCGTGGGTTGAATTGCCCGAACATTCCTGCGAGGCTGGCTGAAGCGATATTAGTTGGCAGGCTGAGCTGCTTGACAGCAGGCAGCATAATGGCCAAGTCTTCCACATCGTAGACATTGTCGAGATTTTGCGGGGCATTGCTGCTTTAAATGTGCAGAGCCACAGTTTCCGCACGTCGTGACGTCAGCACGTTCGCTGCGCCACCGCGCATGCACGGTGCGGTCGTGCGTGGTGTACGCCTGCGCATTACGTTCCTCAACGTCACCGTCCCCTCGTTTGGTGCGTACAAGCGCGGGAGTCCACAAAAAGCGCGTGAAATGGCCGCCCTCATCCAGGCTGAGGCCCTGGAGGTGCTCAATCACTTGGACCCGTTTCACCTCGTGGGGACCTTGCCGCGCTGTTTCAGCCGCTTGTATATGGGAATACCGACTCGTGGCGTTTTCATGTAAGACACAGGTCTCGATGGCAGTCACTAGGGTGAGTTGCTTTACTTTGAGGAGCTGCTGATGTAGGGGGTCCGACTGAACACCAAAAACGATCTGGTCGCGTATCATGGAGTCGAAGGTGGGCCCTTCGTCTTATCTTCATCATCTGCAAAGGTGAGAGAGTTGAAAATGTGGATGGCATGGTTCCCGGCCGTGGAGAGGAGAAGAGCAATCTTTCTGGTGTCGGAGCCGCCCTCCCTGTCCATGGCTTCAAGGAAGAGCTGGAAGCCCCGAGGTTGCCGGCGATGTGGAGCGGCGGCGGCGGGCTGATGTTGTCCATGTTGCAGGATGACGGAATGCTGGCGGAAGGCAGGTCACTTGCAGGTAGGTCTAGGAAGTGCTAATATCCCACCCCCACTCCTGGTACCATGATGTGTTGGGTGTTCAGGTCACCAACGTTTGAAGTAGTGCAACACTATTTTATTAAAAGGTTAACTATTTAAACATACTTGAACTGTGGGTAAATACGATACTAGCTTTAACTAAAGACCTTTGCCTTGTCCTAACCAGTTGATGCACTCAGCACATGATGAATGTCTGTGTTGCAGGCTGTGAGCTCTGTCCTCCTAGCTAGCTGCAACTCGAATGAGCGGGAACTCTGATGCCCCCTATCTTTATAGTGTGTGTGCTCTCACTGGTGATTGGCTGCTGTGTTGTGTGTGTTGATTGGTCCCACTGGATACCCAAAGGATCCCAAAGGATACACATCGATTATGCTGGCCCACTGAAGGGTCACATGTTCTTCGTTATTGTGGATGTGCACTCAAAATGGCCAGAAGTCAGGGGCAGCACAGTGGCGCAGTAGTTAGCACTACTGCCTCATGGCGCTGAGGACCCCGGTTCGATCCCGGCCCCGGGTCACTGCCCATGTGGAGTTTGCACATTCTCCCCATGTCTGCAAGAGTCTCACGCCCACAACCCAAAGATGTGCAAGGTATTTGTACTGGCCACGCTAAATTGCCCTTTAATTGGAAAAAAAGAATTGGGTTCTCTAAATTTTAAAAAAGAAGAACAATACAGCACAGGAATAGGCCCTTCGGTCATGATGCCAACTTTTGCCAAAAACCCTCAGCACTTCCTTGTGCCGTTTCCCTCTATACCCATCCCATCTATGTGTTTGTCAAGATGCCTTTTGAACACCACTAATGTATCTGCTTCCACAACCTCCCCCTGACAACGCGTTCCAGGCACTCACCACCCTCTGCGTAAAAACCCTGCCTCGCACATCTCCTCTAAACTTTGCCCCACGGACCTTAAACCCCCTGGTGACTGACTCCTCCACCCTGGGAAAGAGTGCCTGCCCATCCACTCTATCCATGCTCCTCATAATCTTGTAGACCACTGTCAGGTCACCCCTTAACCTCCGTCTTTCTAATGAAAACAGTCCAAGTCTATTCAGCTTCTCCACATAGCTAACACCCTCCAGACCAGGCAACATCTTGGTAAACCTGCTCTGCACCCGCTCCAAAGCCTCCACATCCTTCTGGTAGTATGGCAACCAGAATTGTGCGCAATATTCCAAGTGTGGCCTTACCAAGGTTTTATACAACTGTAGCATGACTTTCCAGTTTTTATACTCTATGCCCCATCCAATGAAGGCAAGCATTCCGTATGCTTTCTTGACTACCTTATCCACTTGTGTTGCCACCTTCAAAGATCTGTGGACATGCATGCCCAGATCTCTCTGACTTTCTATATTCCTAAGTGTTTTGCAATTTACATCATATTTCCCCTCTCTAAAAGCAAATTACTGTGGATGCTGGAATCTGAAACCAAAGAGAAAATGCTGGAAGCGTTTTCTCTTTGGCTTCATATTTCCCCTCTAAGTTACACCTACCAAAATGGATTACCTCACATTTGTCTGGATTAAACTCCATTTGCCATTTCTCTGCCCGTCTCGAACCTATCTATGTCCTGCTGTATCTTCTGACAATCCTCAACCCTATCTGCCACTTCACCAACCTTGGTGTCATCCACGAACTTACTAATCGGACCAGCTAGATTTTCCTCCAAATCGTTTATGTATACTATAAACAACAGAGGGCCAAGCACAGAACCCTGTGGAACACCACTAGTCACAGCCTTCCATTCAGAAAAACAAAAGGCCAGAAGTCATGATAATGAAGTTAACAATGACTGACTGAGCAGACCATTGAAAAACTAGAAAAAGTATTCGCAAGATTTGGAACACCGAAGCTGATTGCCGATGATAGTGATATGCAGTTTACTTTGGAGGAGTTTGAGGACTTGGTATACAGCAGATCAAGTCAGCTCTATATCATCCAACAATGAATGGATTGGTCGAACCTTTTGTTCAATCATTAAAGCATACTATCAAAGCTATGAAGCCTAGAGAACATTATCCAGAAGTGTGAACAAATTCCTAATATCTTACCAGAACACCGGACATGCTAACACACAAAGCTCACTGGCAATGCTGTTGTTCAAGAGAAAATTACGGATACAGTTTGGTTTGTTATCTTCACCTGGTACTTCAGAGATTGTCAATGACAACAACTGATCAGCTGATCAGTTACTTGCTGCACAAAGTGAATGCACAGAACCATCTCAAGAGGTTATTCACTTGGATAATCTAGAGAGCTCTACTTCAGAACAGAGACCAGAGGCAGTGGTGAGTACAGACTCTGTTTCTGAGGACTTTTCAATGCCTATAGTAGTAAATACTCAAGAAGTAACATTTATAGAAAGGAATGGGGTCACAGGTCGCCAAGTTGAAGAATGCCAAATTCTACCAAAAAGGACTAAACACCCACCACAGAGACTGTCTTACTGAATTATATATTGTTGCTGCACTAATGAAGTAAAGGGGGAGGGGTGTAATGCATCAGAGAATACATTCTTGCTGGTTATGCATCTTGTCGGTGATGTGTAGTGACGTCAGCAGAGTGCTTGCATCGGCTTTGGGCAGTTCACCATCTTTGATTGTATGGGCAACACCCTTAATCAACAATAATCCAGAGTGTGGGCACCTCCACACCTTTTCCCTTTGTGATAACAAAAAAATATAACGGCTTTCACTGCTGATATATCCCCCGCTACTATTATGTGATATCTTTGAGCTGCTTTGTGTATATAATGCCATGAGAAGAGTGTGAGTTTGGAGAGAGGTGAAAGCTGACTTACCTTTGCGGTGCTGATGAGATAATTCATCCTCTTCCTGCATTGACAGTTGCCCATGGAGTTGACCTATTTCGCAACTGCCTCCTAGGCCAGCAGGGTGAAGTTGATGGACCCTGTGGATACAAAAAGAATCTGCCGCTGGCGGACACATCTAATTGAAGCCTCCCGGGGACCCATGGCTAAACGTTGTTCCTTGGGGCCGTCTCCAGAACTTCCAACCACACAGTTGGGCTGCAGAGAGTAATTTGTGTGTTTGGGTGGCATTAAAATATGGAACTTTGACCCCATGGGGAACGGTGGGCGGATGAATCAATGTCGCCCAACAAGGTGATTCAATGAGCAGTTTGTTCATGCATAATTGTTGATGTTTCAAGCATAAAAACCCAACCTTCCAATCAGCAGGAACCTCACTATTAATCCCATCCCCCATGGCACTTAGTCTCCAGAGCGAAAAATTTCACTCATTAGTTCTAAACCAGGTATCAAATATATCTGAAATGATTCTGAATTGTTTTACTATTGGCTACAATACTTATAAACAAGTATTTGATGGTGTTGCTGTTGGAAAGCATCAATCTAAAATATAACAATGTTGACAGATGTGAGGTTATCCATTTTGGGAGGAATAGCAGCAAAAGAGATTATTATTTAAATGATAAAATATTAAAATATGCTGCTATGCAGAGGGACCTGGGTGTCCTAATGCATGAGTCGCAAAAAGTTGGTTTACAGGTGCAACAGGTGATTAAGAAGGCAAATGGAGTTTTGTCCTTCATTGCTAGAGGGATGAAGTTTAAGGCTAGGGAGGTTCTGCTGCAACTGTATAAGGTGTTAGTGAGGCCACACCTGGAATATTGTGTTCTGTTTTGGTCTCCTTACCTGAGAAAGGACATACTGGTGCCGGAGGATGTGCAGAGGAGATTCACTAGGTTAATTCCAGAGTTGAGGGGGTTTGATTATGAGGAGAGGTTGAGTAGACTGGCTCAGTACTCGTTGGAATTTAGAAGAATGCGGGGGGGGGGGGGGGATCTTATAGAAACATATAAAATTATGAAGGGAATAGATAGGATAGATGCGGGCAGGTTGTTTCCACTGGTGGGTGAAAGCAGAACTAGGGGGCATAGCCTCAAAATAAGGTGAAGTAGATTTAGGACTGAGCTTAAGACGAACGTCTTCACCCGAAGGGTTGTCATCATCATCATAGAATTTACAGTACAGAAGGAGGCCATTCGGCCCATCGAGTCCACACTGGCTCTTGGAAAGAGCACCCTACCCAAGGTCAACACCTCCACCCTATCCCCATAACCCAGCAACCCCACCCAACATTAAGGGCAATTTTGGACACTAAGGGCAATTTATCGTGGCCAATCCACCTAACCTGCACATCTTTGGACTGTGGGAGGAAACCTGAGCACCCGGAGGAAACCCACGCACACACGGGGAGGATGTGCAGACTCCGCACAGACAGTGACCCAAGCCGGAACCGAACCTGGGACCCTGGAGCTGTGAAGCAATTGTGCTATCCACAATGCTACCCTGCTGCCCCAAAGGTTGTGAATCTATGGAATTCCCTGCCCAGTGAAGCAGTTGAGGCTCCTTCATTAAATGTTTTCAAGACAAAGATACAAAGTTTTTTGAAGAATAAATGAATAAAGGGTTATGGTGTTCGGGCGGGAAAGTGGAGCTGAGTCCACAAAAGATCAGCCATGATCTCATTGAATGGAGGAGCGGGCTCAAAGGGCCAGATGGCCTACTCCTGCTCCTAGTTCTTACGTTCTTATATTCTTGTGACAGAATAGTATAAATGAGCTCCTCATGCTGAGAAAGCTGCACAATGGTTCACTCAAAGATTTTACAAATGAAAGAAAATAAACAAATCTGCAAACTTAACTTGGTGCACATTTCTTTGTGAAAACATAAATTGAAGCTTCCTCAACAGTATTTTTTCTTCTTTGAATCAGAATAGTTGCTCAAGTAGTTGCTGTTAGGTTAATTATGTTATTTTGTTTCCATGTTGGTATTTGGCCGGTAAACGCAATGCAAGGTGCTTAATTGCTAAATGCAACACCAACTGATAATTCAGTTCACAGCACACACAAAAACATTATTATCACTGAATCAAGTGTCTAATTTTTATAATGAAAGATTATTCAGTATGGTACATAAAACCAAGTCAGAATTCAAATGCTCAGATGTAGTTACTCTACTGAAAATAAAAATTAACTTCAACAAAGATAAACATGCTGTAGTATGTCTTCTACAAAGCCCTAAGAGTGCCTAAAGCAAGGCGATCCATTAAATCAGGAGAAATAGGCTACATTCTAAATGATGACCCTCTCTTGACTTTCCGAACAGACTAACATTCAGAAAAATGATCTTACTTTTTATTATCTAGTGTGTTCAACACCATAAATGTGTTCCAAGTAATTGCTTTTGGTGAACTATTACTGTGGGGTCTATAGGTTATCAAAGGTCAATATTTTCCAGCTGGTATTGTTCTCGTACAGATGCTTAACACACTTGCAAACTCCTCTATGTGCTGTTTTAATGCGTCTTTTAATCCATTTCAAATATGGTTTCCCCCTTTAAGAAATGGTAGAACTGTGGCACTGCTTGGAGAACATTTGAAATTAGTTAGTCTTTGATGAATCAATTTTCCTTTTTTTTAAATTTAAGAGTACCCAATTCACTTTTTCCAATTAAGGGGCAATTTTAGCATGGCCAATCCACCTACCAGGTGGGCAGCACGGTAGCATTGTGGATAGCACAATTGCTTCACAGCTCCAGGGTCCCAGGTTCGATTCCGGCTTGGGTCACTGTCTGTGCGGAGTCTGCACATCCTCCCCGTGTGTGCGTGGGTTTCCTCCGGGTGCTCCGGTTTCCTCCCACAGTCCAAAGATGTGCAGGTTAGGTGGATTGGCCATGATAAATTGCCCTTAGTGTCCAAAATTGCCCTTAGTGTTGGGTGGGGTTACTGGGTTATGGGGATAGGGTGGAGGTGTTGACCTTGGGTAGGGTGCTCTTTCCAAGAGCCGGTGCAGACTCTTGGGCCGAATGGCCTCCTTCTGCACTGTAAATTCTATGATACCCTGCATATCTTTGGATTGTGGAGACGAAACCCATGCAAACACGGGGAGAATGTGCAAACTCCATATGGCCAGTGGCCCAGAGCCGGTATTGAACCTGGTACCTCGGCGCCGTGAGGCAGCAATACTAACCACTGTGCCACCGTGCTGCGAATCAATCTTCCTTGCTGCATTGCTGAAACCACTTATTAATTCCTCATTCACATTTTTGCCATTTTACTTCCCATGATTTTCCATCTTTGTCATGTATGCTAAAGCTTCTTTTCAACACCAACAACTATTTGCTTTATACAGCACCTTTGACATTGTAAAATGTCCAAGCCACTTCCCAAAAGCAGAAACAGACTAAAGTTGAAACCAAGCAGGCTGAAATTTCCCAGTACAATGGCGACAGGCTGGGAGGCAGCAGGGCTGTCAAAATGGCGGGGAAAGGATTAATAATAATCATTATTAATAATAATAGCCTTTATTAGTGTCACACATAGGCTTACATTAACACCGCAATGAAGTTACTGTGAAAAGCCCCGAGTCACCAGATTCCGGCTCCTGTTCGGGTCACAGAGGGAGAATTCAGAATGTCCAAATTACCTAACGGCACGTCTTTCGGGACTTATGGGAGGAAAATGGAGCACCCCGAGGAAATCCACACAGACACGGGGAGAACATGCAGACTCCACACAGGCAGTGACTCAAGAGGCAATCGAACTTGGGACCCTGACGCTGTGAAGCAACAGTGCTAACCACTGTGCTACCGTGCCACTCATTAGAAGAGGTATTCAATGTATTCCCATTGCCATGCCATATTGCAGTGGCAAAAAACATGGCAACATGGTCGCACATTCAGCAGCCAATTAAGCCTCTAAATGGCCCGTTAAGGGCCACTGTTGGCCTCCATGGGTACTTTGTCTACATTGAGTGGGCCTGCCACCAAGTGAGAACATCACTGAGTGAAATCTGGCAGTATGGGTACTCCACAGAGTAATGACTAACTTCACGGCAACACTCCACTGGTGCTCCATGACCATCTCTCCTCCAGCCCACTCCCCACTACCCCTCCCCTGCAACCCCCAATTACTGGACCAAGGCAGATTTGCCTTTGATAAATCCACTCTCTGGTGCTACAGCCTCAATATTGGTAACCAATGGTGGTGCTCCTGAGGCTGCTGAGTTGTTGGCCCTCCATTTGACAGGCAGCTCTTGAGGACAGAGTTCTGTGCTCAATTGGCCACCACCAGCAATATTCCACTCCAGATCCCACTGCCTGCCAAACCAGAATCATCCTGAAACAAAGAATATGTTGTTAGGAGGGATACTAAATGTTTGCTCAAAGAAATAGCTATTAAAGAGCATGTTAAAGGTGGAGAGTGAAGTGGAGAGTGTCATCGATCTGCCTAGTAACAGCAGTAAAATTAATAGAACAAGGCATGATCAGATGCCCAGCAACAGGTAAAAATCTGACTAGCAACAACAGTAGCAGTATTCAAAAGGCATGATGAGATGTGACTTTCCTAGTAATGAGATTAGAACATAAGAACATAAGAACTAGGAGCAGGAGTAGGCCATCTGGCCCCTCGAGCCTGCTCCACCATTCAATGAGATCATGGCTGATCTTTTGTGGACTCAGCTCCACTTTCCGGCCCGAACACCATAACCCTTAATCCCTTTATTCTTCAAAAAACTATCTATCTTTATCTTAAAAACATTTAATGAAAGAGCCTCTACTGCTTCACTGGGCAAGGAATTCCAGAGATTCACAATCCTTTGGGTGAAGAGGTTCCTCCTAAACTCAGTCCTAAATCTTCTTCCCCTTATTTTGAGGCTATGCCCCCTAGTTCTGCTTTCACCCGCCAGTGGAAACAACCTGCCCGCATCTATCCTATCTATTCCCTTCATAATCTTATATGTTTCTATAAGATCCCCCCTCATCCTTCTAAATTCCAACGAGTACAGTCCCAGTCTACTCAACCTCTCCTCGTAATCCAACCCCTTCAGCTCTGGGATTAACCTAGTGAATCTCCTCTGCACACCCTCCAGTGCCAGTACGTCCTTTCTCAAGTAAGGAGACCAAAACTGAACACAATACTCCAGGTGTGGCCTCACTAACACCTTATACAATTGCAGCATAACCTCCCCAGTCTTAAACTCCATCCCTCTAGCAATGAAGGACAAAATTCCATTTGCCTTCTTAATCACCTGTTGCACCTGTAAACCAACTTTTTGCAACTCATGCACTAGCACACCCAGGTCTCTCTGCACAGCAGCATGTTTTAATATTTTATTGTTTAAATAATAATCCCTTTTGCTGTTATTCCTACCAAAATGGAGAATCTCACATTTGTCAACATTGTATTCCATCTGCCAGACCCTAGCCCATTCACTTAGCCTATCCAAATCCCTCTGCAGACTTCCAGTATCCTCTGCACTTTTTGCTTTACCACTTATCTTAGTGTCGTCTGCTGTCGTTTTACTACCTTCCAACTTCCTGCATCGGTTCCCATCCCCCTGCCACATTAGTTTAAACTCTCCCCAACAGATCTAGCAAACACCCCCCCTAGGACATCGGTTCCAGTCCTGCCCAGGTGCAGACCGTCCGGTTTGTACTGGTCCCACTTCCCCCAGAACCGGTTCCAATGTCCCAGCAATTTGAATCCCTCCCTCTTGCACCATCTCTCGAGCCACGCATTCATCCCATCTATCCTGACATTCCTACTCTGACTAGCTCATGTCACTGGTAGCAATCCTGAGATTACTACCTTTGAGGTCCTACTTTTTAGTTTAACTCTTAACTCCCTAAATTCAGCTTGTAGGACCTCGTCCCATTTTTTACCTATATCGTTGGTGCCTATGTGCACCACGACAGCTGGCTGTTCACCCTCCCCTTCCAGAATGTCCTGCAACCACTCTGAGACATCCTTGACCCTTGCACCAGGGAGGCAACATACCATCCTGGAGTCTCGATTGCGTCCACAGAACCGCCTGTCTATTCCCCTTACAATTGAGTCCCCTATCACTATAGCACTGCCATTCTTCTTCCTGTCCAGCTGCGCAGCAGAGCCAGCCACGGTGCCATGAACCTGGCTGCTGCTGCCTTCCCTTGGTGAGCCCTCTCCCTCAACAGTATCCAAAGTGGTATATCTGTTTTGCAGGGAGATGACCGCAGAGGACACCTGCACTGCCTTCCTACTCTTGCTCTGTCTTTTGGTCACCCATTTTCTATCTCCCTCAGTACCTTTCACCTGCGGTGTGACCAACTCGCTAAACGTGCTATCCACGATGTCCTCAGCATCGCGGATGTTCCAAAGTGAGTCCATCCGCAGCTCCAGAGCCGTCAAGCGGTCTAACAGGAGCTGCAACTGGACACACTTCTTGCACGTGAAGGAGCCAGGGACAGTGGACGTGTCCCTGAGCTCACACATCGCACACGAGGAGCATGACACGGGTCTGAGATCTCCTCCCATGTCTTAAACCTTCGGTTAACTTCAATAATTACAATTTACCAAAAAAAATTAAATAAATAAATAAACAACGAAGAAAAAAATATATCCATATACCAATGAAAAGAAAAAGAAAACAGAAACACTACTTACCAGTCACTGACCTCGAGCCTTCCTCTTGATCTTCACAGCGGTTGTTCTTTTTGGTTAGAGGAGGGGGTAGGGAGGGAAACACTGAAGAAGTGTTTCGGGTTTAAGTGTCACTTGACACCAGCTCCTCCACAAACTACCTTCAAATTAGGGTGATCACGACGGAGGATTGCAAATTTCCCTTGCAACACCAATCAGCAGCTCTGCTCTACTGCCCTCTGCTGGATGCTTGTCTTCACTCGAACAGCTAGGGTCTCTAGCTCAGGTACACCTTCAATTTAGGGTGACCACGACAGAGGTATGCAAATTTCCCTTTCAACACCAATCAGCAGCTCTGCTCTACTGCCCTCTGCTGGATGCTTGCCTTCACTCAAACAGCTAGGGTCTCCAGCTCAGGTACACCTTCAATTTGGTCTGTGCACGACGGAGGTATGCAAATTTCCCTTGCAACACCAATCAGCAGCTCCGCTCTACTGCTCTCTGCTGGATGCTTGTCTTCACTCGAACAGCTAGGGTCTCTAGTTCAGGTACACCTTCAATTTAGGGTGACCACGACGGAGGTATGCAAATTTCCCTTGCAACACCAATCAGCAGCTCCGCTCTACTGCCCTCTGCTGGATGCTTGCCTTCACTCGAACAGCTAGGGTCTCCAGCTCAGGTACACCTTCAATTTAGGCTGTCCACGACGAAGGTATGCAAATTTCCCTTGCAACACCAATCAGCATCTCCGCTCTACTGCCCTCTGCTGGATCAAGACAGAATCACATTTAAATCACACTATTAGTAGAACCAGCTTACCTTGAGTGACTGAGAGCCCAGTGGAGGTATACATGTGCTACCTTCTAGAGTCAAGGAATCAGAGAGAGGCAGAGAGCCAAATACACAGAATGAAGAATTAAAGGAGGAAAATGGTATAATTGCCAGCACTCTCAGAAACAAACATTTAAGTTTACAGCTAACAGCTTGAGAGGCCAGTTCACCACTCACAGCCAGGAGGCTATGCCTGCATCTAAGTCTTAGAGCCACGGCCGTGCAGAAATTTATAAAAGCAGTTCAAATTATCAAAGTGATGTGTAGTTACTATAAATTGGATTTTACTTTCAGATTTATTTAATTTGGATGTTGTTTGGGGAAAGGGGACGTCTGAAGCAGTTCAGGGTTCTTAGATATATTTTGGAAAAAGGGGTACATTCTATATAAACTGTATTTGTGTTTCGTGATTGATATACTTAATTGTCTTAGAGTATTGCCGTCCTATTCGGCATATTTATCTTATCTTACTTTAATAAATAGTCTTTAATAATTGTCACATGATGGCTGGGCTGGTTATTCTCACTGGATTTTCACGTGACTCCTCACACCAATCCAGAATCAAAACTATACACCACCACGCACCAGTGTTTCACCAAATTGGGATTCTCAACAGGTACCAGCAGCGTGGTTCGTGATAGAAAACTGGGGCTCGAGTTTGGGGTCTGAAAAAGCTTAGTGCCTTGGGTGTAGGGGATTTTTGACTGTTAAAACGTAATGAGAATGAGGAACAAGTAGAACCAAGTGAGAATGTGCTATTTAAAGTACGAAGGCTGCAAAAATGGCTCTTGATCTCGTTTGATCTTATCTGGAAGTAGACAATATAACCTTAGCAAGTTTGAAAGTGTGCCTTAATTGATGAAATTGGCAGATAAGTTGCAAATAGTCTTATCTACAGGGCCTCAGAACTGAGCTAGTTAAAAGAATAGCAATGCATTTAAAAATACAGGAGGGGTTAGTCGGAGGCAATATTTCAAGAAGTTGATGAAATTGATTTAGCTAGGGTTCAATTACAAAGAGACATAGAAATTAAGACGTTAGAGATATAGGAAAAAGAGAAGGAAAGAGAAAGGTAAAGAGTTTTCCAATGATAGGAACGAGTGAGGGAGTTTAAAAGGGAAATGGATGCAGCCGCAAGGAAAGAAAGAGACAAAGAGAAAGAGATCGACTTCCAACTTTGCACAGAGGCAGCAGAAACCAAAAAATTAGAGCAGATAGCAGAGGAAGGTGATTCTAGACAGGAAATGAGTGGGGAGATGCTGAGACATATAGAAACTCTCCCAAAATTTGATGAAAGTGATAAGACCATAACACAATAAGAAATAGGAACAGGAGTAGGCCATTCACCCCCTCCGTCCTGCTCCGCCATTCAGTAGGATCTGGCTGATCCGATATTCCTTATGTCCACTTTCCTGCCTTTACCTCGTCATCCTTGGTTCCCTTACTTATAAAATATTATCTATCTCAGCCTTATATATACTCAAGGACTTTGCTCCACTACACTCTGTGGCAAGGAGTTCCAAAGACTCACAACCCTCTGAGAGAAGAAACATATTCTCCTCATCTCAGTCTTAAATTGGCATCCCTTTATTCTGAGACTATGTCCTCTGATCCTAGATTCTCCCGTGAGAGGCATCATCCTCACAGCAATTACTCTGTCAAGGCCCTTAAGAATCATATATGTTTCAATGAGGTCACCTCTCATTCTTCTAAATTCCAATGAGTAGGGTCCCAACCTGTTTAACCTTTGCCAAGACATATTTTGCGCCTTTGAGAAAATAGATAAATAGATTAAATTATACTAGACATTTGGACGCCACCCTTACAGACTAAACGTGTATGTAGGGCTAATAAGTCTGTGCATTTTTGTCAGAGGAAAGTTCTGGGGACTACGAGACAGTGAAGAAAGCTATATTGGGTGACGGTGAGCTGGTACCGAGGCATACAGACAAAACTTTCCAGCCATAAGAATCCAGTCTGGACAAACATATATTGAATTCGAAAGAGTTAAACAAAGTCATTTTGATAGGTGGGTGTGAGCATTAAAATAGAAGAGACCTCTGACACTCAGAGAGATAATTCTGTTGGAGGAATTTAAAGATTTGTTGCCAACAATGATTAGAACTCATATTGAGGAACAGAAAGTTGGAACTGCCAGACAAGCTGTGGAGCTTGTGGATGGCTGGTTCATCGACCAAAGCTTTCTTTGGACCCACTTTTAAATCGGAGAAAGCTAGAAACTCAGAAGGTACGAGAGGGAACAGGCCAGCAAGTGAGGGAATGGTTGGAAATTCCAAGGAGGCTTCACCTCAAAGTAAAACAGAGTCTGTTGGAGGGGTGAGAAAGGTTACAGTTTTCACTGTAATAAACAAGGCCACAGAAAATCACTATGCTGGATGTTAAATGGTCGGCCAATTGGGTTAGCAATCGTAAACAGGGAAAAATCAACGTATACTCTGGAGCACAAGAGATTGGACACCAAGAGAAAGGGTAGCACGAGGTGCGAAAAGGTGTTCACAACTTGTACAAGGGCAGAGTGGGCAGCAGTTGATAGATGTATTTAAAGATTTTGGGCACAATCTAACGGAAACATTTCTAAGTGTCATTTGTGGCGGGTTTTGCTTGGAGTTTCCCGCCGGCTCTGTCGCGAGGTCCCCATTGCTATCTAACCACACTTAGTCACTTTTTGGGCCCTGGGATGTTTCTCATGGGTTCAGCCCACACTTAAGGTGGGATTTACTGGTCATATGCTGGCGCACGGATTTCCCGGCAACAAAGTGTGCTGTCACCGGGAAATCCCATTGACAATGGCAGGGTTGGCAGATCCCGCTGGCGGGCCACCTCCGCTGCCGAAAGCATATAGCGGGGTAGTCAGCAAATCCCTCCCTTAGGGCGCAATTTAACTAAATGGGAACAAAGTCCCATAGCGAGCGCATTTAGCCGCATTTTTCTGGGCACTTGCAGTGCCAGGAAACACAGCGCTATGGAACGGCACACGGGTTAGATAGGAGGCCTCAATGGGGAACACGCCCCATTTTCTGCACCGAGGAGCTCCGCTCGCCAGAACTCCTCAGTGTAGCGAGAAATCGGAAAGCCATTTTTAAATGGCGTTCTGATCTCTGGAGCCCCCGATGCAACCCCTGACCCCCAAGCCCCAACTCACGAGGAGGTGGTCCCTGGACCCCAACTGTATCCTGTAGCCATCTGGGATGGCCACTTCCAACTAGGTACAGAGGAACTCGCAAAGCCTAGCAGGTAAAATGGTCAAGTTAAGGAATCGAACGGAATGATCAGGGATCACCCAATTAGTAAGGCCCAAATCGAAGGACTGCCCAAAAGAGCACGAAAACCTCCCGAGTATAAGAAGAAGAGTTCGCCATATGTTCGCTCTCCCTTGATCCTGGTATCCTGGTCACGACCATCTCCAAGTGTAGCAACACCAGATGCAAGTACAAGTTCAACGCTCGCTACCAGACGGATGAGCCTAGCTGAGCAGTAGTTACTCCTTCGAACCCGATAGATCCAGAATGGAATAGCGGCCAGTTTTATGACCTAAGCCGGGTGCCCGAAGTTAAGTACAGGTTGTCTTAGTCGATAGGTGTAGTTAACTAGTAGTGTTTATGTTGCATGACTAATTGTGTGTAAATAAAGTACCCTTGACCTTGAACTAACTAACTGGTGTTTGGCTCTTTGATCGATAACCGGTTGAAACTTCTGGTGGTATCATTTGATATCTGGTGACTCTAGGCATTAGGACATAGATAACATAGAAAGAAGGGTAAATTCACTGATTGCCACAATTGGAGCAGAGCCACAGAAAGGACAGAGAAAAGAATATAAGAACGACTCACAACAATTCCCACAGCACCCACACAGGGCATCGTGGCCCAATCACCGCCGTGTGAAAAATGCAGGCTTGGCAGTGCCAACCTGGGACCCTGGCAGTGCCCCTGCCAGCTGGGTAGCACCAGCAGTGCCAGGGTATCACCCTGCCAAAAGGGCATGCACATGGGGGCCTCTAATTCCCTGGCAGACCCCCAGGAGTGCTGTTCCATCAGGGCCCCATTTGTGGAGGCCAGCTCTTGCCGAGGTCTTTGAGGTGAAGGGTGGTTCAGGAAACTGCATATTCAAGTGGGACTAGCTGTCTCGCTCTAATATGCAGATTTTCCAAAATATGATCCTGCCGACAATTGGCGGGATTTACATCGCAATGTCCGTGAGATCGTGTTAGATCTCACAAAGCATTGCAAGCTGTGTAGATCCCATGAGCGAGGTCTCCTGGCTTCTATCAGCCATGTTGTGCAATGGCACGCAGCATGGCTGTTCGATCGTGCCCTTAGAATTAAATTTATCACTGAGGAGCTGAACTCACTGACTGGACGTGCTCCCAGTTATTGGGCCACCATTTTGAAAGGGAGCCCCGATCCAAACCCTACCAATGGGCAATGTCACCCTCCCACACATATGTGCAGTGCCCCAAAACCCCCAATGGGGTTGCTGAATGCCCTGCATTTGAAATGAAAATGGAATTAAATTAAATGATGAAATGAAATGAAATAATCTTTAATATCACAAGTAGGCTTACATTAACACTGCAATCAAGTTACTGTGAAAAGCCCCTAGTCGCCACATTCTGCCACCTGTTCAGGTTCACAGAGGGAGAATTCAGAATGTCCAAATGACCTAATAGCACATCTTTCGTGACTTCCCAGGTCTTCCCTTGTCCCCTTTCAGGCCCCCCCTTCCAGGACCCCTACTCTTCACCCCACCCCCCAACCTTTCAGAGGCCCCTTCATACCCACCCTGCAAACGCCATCCTCCATACCCTCTCCACCCTCCTTTCATGGGCATGGCCCTCTTCAGGCCCTGGCCTTTAGCAGTGTCACCCTAGCACCTGGTAAACCTGGCAATGCCAGCCTGGCACCCGAGGAATGCTCCTGATGGCTTTCCAGTGCCATCTGGACACCTTGGAAGTGGCAGGGTGGCGGTGCCAGTTGGGCAGTGCCAAGGAGCCCGCATTTCAGGGAGAGGGCCAGGAGGCCACCCTACACTAACCATGACTACCCAGGGGCCTCGGATGGCCAAGGAGAACCCAGATGCAGTTCCGCCTGGTCCATATTTGTGTGGACCAGTACTGAACAGCACCTGGCTGGGAACTCCCTGGTCATTAGATGCCGGGAGACCAGTAGATCCCAGGTGAGTACGCTTAAGTAGGTTTAATACCTACGTAAGCGCGGGCGGCTTGGTTCCATCCATTGTGGGTCGGACTTAGTCGTGCCTCCTCGAGGGACTTGAATAGATCCCACAAGGCGTAGTGGCTGCCGGGCAGCCTGCAGGAGCTCTCTCCCAGGATCTACCGGCTGTGCTGCGCTCCCATTCTGGCGTGTCGTGGCCGGTAGATCATGCCCCTTGTGTGCAATGGTAAAGTATTTCCTGGTGGACAGGATAGAATGGGCAAAGATATTAAAAGTCTACAAGATACAGCCACGAGTCAATCCCTAATGCGATGGGATAAAGATATTTATTGTCCAGAATGGACATTAAAGGAAAAGTTCTGGTCAGCAGCATTCACTCTGAAACAAAAGAACTTCCTTTAGCAAAAATAACTTACAGAGTAGCTTTAAGACAGGGTGAGTAGTGGTAGGTGTGGCAGAAACCTTGCCCATTGCAGGCATGCTAGCGAATGATATAGCAGGATCCCAGGTGGTAGTGATGCCTAATGTAGTCAAAGCGTCGAGACAGAATGCCGCCACAGAGAAATTACAATCAGATCATTCCAGGGTATTTCTAGATTTCATGATGATGCAATCACGGGTTCATAACCTCAGACTTTAGAGGGACGAGTGTCCAGCCCAAAGTGAGGCCAATGAGATCAGAGACCATTGTTAGAAGCTAAATGAGAATGAGACAGACAGAGAATGAGACTGATGTATTTATTTCAAAGAGGCTGACTGAATTGCAGAAGAGAGACTCAAAATTGAAACAACATTCAGCATTGGAAGCTCAATGTATTCCCGAGTGTTACTATGCACAGAACATATTAATGACAAAGTGGCAACCACCACATGTTAGTAAAGAGGAAATGGGCAGAACTACAACAAATTGTATTACTTTCTGAGTATAGGAAAGAGATTCTGAGGATAGCTGACGAGATTCTATTCGGGGGAACACCTCAGAATAAAGAAAACCCAATCCAAAATTCAAGGACTAAACATGGTGTCACCTTCTTTCGAATCTGTCGCCTCTATCATATAATAGGGAAGCCACAAGCGATAATCAAGCCAGCACCTTTAATCCCTATACCAGCGTTTGAAGAATCTTTTACCACAGTATTAATTGGCTGCATAGGGCATTGCCGAGAACACAAAGTCGGAATCAATGTTTTCTAACTATCATGGATATATCCACCTGATATCCTGAATCCATACCACTAAAAATCATTACCACTAGGAGGTGAGTAGAGGAGTTAACCAAATTATTTACTAGATATGGCTTACCAAAGGAGATAAAATCGAATCAAGGGTCAAATTTTATGTCAGGACTATTACCAGAAGACCAGAAGACATAGGAGCGGAAGTAAGGCCATTCGGCCCATCGAGTCCACTCCACCATTCAATCATGGCTGATTTCAACTCCATTTACCCGCTCTCTCTTCATAGCCCTTAATTCCTCGAGAAATCAAGAATTTATCAACTTCTGTCTTAAAGACACTCAACGTCCCGGCCTCCACCGCCCTCTGTGGCAATGAATTCCACAGACCCACCACTCTCTGGCTGAAGAAATTTCTCCTCATCTCTGTTCTAAAGTGACTCCCTTTTATTCTAAGGCTGTGCCCCCGGGTCCTAGTCTCCCCAGCTAATGGAAACAACTTCCCTACGTCCACCCTATCTAAGCCATTCATTATCTTGTAAGTTTCTATCAGATCTCCCCTCAACCTCCTAAACTCCAATGAATATAATCCCAGGATCCTCAGACGTTCATCGTATGTTAGGCCTACCATTCCTGGGATCTTCCGTGTGAATCTCCGCTGGACCCGCTCCAGTGCCAGTATGTCCTTCCTGAGGTGTGGGCTGGATTCTCCGATCCTGCGGCTATGTCCGCAGGATCAATCTGATCTTACGACCAGAAAGTCGGCACCGCTCCCGCACCAATCCTCCGTCTGGTGGGGGGCTAGCCACTGAGCAGTGTAAATCCCCCAGGCTTTACCTGTGGATACGGCCGGAGAATGGCCGGGTCACTGGCCGTGCATACGCACGCCGGCGGCCTGCAACGGCCGCGGCATGCAGCAGGGCGCCGGCCACGCATGGACGCAGCCTGCCAAGAACTGCCCCCTTGTAATCAGCCTCGCCAGCCCCAGACCACCCCAACCGGTACTCGCAGCCCCCACCGAAGCCCCACCCTGTCAGTGGAATGGTTCCCCCCCCCCACCCGACTGTTGCAGCGCTGGACTCAGTCCACAGCCGCCACGCGAGGTCCCCGAACGGTGTGAGCACACGCGAGCGATGCCGTTGGGACTCGGACCATCGGGGGCGGAGCATCGGGGAAGGACCTCAGGTGACGTCCATTCGGCATGAGTACACCATTTTTGAAGGGGAGGAGCATCGCAAAAACGGCGACGCCCCCGATTCCGGCGTAAACAGGGATTCTCTGGCCGATCGCCGAACGTGATTTCGGCGCCGGAAATCGGAGAATCCAGCCCCATGAGTAGCCTGGTGCTCAAACTGTTGTAAGGACTCTTCCTGTTGATTCCATTATTTCCCATTTATTTTGCTTTGTGATTCATTGTGATCCATGGATGTTTAATGTACATTAACATTTAAGTCGAGCAAAGGAAGTGAGGATCTCAAAAGTTGCAAAATAGTACACTGTGTTGTTGGAGATATATTGCCTTTTGAATAGCAGAACTCAGACTTTTTGGCACCCAAGAGGTCGGAGGAATTTGGTTCAATTGATTGGCAAAACATCGTATTCTGCCCGGTGACAGGCAGTGATTGGGTTCTATCAGAGTGGAATGGTTTTCAGAGGAGGCAGGAAGTGGCAGTCAGATCCGAGATACTGTGAGGCTCTCTCTCTCTCTCTCCAGACATACCGTCTACTGCTGATTTCTGAACCTGCAGAGGAGTTCTTGAGGCCTGGAGGAATCTATAGTGAAAACCGTAACAGACTGAAAGCAAAAGCCTCGAACTGAAAGCTTAGACTGAAGGAAGGTAAACAAGAAGACAACCACCTGAAACAAAGACTCTTATCGTTGGAGTTTGCACATTCTCCCGTGTCTGCGTGTGTCTCACCTCACAACCCAAAAATATGTGCAGGGTAGGTGAATTGGCCATGCTAAATTGCCCCTTAATTGAAAAAAAAAGAATTGGATACTCTAAATTTATTTTAAAAAAGACTCTTATCTGTTGACTTTCATCATTATTTTTACACCCCTTCTTTTCCCTCTGGCATGTGTGTGTGTGTGTGTGCATAGAGGGTGGGGCAATTTAAAGAGTTAAAGGGTTGGAAATTAGACAATAGTTGTCTGGTTACAAGGGGGCATTTGTATTTGCTGCATATTTAATTATAGTTATTGTTATTAATAAACATAAATTGGGTTTAAATTTAAAAACCTGGTGACTGTAGTTATTGGGCAGCCATAGGCCAGAGACTTTGGGAATTTTCTAAGGATTATTTGTTAATTTCAATTGTGTTATGACTCGGGGTAAAGTGAGGCTGGAATTGACCGTGTACTAGCGCAGGGTGTCGTAACACAGTACAAATCATCAGCCGATCATTCAGAGTGCACCAGAGAGGTGGCACCAAACTTTGAAAACCAAAACTGATCAACTCTTCCTTCATGATTGGGACAAAGGGATTCAATGTTTATTATTTGCAATCAGGGATGCACCAAATGAGTCTGCCAAAATTAGTCCTTTCGAATTGGTCTACGTATATGAGGTCAGAGGACCATCGAAATTAATTTGTGAAAAGGTACCAAATATAAAGTCAGAGATTAACTTTTTAGACTACGCCTCAAATCTCAGGAAACAATTGACTGGGACCTATGAGGTGACAAGAAAACATTTAAAGACAGCTCAGCAGGGAATGAAAGCAAGGGCTGATAGGAAGGCTCAGATTCACAGTTTTATAACAGGAGAGAGAGTGTTCGTGCTGTTACCTGCATCAGGCGAACCACTGGAAGCTAGATTCAGTGGGCTGCATCCCAGTGAAAGAAAACTGAGCAAGGTAAATTATCGGGTATGCACCCCAGATGTATGCAAATCACACAGACTGTATCATGTGAGCATGTTAAAGACGTATTGGGTTAGAGCAGTGTTCTTCAAAGTCGGGGGCGCGGGCGGGTGTCGGGAGGGTCACGGAGCCATTGTCCGCGGCGCTCCCGATCGCGCAAATTCCCGTGCAGCAGCCTGCTTTTCATAATGCCGGCTGCAAGCGGCCGCGAACATGTTAAAAAAAAAAAATTTGCCCGCATTGCGCATGCACACACGATGATCGGCGCTCATGCACATCGGGCAAGCATGCGCAGAGCGGCCACTATTTTTTTAAACGGTTGCAGCTTTTTGTTTTACAAGTTCTGTAGTGGTTTTTATTCATTTATTCATTTATTTTATTCATTTAATTTTTATTTTTTTCATTTATTTAATTCATTTTTTTTTTTACAAGTTCGGGGGGGTTTTATTAATTTTTTTCATTTATTTTATTCATTTTTTTTACAAGTTCGGGGGGGAGGGGCTTTATTTGATAAAATTTTACAGGATAAAAATGCAGAACTTTGGACAGATAGAGACTCCATACTTTCCGACACCAGAAGGCTTCACCTTCATCCAACAGGTTCCATTGGAGGACCGTGTGCGAGGTCCAAAGGGACCCAAAACCATTTCCTCCATTTTAGTCAGCAGCAAACAAGGTAAGAGAAAATGGTGGGTCGCGCAGGTCAGCTGGCGTGGGTCCCAAAGGTCGGCCGGGTTGGGTCCCGAAGGTCGGCCGGGTTGGGTCCCGAAGGTTGGCCGTTTGGTAAAAATGGGTCCCCGGAAAAGAAGTTTGAAGAACACTGGGTGAGAGGAGATGAGAACAAGTAGGAGGTCTTGTTATCAATGAAGCATGGGGAAGATAAGCAGCAAAATCTGACTTCCCTATAATTCACTTGGACAATGAGGAAGTACTGGACAATTCAAACCCGTGGTTAAGAGCGGCACGGTAGCACAGTGGTTAGCACTGTTGCTTCACAGCTCCAGGGTCCCAGGTTCGATTCCGGCTTGGGTCCCGGTCTGTGCGGAGTCTGCACGTTCTCCCCGTATCTATGTGGGTTCCCCTGGGTGCTCCGGTTTCTCCCACAGTCCAAAGATGTGCAGGTTAGGTTGGTTGGCCATGCAAAATTGCCTTCAGTGTCCAAAATGATTAGGTGGGGTTCTACAGAGAGTTGTGAATGCAGCCCAGTTCATCATGCAAATCCACCCCCCCATCCATTGACTCTGTCTAAACCTCCCGCTGCCTTTGGAAAGCGGGCAGCATAATCAAAGACCCCTTCCCATGCGGGTTAATCACTCTTCCAACTTCTTCCATCGGGCAGGAGATACAAAAATCTGAGAGCATGCACTAACAAATTCAAAAACAATTCTTCCCCGCTGTTACCAGACTCCTGAATTACCTGCTTCTGGACTGATTTGATGTCTTCACACATCTTCTCCATTGAGTAGAACTGCACTCCTGTATGCTTCACCCAAAGTGGGCCAAAATGTGACAGATAGAGTTTTACATGGATAAGTGAGGGGTCATGCATTTTGATCAAACAAATGGAAAGGCAACTTATTATCGAAATGGGGAGAGACTTTGGGGTGCTCCGATGCAGAGGGATCTGGGTATCCTCATGTATGAGTCACAGAAAACAAACATGCAGGTGCAGCAGATAATAAGGAAAGCAAATGGAATGTTGGCATTTATAGCAAAAGGAATTGAGTATAAAGGTAAGGAAGTGTTGTTGCAACTATACAAGGCATTGGTACGACTGCACTTGGAGTATTGCACACAGTTTTGGTCCCTTTATTTGAGGAAAGATGTAGTGGCATTGGAGGCAGTTCAGAGGAGGTTCACTAGGTTGATTCCAGAGATGAGGGGTTTGTTGCATGAGGAGAGATTGAACAGTTTATGCCGATACTCTCTAAAGTTTAGAAGCATGAGGGGAGATCTAATTGAGGTATACAAAATGTTGAACAGTATGGATAAAGTAGATGGGGAGCAGATGCTTCTTCTTGTGGGGCATTCTAAAACAAGAGGGCATAATATTAGAATAAGAGGTAGCAAATTTCAAACAGATTTGAGGAAAAACGACTTCTTCCAAAAGGTTGTGAATCTGTGGAATTTGCTACCCCAGAGTGCGGTGGATGCTGGGACAGTGAGTAAATTTAAGGAGGAGTTAGACAGATTTTGAATTGGTAATGGGTTGAAGGGTTATGGAGAATGGGCAGGACAGTGGAGTTGAGGCCAGGATGGGCTCAGCCATGATCACATTGAGGGTGTTTAGGCTAAATTGCCTACTCCTGCTCCGAGGTCATGTGTTCTAGGCAGGAGATGCTCTGGCTGATGTCACAATCCAGCTCTTGGTCTGTAACATTGTAGGTAACAGATGAGGAACATATCAGCCATGATAGAATGGTGAAGCAGACTTGATGGGCCAAATGGCCCAATACTGCTCCTATATCTTATGAAGTTATGAATACATTGTGTATACATTGGGCAGCATGGTAGCATTGTGGATAGCACAATTGCTTCACAGCTCCAGGGTCCCAGGTTCGATTCCGGCTTGGGTCACTGTCTGTGCGGAATCTGCACATCCTCCCCGTGTGTGCGTGGGTTTCCACCGGGTGCTCCGGTTTCCTCCCACAGTCCAAATATGTGCAGGTTAGGTGGATTGGCCATGATAAATTGCCCTTCGTGTCCAAAATTGCCCTTAGTGTTGGGTGGGGTTACTGGGTTATGGGGATAGGGTGGAGGTGTTGACCTTGGGTGGGGTGCTCTTTCCAAGAGCCGGTACAGACTCGATGGGCCGAATGGCCTCCTTCTGCACTGTAAATTCTATGATCTATGTTTTTTATTCATGTATGGAATGATCTGTCTGGATTGTACACAGAACAATACTTTTCACTGTACCTCGGTATACGTGATTATAAACAAATCCAATCCAATCTAATCTAATCCAGTCCAACTATATCCTCTTCTTTGTCCCCTACGGTCCTGTCTGTAGGGCTTATGCCAGGTTATGCAGGCTGCCTTGCTTCAATAACAGCTCCCAACTGCTATAGTAAATCTGTTCTTAAAATGCTACCCTCCCCTGTTGAGCATACCCAGATTTGGACCTGCTCCCTTCGGTCACCTATTTCACGGTACTGCGGTTCCCGTTCCTCCCATCACGCGCTGCAATTGTTTAGTGCGGTTCCTGAAATGAAAATGAAAATTCCTGGTTTTGCATTGGTAAATCAGTTCTGGATATAGCTGCCACGGTGTCTATTAACATTGCACAATGCTAGCTCTCTAACATTGCTTCCAAATACAACCAGAGGGCCCTAACTGAGGTTCTGAGGGCCGCTATCTGTAATTTCTGCCCCAATAATTTCTGCAATTCAAATGCAGTCATTTGGATCCCCGGCTGGTGTGGTGTCCATGCAGAGCCATTGGGAGGAGGCTCTGGGTAGGGCTTTGTCTGCTAGTGGCCCTGTCTTTCCTTCACCCTCCCCCCCCCCCCCCCCCCCCCATTTTGACCAGCAATACTGTCTTTCATGGCCGATCTTACTGCAATAGTCATCGACCGATCCTTCCTATAGACATGCCTCGGCACTCTCTGGCAAAGTGCCCTTTATCATAGAATTTACAATGCAGAAGGAGGCCATTTGGCCCATCGAGTCTGCACCGGCTCGTGGAAAGAGCACCCTACCCAAGGTCCAGACCTCCACCCTATCCCCATAACCCAGTAATCCCACCCACCACTAAGGGCAATTTTGGACACTAAGGACAATTTATCATGGCCAATCCACCTAACCTTTTTGTTTCCACATAAAAAGCATTCTCCTGGAACTGGAACCCCTGGGTTTGTAGTGGGGTTACCTTAGAGTTTATCTAATTATGGATTTCGACTTTCATGGCCCAAATAATAATTTCCGGATAAGTATTTTCCACCGGGAGACCAATCTCTATTATTCAGGTTAGGGCCGGACTGAATCCATCCTTCAGCATATTCAGGAATATCTCATCTTTTTTAGAGTATTATTTCACCCTCCATCATCTACATAAGCCCTAAACTTTCTTTCCCCATAATTCTCTGCTGATTCCTTGGGCCCTTTTAATGAGGGTCATCTTCATCCAGTCAGCATGTCCTCGTCCTAGGGCCCATCCTAAGTCACGCTTAAACCCATCATATTTTTGGTGGGTTGTCCCACCTGCCACAGTTATCCTATTTTGTAGGGCTGTGGTAACGTCTGCCAAACTGGACCAGCCAGTTTTCCCTTTACTAATAATCTTACATCATCTATGGTTTGAATTTCCCATAATTGGTCCATAATTTCCCAGAAGGCGGAGTTTGTATGTTCTTGGCGCAACGTGCCGTGCTTGTCCATAAAGATTTATTTCTCGGTTACGGTCAGGGGCATTTCTTGAGTGACCGTTCTGGCCGCTCCTCCTCCCACAATGGGAGATTTTACTCTGGTTTGAATTGGTGCATTGGGCATGGATGGGATCGTTGTATTATAGGGGGTGGATTGTCATTATACTGGGATACTTTGTCTGCTATGCTTCCCCAGTCTATTCTCTGGTTCCATCCTCTTTTATCTTCTATCTCTGGGAGTGAGCGATATAGTGGTCCTGCCATTGTCCTTCCTGTTGGTTCTTTAAGTATTTCCTCCTACGCTGCTTTAGCAGCAGCTACCTGTTTATCCTGGGCCTCGATTCGGAGACGGTTTTTCATCATAGCAGCAAGTATGACAGCTTTTTGCTCGGGCTCGACGACTCTGAATTATGTTCTCTTGCCACCATTTTTCTTAATAATTTTTTATGTTCAGTCACTACAATTTGTATTATGCTGCCATCGGATTCCAGTTGAGGAGCCCCCATTTTGGCCATCATCAATTAGGTGCCCAGCACTAACCTCTCAACATCTTTCCCTAGTCCATCTTTGTTTACCCAACCATTAGCATGTACTCAGCGTTGCATGCATCTGCCGCTTACTACTTCTCCCTTTTGTTCAGGTCGCTCAACTTATGGGTCCGGCTGCCTGTTACACAATTCCCCCATCTACTGGGTGGTAAATAATTATGTACTGACCCGCATAGGAGACGCATCATGCCACCAGAGTCCAGTGAGCAACACTGTTCCCAGCACCAATTTCTGTAGGAGCGTTTTTCAGAGACTAAGTATCAAACTTACTTTCACGAGAGGGATTCCCTTCTTAATTACGGCTCAGTTAACACAAAGACTCGTGGAGACAGCAACTCTACTTAAAGACGGTCCTTATTTTCCAAGCTTGGCCACCGTACTTGGGTGAACGATCTGGGGCAGTTCCAGATCGACTCGAATTTTACAGAATTTTTACTTCAGTAATTATACAACTTTCAAAATGGTAGTAGCCCACTCGGCTGGACATGATCCAGTCATTGCGGCTATAGATTACATACACTGACCAATGAAATTTGTTTTTAGGCAACATGGACAGCTCGTGGACCTTTAGGGTCCTACTCATGTCCACAGCAGGTCAGGCAGCATCTGTGGGGGGAGAAACACAATTAACATTTACGGTCGATGTCTTTCCATCAAACTGGAAGAAGTTGGAGAGTTAGCCATTTATAAGCAAGTAAAGCGCTGGAATAAAGGAGGGTGATGGTGGAAAAGAATGAAAAGGAAGGTTTGCAACAGGGTGGAGGGCAGGAGTGGTGAAATAATAAAAAGGATGATGATAATGGGATAATTAAGAAACAAAGGATAGGCCCAGAGGATGGGTAAATGGTTACAGCAGAACCACCACTATACACGTTGCCGAAGAAAATCCGAATGTAATTTAAAATTAACATTAAGTCTGGAAGGTTGGGAAGTGCCGAATTGAAAGGTTAGAGGGGGGGCAATTCTCCCCCCATAAAACTCAGTGTGAACTCAGGCATATAACGGTTGAAAATCCCGCTAGCTGTTCCTGCATGTTTCCTATCGCAATCCACTCACATTTATGCTGGAATTCTCCGGCCTTTCGCTGGCGACGGGATTCTCTGGTCCCACCGGCAGCACACTCTCCCAGAGGTTTCCCAACAGCGTGCAGTAGCTTCAATGCAAATTCCCATTGGCACTGGCAGGGACTCAGAATCCTGCTGCCAGCAAATGACACGCTGCCTCCCGCCGCTGACAAACACATGGGGTGGGATTCTCTGATCCTGAGGCTAAGTGTTGACGCTGTCGGAAACGCCGTCGTGTTTCTCGATGGTGTCAACACAGCCTCAGGATAAGCAATCCTTGCCCCTACAGGGGGCCAGCACGGCACTGGAGCAGCCCACGTTGCTCCAGCTGCTGATCCCGGCGTCAACTGGGCGCCGCGGGGTCCGCGCATGCGCAGTGGCACTGGCGCCAACATACGCATGCGCAGTGGCTCCTTTCTCTGCACCGGCCCCAACGCAACATGGCGTAGGGCTAAAGGAGCTGGCGCGGAAGAAAAGAGGCCCCCAGCCCGAGAGGACAGCCCACCGATCGGTGGGCCCCAATCATTGGCCAGGCCACAGCGGAGGCTGCCCCCAGGGTCGATCCCCCCCACAGGCCGCCTCCGGACCCTTCCACGCCCAGATCCTGCCGGCTGAGAGCAGATTAGAATAGCGCCGGCAGTACTCGGGTTTTTTCCTGCAGCCATTCGGCCCATCCCGGGCCGCGAATTGGCGGGGGGGGGGGCGCGTAGAACGGCCCCCAACCAGCGCCGCACCGACCACGCCAGTGCAAATGGCACCAATTTTCCGCTCTGCGGAGAATCACGTCCCGGCGTCGGGGCAGCATGGCATGATTCGCGCCGGTCGCAGGGATTCTCCGGCCAGGCCCTGGGCTGAGAGAATCCCGCCCATGACTAGGAGTTTGGAGAATCCTGCCGTTCATCATTTTTGGGCGCTTGGGGAGATTCTCACTGAATTCCTCAACACTTGTTTTCTAGAGTGGAACGTGAAGGCGGCAGCAAGACTGGATCCCCAGATATCAGGGTGCCTTATAAAGACCTTAAAGTTGTTAAAGGCCCCCCACCCATGGACATCGTGACCCCCCTGCAGTCATGGCCAACAACCCCAATCCTTGACGCCAGAGTGGCAACCTTCCCCCATCACTAAATGTCTGTCTCACCCCCTTCCCCACACCATGCAGGCATGCGGGTGATCCGGACCCCTTCTCAATTCATCCTCGCTTGAATCGGGGCATCGGGCCTCCGCCAAGTGAGTGATACGCACAAAAGGTCCACTGAGGACACCCCGTTTAAGGTCCCCCCCCCTTTAACAAAAAACAAAGAACAAAGAAAAGTACAGCACAGGAACAGGCCCTTTGGCCCTCCAAGCATGCACCAACCATGCTGCCCCTCTAAACTAAAATCTTCTACACTTCCGGGGTCCATATCCCTCTGTTCCCATCCTATTCATGTATTGTCAAAATGCCCCTTAAACGTCACTATCGTCCCTGCTTCTACCACCTCCTCCCGCAGCGAGTTCCAGGCACCCACTACCCTCTGTGTAAAAAACGTGCCTTGTACATCTCCTCTAAACCTTGCACCTCACACCTTAAACCTAAGCCCTCTCGTAATTGAACCCCTCTACCCTGGGAAAAAGTCTCTGACTATCCACTCTGTCTATGCCCCTCATAATTTTGTAGACCTCTATCAGGTCGCCCCTCAACCTCCTTCGTTCCAGTGAGAACAAGCCAAGTTTATTTAACTTCTCATAGCTAATGCCCTCCATACCAGGCAACATCTGGTAAATCTTTTCTTCACCCTCTCTAAAGCCTCCACGTCCTTCTGGTAGTGTGGCGACCAGAATTGAACACTATACTCCAAGTGTGGCCGAACTAAGGTTCTATACAGCTGCAACATGACTTGCCAATTTTTATTTTCAATGCCCTGGCCAATGAAGGCAAGCATGCCGTTTGCCTTCTAGACCATCTTCTCCACCTGTGTTGCCCTTTTCAGTGACCTGTGGACCTGTAAACCAATATCTCTCTGACTGTCAATACTCTTGAGGGTTCTACCATTCACTGTATATTCCCTGCCTGTATTAGACCTTCCAAAATGCATTACCTCACATTTGTCCGGATTAAACTCCATCTGCCATCTCACCGCCCAAGTCTCCAAACGATCTAAATCCTGCTGTATCTTCTGACAGTCCTCATCGCTATCCGCAATTCCACCAACCTTTGTGTCATCCGCAAACTTACCAATCAGACCAGTTACATTGTCCTCCAAATTATTGATATATACTATGAACAGCAAAGGTCCTAGCACTGATCCCTGTGGAACACCACTAGTCACAGCCCTCCAATCAGAAAATCACCCCTCCATTGCTACTCTCTGCCTTCTATGACCTAGCCAGTTCTGTATCCACCTTGCCAACTCATCTCTGATCCCGTGTGACTTCACCTTTTGTACCAGTCTGCCATGAGGAATCTTGTCAAAGGCCTTACTGAAGTTCATGTAGAGAACATCCACTGCCCTACCTGCATCAATCATCTTTGTGACCTCCTCGAAAATCTCTATCAAGTTAGTGAGACACGACTTCCCATTCACAAAACCGTGCTGCCTCTTGCTAATACGATTCCTACTTTCAGGCCCCCACTTTCAGGCACCCCTTCAATGTGATCCCTTCGGAACCCCCCTTCATGCAACCCCATCAGGTCTCCCCTTCATGTCCCTCCTTCAGGCCCCCACAATTCCATCTCCTCCCCCACCCTCTTCATGCCCATGACCTCTCTTAGGCCCTTCCCATTGGCAGTTCCCTTTGGCACCATGGCACCCCAGCAGCATGGCAGTGCCAACCTGGCCCCCTGGAAGTGCCAGGTTGGCATTGCCAGGGAGCCAAGGGGAAGCCCTGTCACCGACCACTCGGGGAAAACAATGACCTCCCAGCCCCCTGGCGTGGCCATCATGTCTGGTTTCTGTTTTTGGAAACCAGTACTGAGTTGCGCCAGCCTCATGCTGTGCTTGCGGGAGTGGTGAATTCTGCAAACTGGGAAACTACGGCCCTGAACGGACTCCGCATATTTATAGGTTCATTTAAATATGCGAGTCTGGTTCACACCCAGCTTGAACTGCACCAGGTGCCGCTGGCAGGGAGCATTGCACTCTGTTCGCTGGCCGACACAAAGCCTGTTTATGGGCTCTCCCACTATCCTCCAGGAATAGCAGGACAACCGCTGGGCACAACAGCAGAGTAGAATCAAGGCCTAGATTCTGTTTGTTAAACTTTTGAGCTTCAGTGGATCAGTATGTGAGGACAGGGAGCTCAGAGTGGGAGTGGGGTGATGATTAAAACGGCAAGCAACCGGGAGTTCAGAGTCACACTCATGAAATCAATGGCAGTATTGAACAAAGCAATCACCCAATCTGGAGTAAATCTCCCCAATGTAGGAAGGCTGCAACATAAACAGCTAATGGCCTATTAAATTAAAACAAGTAAATACGTTTCATATGTAAGAGTGTTTCATGTCATGTATGGTGAGAAAGAAGGAGGTGAAAGGTGATGTGTTATGTACTCTGGGATAACACTGGTTGCAACTGGATGCAGCTTTAACCAAAAGATACTCCAGACCTTGAAGTTAGTTCAATCTGATTTATTGAACCAGTAGCACAGTTAGCACAGTTCTCTGTGAGTTCGACTCTCTGCTAACCTAAGTGTGGTTACTCTGTCTGACTGAACCAGACTAGTTCTTAGCCAAGTGCTGGAGGTGTGATACTGTACATGCACCCTGACTCACTCTGTAGATGTTCATCAGTGGAAAGAGACGGAGTGTGAGTGCCTCATGCCTTTTGTAGTGAGATACCACCCCTGAGTATCCTGCCTGCTCATTGGTCATGTCCTGTTCTCTGTGTTCATTAGCTGCCTGTCAGTATATCATTATGTGCTTGTTTGCAAAACATGACATCTCCCCTTTTTTTTTGTGTATGTTCTGTTGGCCTGTGGAAATATATATACAAGTGGTGGCCTAGACCAGCCTATTTACAAACGGTGGCATATGTGAAAGTATTTACATGTGAAGACAGCTGTCTAAAACGAGAAAACAGAACATAACAAACAACACAAGTGTTCATAAGTCCAGTCTCTGTGGTTTGCGCCTGAGACTTGTCGACCGCCAGAGAAGTGGTGGTGGGGACAACGGCGCCTTGACGGGCGGGATGGAAGCCTGACTGGTGGCCTCGTAGTTTGAGGTATCAGGAGGTGGCAAAACAACGGACGGAAACGGAGAAGAAAGCGGTTGCGGGCAGGCAACTTTGCGCAGTGCCTGTCTGTTCCGACGCAAAACAGAACCATCAGCCATATGGACAACATACGAGCGAGGTGCAGCCTGTCGAACAACAGCTGGAGCAGACCAACCACCATCCGGTATCTTGATCCTGACAGTGTCTGCCGGGGATAACACGGGCAAATCGGTGGCATGAGCATCATAGCCCTGCTTTCGCTGGTTTCGGAGCTGCTGCACCTTCTGCAGCACCGGGAGGTGATCCAGGTTGGGCAAGTGTATGGCTGGGAGTGTCGTCCGCAGGTGCCTTTCATCAGGAGTTGAGTCGGCGACATGCCAGTGGACAGTGGGGTCGCTCTGTACGCAAGCAGCGTGAGGTAAATGTCAGAAGCAGAATCCGCCGCCTTGCAGATGAGCTGCTTCACAATGTGCACCCCTTTTTCAACCTTCCCATTGGACTGCGGATAGTGTGGGCTGGAAGTGACATGTTTGAAATGGTATGATTTGGCAAACATAGACCACTCGTGGCTGCTGAAGCACGGGCCATTGTCACTCATGACAGTGAGTGGGATACCATGCCTGGAGAATGTCTCCTTCCAGGCCTTGATGACGGTCCGAGATGTGAAGTCTGAGAGCTTCACAACTTCAGGGTAATTGGAGAAATAGTCAATAATCAGCACGTAGTCATAACCATTCGCACGAAAGAGGTCGATGCCAACTTGGCTCGTTAAACAGGGCCCATTGTTCGACATGACGGTGAGCGGAATGCCATGGCGAGCGAAGGTTTCTTTACATGCTCTGATTACAGCTGATGATGTCAAGTCGTGCAGACGTATGACTTCAAGATAATTGGAAAAATAGTCAATTATGATGACGTGGTCCCTGTCCAGCGCATGAAAAAAGTCCACACCCACCTTTGCCCAGGGGGATGTTACCAAGTCTTGGGGCTGAAGCGTCTCAGGGGGTTGCGCCGGCTGAAACCTTTGGCAGGTGGAGCAGTTGAGCACCATGTTGGCGATGTCGTCGCTGATGCCCGGCCAGTACACAGCTTCTCGGGCCCTCCGCCTGCACTTTTCAACCCCGAGATGGCCTCTATGCAATTGTTCGAGGACAAGCCTGTGCATGCTGTGTGGGATCACAATCCAGTCCAACTTTAGGAGGACACCATCAATGATGGCCAAGTCGTCCGGGACATTGTAGAATTGTGGGCACTGCCCCTTGAGCCACCCTTCCGTCATGTGGCGCATCACACGTTGTAGAAGGGGGTCGGCCGCAGTCTCACGGCGAATATGGGCCAGACTTGCATCAGTAGCAGGCAGATTGGCCGATGTGAAGGCCACATGTGCGTCGACCTGACAGATGAAACCCCCAATTCGGGCGGTGTGCTAACTGCTCTGGACAGGGCATCCGCGATGATGAGTTCCTTTCCCGGGGTGTAGACCAGTTGGAAGTCATACCTCCGGAGCTTGAGTAGAATGCGCTGGAGGCGAGGGGTCATCTCATTGAGGTCCTTTTGTATGATGCCGAACAAGGGGGCGATGGTCGGTTTTCACGGTGAACCGACGAATACCATACACATAGTCGTGGAATTTATCTATGCCGGTTAACAAACCCAGGCACTCCTTCTCAATCTGCGCATAGTGCTGTTCTGTGGGGGTCATGGCCCACGAGGCATAAGTGACCGGGGCCCATGATGCAGTGTCGTCCCGTTGCAGGAGTACCGCCCCAATGCCAGACTGGCTGGCATCAGTCGAGATCTTTGTATTTCGAGTAGTGTCGAAGAACGCCAATACCGGGGTGGTGGTGAGCTTGATCTTGAGCTCCTCCCATTCCTTCTGGTGTGCGGGCAGCCACTGGAACTCCGTAGTCTTCTTCACCAGGTGGCGAAGAGCCGTTGTGTGGGAGGCAATATTGGGAATAAACTTCCCCAGGAAGTTGACCATCATGAGGAAGCGTAACACTGCCTTCTTGACTGCCGGCTGCGGCATGGCTGCAATAGCTGTCACATTGTCTGCATCCGGACGCACTCCTGACCGGGATATGTGGTCCCCCAGAAACTTTAGCTCAATTTGGCCAAAAGAATACTTGGCTCGGTTGAGGCGCAGGCCGTGTTCTCGTATCCGAGCAAAAACACGCTGGAGACGACTGATGTGCTCCCGTGGTGTGGTGGACCAGATGATGACGTCGTCAACATAGACGTGCACCGCTTCGATGCCCTCCATCATCTGTTCCATGATGCGATGAAACACCTCGGATGCCGAGATGATGCCAAACGGCATCCTATTGTAGCAGTACCTGCCAAAGTGAGTGTTGAAAGTGCACAGCTTCCTGCTGTACTGATCCAGCTGAATCTGCGAAAAACCCTTTGAGGCATCAAGCTTGGTAAAAATTTTAGCCCGAGCCATTTCGCGCGTGATTTCTTCCCGTTTGGGTATGGGGTAGTGTTCCCTCATGATGTTATTGTTCAGGTCTTTTGGGTCGATGCAGATCCGGAGTTCGCCAGAGGGCTTTTTTACGCACACCATGGAGCTGGCCCATGGCGTTGGCTCCGTGACCCGGGAAAGTACTCCTTGGTCCTGCAGATCCTGCAGCTGCTGCTTGAGGCGGTCCTTGAGTGGTGCTGGGACTCTACGAGGTGCGTGAATGACCAGGGTGGCGCCGGTTTGAGCTGTATTCTGTAAGTGTAGGGCACTGTGCCCTTGCCCCCGAAAACGTCCTGGTTGTGGGCGAGGAGCGAGTGGAGCTGTGCCCTAAAGTCTGCATCCGGGAAATCGGACGTGCCTTCTGGAGACAGAGTGTGTACCCGCTGAACGAGGTGGAGAACCTTGCACGCCTGTGCGCCTGGCAGAGAGTCCTTCGAGGATCCAACTATCTCAAAAGACAGTGTGGCCATGAACGAATTGTGTGCAACCTCGAGCTGGCAAGACCCCATGGCCGGGATAACATTACCGTTGTAATCGACCAACTGACAGCGGGATGGCCGAATCGGTGGTTTGACCTTCAAGGCGTAGAAGGCTGACCATGCAATGAGATTGGCGGAGGCACCAGTGTCTAAACGGAATGTGATTGGTGATCGGTTGACCGTTAGGGTGGCACACCATTCATCGCCCGGATTAACGCTGTGCACTGGCATCGGTTGGTGGGTCCTACTTGGGGACATCCAATTTCTGTCTATTACCGCAACGCAGGAGGCTTCCCGGTCGTCGGTATCACTGGTCTTATGTCGTCAGGGTATGACTCGGTGTATGGAGGCTGAATGGCCCACACGTCCCTGCGAGGCTGGCGGAATTGCGGAGCGTTGGCAGGTTGAGCTGCTCGACAGCAGGCAGCGTAGTGGCTCATCCTGCCACAGTGGAGGCATTGTCGAGTTTTGGCTGGACATTGCTGCTTTAAGTGTGCGGATCCACAGTTGCCGCACGTCGTGACGTCATGGCGTTCGTTGCGCCACCGCGCATGTGCAGTTCGGTCCTGCGTAGAGCGCGCCTGCGCGTCACGTCCCTCTGCGTCAACGTCCCCTCTTTTGGCACGTACAAGCGCGGGAGGCCTCGGAAAGCGCGCAAAATGGCCGCCCTCGTCCGGGCCGCGGGTCGGGAGGAACTCGATCGACTGGACCCGCTCGGCCTCATAGGACCCCTGCCGTGCCGATTTGGCAGCCTGGAGTTGGGAGTACCGGCTGGTCATGTTTTCGTGGAGGACGCAGGTTTCGATGGCGGTGGCTAGGGTGAGGCTCTTTATTTTGAGGAGCTGCTGGCGTAGGGTGTCCGAGGTGACCCCAAAAACTACCTGGTCCCGAATCATGGAATCGGAGGTGGCCTCATAGCCGCAGGACTGCGTGAGGATACGGAGGTGTGCCAAAAAAGATTGATAGGCTTATCGTTACCCTGCCGGCGCTGCTGGAAGAGGTACCTCTGTTAACTGTTAACTTCTGGCTGTGGTTCGTACTTCACCAGTTAACCTGTGGACCCAGCCCTTGCACTATCTTGGAGAGGCACTCAGCACATGGTGTATGTCTGAGTGGCACGCTGTGAGCTCTGTGCTCTGAGCTATCTCCTGGAGGAATGAGCGGGAACTGTGGTGTTCCCTGTTTTATAGTGCGTGTGCTCTCACTGGTGATTGGCTGCGATGTGTGTGTGTTGATTGGTCCATCGACCTGTCCATCAGTGTGTGTGTGTGTGATTGCACCATGATATTTTAATATGGATATCATGACAAGACTGACCACAGACCCTTGGTTCATATCATTCACAAGGACTTGAATGACATGACGCCCAGGCTTCAGCGCATTCTACTTTGACTCCGAAGGTACGATTTTGAGTTAATATACACATCAGGCAAGGAGCTGATAATTGCGGATACCCTGTCCCACTCCATCACCTCGCCCTGTGAACAGGTTGACTTCATCCGCCAGATTGAGGCACAGGTGCAGCTGTGTGCCAGCAACCTCCCGGCCTCAGATGAAAGAGTGATCAACATTCGAGAAGAGACTGCCAAAGACCCTCTTCTGCAGCGTGTAATGCACCACCTTGCAAATGGCTGGCAAAAAGGGCAATGCCCTCAGTTCTTTCATGTGAAGAACGACCTGACAGCCGTCATGGGGATCCTCCTCAAGCTAGATCGTATCGTTATTCCTCACAGTCTGTAGAGCTAAGTGCTCAAACAAATCCACGAGGGACACCTAGGTGTCGAAAAGTGTCAGCACAGGGCCCGGCAGGCTGTCCAATGGCCTGGAATCAGTCAGGACATATCCAACATGGTCCTCAATTGTACGACCTGCCAGCGTTTCCAGCCTGCTCAAGCGAAAGAAACACTCCAGCAACACGAGATCGTGACCTCTCCGTGGTCCAAGGTGGGAATCGACCTTTTTCACGCCAATGGGCGTGACTATGTGCTCATCATAGATTACTTCTCAAATTACCCGGAAGTTGTGAAGCTGTCAGACCTCACATCAAGGACAGTCATCAAGGCCTGCAAGGAGACATTTGCCAGGCATGATATTCCACTCACTGTCATGAATGACAATGGTCCCTGCTTCCACAGCCAAGAGTGGTCCAATTTCGCCAAGTCGTACCAATTCAACCACATTACCTCAAGCCCACACTACCAGCAGTCCAATGGGAAGGTCGAGAAAGGGGTCCATATAGTGAAGCAACTGCTCTGCAAGGCTGCGGACTCTGCTCCTGTCTTCAACCTTGCACTGTTGGCGTACAGGGCAACGCCTCTGTCCACCGGTATGTCTCCGGCTCAACTCCTCATGAATAGAGACCTGCGAACGACTGTTCCGGCCATTCACTTACCAGACCTGGATCACCTCCCAGTGCTGCAAAAGGTGCAGCAACTCAGGAATCGGCGAAAGCTGACATACAATGCTCATGCTACCGATTTGCCTGTGCTATCTCCGGAGGATGCTGTTCGGATCAAGCTACCTGATGGAGGCTGGTCAGCTCCACCCGTTGTGGTTCGACAGGCTGCTCCCAGGTCGTTTGTAGTTTGTGTGGCTGATGGCTCCATTGTCAGGTGCAACAGAAGGGCACTGCGCAAACTTGCCTGCCCACCACCAGATCCTACTTTTCCATATGTTGTTATGCTTCCTCCGGACACCTCGCACCATGAGGCCACCAATCTGGCAGCAATCCCGCCTGTCAAGGCGCCGTCGTCCCCACCTCCACCTCTCAGGCGGTCGACAAGGATCAGATGCAAGCCCCAAAGATTGGACTTACAGACATTTATCTTGTAAATTTTGTTCTGTATCTGCACGCTAGACACCTTTCATGTACATATTCATCCACTCGCTTTCATCCACTCGCCATTTAATGTTATTAGTTCTACATGTAAATACAGTCGCATATGCTCTAAGCAACCAACATTTTTTTTAAAAAGGGGAGATGTCATGATATGCACTCATGCACATAATGAGATACAGACAGGCAGTGACAGACACCCAGTACAGCCAATCAACACACAGGACAGAACACAACCAATCACCAGGCAGAACACCAGAGGGGAGTTTCCCACTATGAAACACATGAGGTATCAGCACTCTGCCTCTTTCCACTGGTGACAACTGTAGTGGCAGTCAGGGTGCATATATCAGTTAGCACATTCTACATCTGGCTCAGGGCTAGTCTGGTCTAGTTAGTTATAGTAAGCACGCTTAGATTAGTAGAGTGTCAAACCCACAGCGAACTGTGTGCACTGCTTAACAAGTTCAATAAAGCGTATTGAACTAACATCAAAGTTTGGAGTGTACTTTCAAGTACAACTGCATCCAGTTGCAGCCCGTATTACCCCAGGGTGATTAACACGACAGCTTCCTGCTGTAGTTGGTGCATGATTACAAAGCCTTAATCTTCCTGGTATCATTCCATAGAATCGCTGCAGTGCAGAAGCTGGCCATTCGGCCCATTGAATTTGCATCAACTCTCTGTAAGATCATGTTATGGGCCAGGGCTTAGAAACCCCAAAGTGTATTATGAAGCTCACCTGACCTATAACATTTATGTTGAATTTGGCTAGGATGAGCACAAGAGCCTTCCCTTCAGGTGTGATTCATCAGACTGCCTGGGCACTTTATCAAAACAAAGTTTATTATAAGAATGTAGTTAACATATAAAACAGTTAGCAAGACGATGTTCTCAATTGCAAACATGATAAAACACACAACAGCTACAGTAATCTATATATATAACTTTGAATGAATCGCCCTTAGTAGCTGTTCCAATTCAATACAAAATTCAATTAAACCAAATCCGTCCTCGTGGGGGGGGCGAGGGGGATCCGACTCCGGGGGGCATAACCATAGTTACCAGGCCCGCGATCGGGGCTACCGATCGGCAGGCGAGCTAATTCTGGGGGGGGGGGGGGGGGGGGCGGTGCCTATGTTCCTCCGCCGGGTCCCTGTCGGGCTCTGCCATATTGTCCGGGAGCCGGCGTAGAGACGGCATCCCACCCGCATGCGCGGACCCGCGCAAGTCATGGCGCACATGCGCGGACC
This sequence comes from Scyliorhinus torazame, assembly GCF_047496885.1. Taxonomy (NCBI): domain Eukaryota; kingdom Metazoa; phylum Chordata; class Chondrichthyes; order Carcharhiniformes; family Scyliorhinidae; genus Scyliorhinus; species Scyliorhinus torazame. The sequence goes on along the minus strand of NC_092710.1, from coordinate 228,314,719 downwards.
TGCGCTGGACGTGGCGTGCATGCGTGGACCCACACTGGCCGTGGCGCACCGGGTTTTGAGTGCCGGAGCAGCAGACAGCACTCCGGCGCCGTACTAGCCCCCTAGGAAGGGGTGATTGCCTGGGCCTGGAAGCCCCTTGATGCCGGCGTCGCTCGCGCTGACTTTGACGCCGGCATCAACACTTGGCCGGGATTTCAGAGAATGCCGGCCTCTATCTTTAAAGTTACCAAGGCAGTTTGCCACACCCAATGAGCTTTCAGTTCACAGGAACAGCTTCATAATAAAAACAGAGAAACACTGCTTCTCTTCTGCAGTCCAAAGCAACAAACCAAAACTGAAACCCAAAACACTAAAACCCCCTCTCACCTGACAGTCACAGCCCAACTCCACCCACAAATTATACCACTGACATCAATAAAAGCAAATTACTGCTGGAATCTGAAACAAAAACAGAAAGGACCAGTCCCATTCAAGCGAGATTACAGTGTGCAGGGTCATGCCCTTGAAAGGGATTTTGGTTTAATTAGATGTTGTATTGAATTGGAACAGCTACAAGCCATGTGGTCAAACAAAACCTTTCTTAAAGGGACACTCACATGACAATCACCCTACTTGACCCACTCACCCACCCTATTCCTGTAATCTCATAAACCCACCTAACCTGCACATCTTTGGACTGCGGGAGGAAACCGGCACCAGGAGGAAATCCACACAGTCACAGGGAGAATGTACAAACTCCACATGGACAGTAACCCGAGGCTGAAATCAAACCAGTCCGTGGTGCTGTGAAGCAGCAGTGCTAACCATTTTGCCACCATGCTGCCCCTCTTTCACTTTTCATAGACTATTGTTCAAAATAAGACATTATGAAAGACCTTGGTAAGCAGGAATTGACCTGTATAATTCTTTGATGGTGACCACTTGTCATGTTTTGAGATTTTGATTATTTGCTTTAGGAGGAGCAAATATTACACTGTCACTTTGACAAAGGGTCATCCAGGCTCAAAAAGGTAGCACCCTTCCCTCTCCACAGATGCTGTAAGACCTGCTGAGATTGTCCAGTATCTTCTGTTTTTGTTTCAGATTCAAGCAGTAATTTGATTTTATTACAATGTCATGATTAGGCTAAATCCAGATCTCAAGGAGTTAAATCAAGATAACACACATGACATCTGGGAAAGCATATTAGACCCAGCAACTGAGACCAGATGAAGTGCCTGTCAGATTAGTATTTCTTGCATACTACATCAGTTCATTTGAACACAGCAGGGGATTGCTGCCAGGGGACCCATACTTAATAAGGCACGATAAGGATTGATTGCTAGCACAAAGGGATATTCTCGGACACAAAGAGCTGGAGCGGGTCAGAAGGCAAGTCTTTGGTTTCCTCTTGAGTTGGAACATTAGGTAGACTCTAGAAATTTGGAGCAGAAATACTCAGAAAGGGAGAGGTTGCTCTCCATAAAGATAGAACCAATCAGTTCAGTTTATATAATTTGGCCTGAATCAAAAGCCAGGTTTGTATAAATTACAATATTTAATGTTACACAGAGTTTGAATTCCAGCAAAAACTACCTTCCATTCATTAATATAATGCATCCAAATAGACTTGTTTATTCATTTACAATTGGGCTTTATGGAGTCATAAAGTCACTTTCAACACAGAAGAAGGCCGTTCGGCCAACTGAATCCACACTGGCTCTTCATGCAGCAATGCATTCAGTCCAATTTCCCTGTTCTATTCCATTAGCTCTGCAAGTTCATTTCCTGCAAATGCCCATCCATGTTCCTGTTGAAATCATTGATCATCTCAGCTCCTATTGCAGTTGTGCGTTCTAAGTCATTACCAATTGCTGCGTGTAGATTTTCTTCTTTACCTCCAGTTGCATCTCTTGCCCAAAAACCTAAATCTCTGTCCCCTTGTTCTTGTACCAACAACTAATAGGAGCAGATTTACATATCTCCCGTGTGCAAACCTGCCACGGGGTGAAATCTTTGTAGCCCCAGCTCTAAGTCTTCTGGGAAATATGGCCAAGTTACAAGAGACACTACTGTGATGAGAGGTGTGGCCAATTAAAAAAGATTCTAAAGAAATCACACAGGTTTTCTGGAGACCTTCTGGAAATGCAGTGATTGTAAATTATCAGACACTTGGACCAGTTTATTCGCTGGCTTTGAAAGCAGACCAAGGCAGGCCAGCAGCACGGTTCAATTCCCGTAACAGCCTCCCCGAACAGGCGCTGGAATGTGGCGACTAGGGGCTTTTCACAGTAACTTCATTTGAAGCCTACTTGTGACAATAACCGATTTTCATTTCATTTTCATTTCAGTGCCCTTATTTGCGAGATGAATAAAGAACAAACACAGGTTCACGGTTTAACCCAATTTTGTTCACAATTCTCTCACTCACACAAAATATGTCTCAGACTTACAGCTGGGTTCTAGATATTATCCACTTAATGAAGGAGGTTGGCCAAACTATGTGCACTCAATGTGAATATCTTGTCTGGGCCCAGAACCCAGGATACCTTCTTCTTGCAATGGTTGTGCCTGGAGGATTCACAGGTTATTGCTGAAGATCTACACCAATGTTCCTTCTTTTATACTGGTTCTGCTAGACTGAGTCATAGGTATATGACTATACCTGGCCTGAGTTCTATTGTCCCATCCGGACTTAAACTCATTAATGGGAATAAACAGGATAGTCCTGTTCAGCCAGGATGATTCAATCAAGATCCACTGTCCTCTAAAACACTCTTGTCTGACAAGCTATTCACCCATTATGGAGTCTTGTGGCCGCTTTCATTTTTACAAAGTTGATGACCTGTGTCTGGCAGTTTGTTACATATTCATCGCATGGTCTTGTTCTTTTGTGTAAATGCGAGTGGATAATCACAAAGTCCATTTTGCGATAATGAATTTATATGTTGTCTTAGGTGCTCTTGCAGATGGCCCATATCGATTCTAGCCAGGGCTTCATTTGGCATTTCTGTTCTGGGCCTATGGGTCTTGTCAGCCTGCTCCCAGTACTATGTCAGTTTCTACAACAGGATACAGGACAGCAGGAGGCCTGTAGCCTCATTAACAGCTCAAGGAACCAGAAAAACAAAGTCTAGGAATAAAGCAGAAGCAGGATGAAAGATAAGTGTGAAGAATAGCAGACCATAAAGCATTAGCGGTTGCTATGGTTTGACATCAGTATTTTCTAGCATCTGGCTGAACAAATAGATCTTGTTTACTGGATCTGTAGAACAGAACATGGGTGGCACGGTAGCACAGTGGTTAGCATCGTTGCTTCACAACATTAGGGACCCTAGTTCGATTCTCAGCTTGAGTCACTGCCTGTGCGGAGTCTGCACGTTCTCCCCGTGTCTGCGTGGGTTTCCCCTGGGTGCTCCGGTTCCTCCCACAAGTGCGGAAAGACATGCTCGTTAGGTGAATTAGACATTCCGAATTCTCCCTCCGTGTGCCTGAACAGGCGCCGGAATGTGGCGACTAAGGGATTTTCACAGAAAATACATTGCAGTGTTAACGTAAGCCTACTTGTAGCACTAATAAAGATTATCATTATAACTTCAGCAACCAGAGGGTCATAAAAGTGACATCACCAAACCTTTGAAAAGTTGGAAGATTTTGTATAAACAAGCAGTAATTTGAAAAACCCTGGGATTAACCATAGCAGAAGATCACCCCCAGTCAGGGGTTCAGTGAACAGATGTTTTTGGGGGCGGAGAAGGTCATGCGCAGTACCTTACAAACAGAGACTAAAAAAGGCTTTTAGATTTGGCAAAAACATTGCAGTTAACATTGCCTGACAAAATACAAAAAGAAGAGGTAATTGCGGCGGTAGCTCAGCTTTTAAAATTGCCTGAGACACAGTCAGAATCATTGGAAATGGCAAGAATTCAATTACAGATCAAGCGGCTTGAACATGAATAACAATTAAAGCAGTTTGAATCCGAAATGAGGGAAAAAGAAAGAGAAAAGGAGAGAAAGGAAAGGGGAAAAGCACTCGCAGAACGAAAAGCGAGAGAAAGGGAGGTGCAGATCAGAGAAAAAGAAAAAGAGAGAAAATGGCCATGAAACGTGAAAGTCAGTTAAAATTGGCAGAGGTAAAGAGAAACGTACAGTCTGAGGATAGTGATGAGGATAGTGAGAAAGAGTGTCATCATCAAAGATTTGATGGGGATCTATTTAAATATATCCAAGCATTGCCAAGGTTTGATGAGAAGGATGTAGAAGCCTTTTTCATTTCATTTGAGAAGGCAGCTAAACAAATGAAATGGCCACAGGACATGTGTGTATCACTCATTCAAACAAAGTTGGTAGGTAGAGCTGGTAAAGTGTTTGCATCACTATCAGAGGAGGTACTTGGGACGTATGAAGACGTGAAAAAATCCATCTTCGGTGCACATGAATAGTGCCTGAAGCCTACAGACAAATATTTTGAAATTTGAGGAAAGAACCTGGTCAAACATACATGGAGTTTGAAAGGATCAAACAGAATAATTTTGATAGGTGGATAAGGGATTTGAAAATAGACCAAATGTATGAAGCTCTTAGAGAAATTTTAATTTTGGAGAAGTTTAAAAATGTAATTCCTGATGTAGTGAGAACTCATGTGGAAGAGCAGAGGATTGAAACGGGGAGATTAGCAGCAGAAATGGCAGATGATTATGAATTAGTTCATAAATCAAAGTTTAGTTTCCGACATCAATATCAGCCTGTGAGGGATAGAAAATGGGGAAAGGAGAAATACTCAGGTGGTAAAGGTAAAGGGGATCTGATGGGAGATAATAAGGATAGTGTACCTCAGATTAAAAAAGAAATCCAGGAGCATGGAAGAAAAATGAAAAGTTTCAGATGTTTTTACTGTAATAAACTCTGTCATGGAAAGTCACATTGTTGGGGTTGAAGAAAAGCACTGGGAAGGTTGATGTGGTAAAACAGGATAAGCCAGTGGGGTTTGTTAAAGTGGTAAAGGAAAGCCCAATTGAAGCGAAGGAGGTGCAAAAGAATGTAGAGCTTGATCAAGAGATGATTGATAAGAAGGTGCCAGATCTCTTTAAAGAATTGACTTGCATGGGTAAAGTTTACTCGCGCGTACCAGGAGGAGTAGGTAAAGAAGTCAGAATTTTAAGAGATAGGGAAGCTAATCAATCTTTGATGGTAGTGAAGGATGAGGCGGTGTAGAGATCTACCATGCGGATTTAGTGGCACTTGCAACACTAAAATTCAGTAGAAATTTGAGTTAAAACTTCTCGGGTGCAAATAGGAATCTTTTATTGCCTCTATTTGATTACAATTGACAGTCACTTAAAGCTTATTCTCTAATAAGTCCGGCTAGCAAAAAGGACTTAAAGAGAAGCAACTTGTACACAATTTAACTTTCAAAATAATACAGAAATGGTTTCTTGCTTACGGCAAAACAGCTTGCATTTACTTCAAGAGTTAGAGTGGAAAAGTGAAAGTATAGAGACAGCGAATAGTTTAGCTCAAAGTATAGATGATTCATGAATAAAGATGGCCAAATGGACCCTTACGGTTATACAAAATCATATCAGTCTTTAGCCATCTATCTACACCCCTATGTAATCCTAATTGGTTTGGGATGGAATCAAATGAGTTTGATTTGACGGTTAGCTGTCAATGTTCAATGTGCAACATTAGTTTTAAATGTTTCATGTCTGAATACTTGTGCATGTTATGGAATGCGATTCTGTGCTGTTATCACGACCAGTTTAAACTGGACTTCTGCTGACTTAGCTGTTAGCCACATTGTAGACAATAGCGCCTTAATGTTGCTATGGTGCCTGCCCTGTCCTTGATCTAATAAATGGTCCAGCACAAGTATAGTGTCAAACTGTCTTGCAAATGTATTTGTTAGCTCAGTAAAAGTGTTGTTGTAATCTATAATTGAATTATGCTGTGTCATGCTGTTTTGTGTCTCTATTGAAGCTATATGTTTTGAGATGACCTGAGGTTATGAGTTAATTTAAAATGGGTATTTAAAACTGGGGTTTAATATTTTACTCTAAATAGCCATCTTTTACCTGTATTATAAAATAGTTGGTTTCTACAGGCGGATATTTTTAGTTCAGGAAAGATATAGATATAGATATAAAACGGATGTATCAGAAAGCATATATGGAAGAGGAATCTGAGTGTATACCAGAATGTTATTCCATTAAAAATTATGTCTTAATGAGAAAATGGAGACCTTTACATATGCAGGCGGATGTAAAGTGGGCAGAAGTTCATCAACTGGTATTGCCGGTAGGGTATAGAAAGGAGGTGTTGCAAGTAACACATGAGGTGCCTGTAGGAGGTCATTTGGGAGTAAGGAAAACGCAAGCTAAAATACAAAAACATTTTTATTGGCCTGGACTACAGAAAGATGTAGTTGAATTTTGTCAATCATGTCACTCATGTCAAGTGACAGGGAGACCTCTAGCGGTGATAAAACCGGCACCCTTAATACCCATTCCAGCTTTGAGGAACCTTTTACAAGGGTCCTAATTGATTGCATAGGACCGCTTCCTAAAACAAAAAGTGGGAATCAATATCTTTTGACTATAATGGATGTGTCTACTAGGTTTCCAGAGGTCATTCCAGTATGCAATATTACAGCTAAAAAGATTGTGGAGGAGTTACTTAAATTCTTTACCAGATATGGACTACCCATAGAAATACAATCGGATCAAGGATCAAATTTTACTTCGAGGTTATTCCAGGAGGTTATGGATAGCTTAGGAGTAAAACTATTTAAATCAACTGCTTACCATCCAGAATTGCAGGGAGTGTTAGAACGGTGGCATCAGACGTTAAAGACAACGTTGAGGGCTTATTGTGAAGATTATCCAGAGGATTGAGATAAAGAAATTCCATTTGTACTGTTTGCAATTAGTGATGCACCTAATGAGTCAACCAAATTCAGCCCTTTTGAACTAATTTCTGGTCATGAGGTAAGTGGACAACTTAAATTGATTAAGGAGAAATTGGTGAGTGAGCAGCTGAAATTACATGATTGGATTTTGTGTCAAATTTTAGGGAACAATTAAATAGAGCAGGTGAATTAGCTAGACAACATTTAAAAGTTGCACAGCATGTGGTGAAACAGGTAGCAGACAAGAAAGCAAAAGTTTGCAGTTTTACCAGTGAGATAAAGTTTTAGTATTGTTACCAATGGTAGGTGAACATTTAAAGGCAAGATTTTGTGGACCCTATCAGATTGAAAGGAAATTGAGTGAGATGAATTATTGGGTAAGAACGGCAGATAGAAGGAAAACTCACCGAGTGTGTCATGTGAATATGCTTAAAAGATATTTTGAAAGGGAAGGAGAGCAAAAGGAGGAGGTTTTAGTGATTCTAACTCAAAGTGAAGAACTGAATCCAGATGACTCTGAATTTGACATTCCTCAAATTAAATTGGATAACTAGGATGTTCTTATAAATTGGGATAAATTATTGAATTACCTTCCAGAGGAAAAATTAACTGACCTGAAAGAGTTATTATATCACATGGGCAAGTTTGTGGAAATAAACTGGGAAGTACTAAAATAGTTATACATATGTAGATGTGGGAAATGCTGTTCCAATTAAACAACATCCATATAGACTTAATACTTTAAAATTGGCACAGGTTGAAAAAGAAATTGAAAGTATGCTTAAAAATGGCAAAATTGAAGTGGGTTGCAGCCAATGGAGCTCATCCATAGTGATGGTACTGAAGCCGGACGGTACCCAACGATTGTGTGTGGACTATAGAAAGGTTAATGCAGTTAGAAGAACTGACTCTTATCCTATCCCATGTTTGCAGGACTGCATTAAGAAGGTGGGACAATCAACTTTTATCTCCAAACTGGATTTATTTAAAGGTCACTGGCAGGTACCTTTATCCGAAAGGGAGAAGGAGATTTCAGCTTTTGTGACGCTAAATGGTATATACCAATTCAAAGTTATGCCATTTGGCATGAAAAACGCCCCAGCCACATTTCAAAGGTTAACTAACAAAATCATGGACTTCCAGGTGCGGCTATGCAGAGCTAGGTTGCATATTCGGCAGCTCCCGCTTGGAACGGACTTTTGGGCTCTTTTACAGGGCCCCCACGGCATTTGTTTGACATTTCCCAGTGTGGGAAGAAGACTGCAGCATTTCCCTGACAGTGTCCCCCAGGAATGTTATGTCTTTTGGCTACCAGACCAGGCAGAAACAGTAAAAGATTTGGCTGTAACTGCAGGATAAACAGAGCCTCTTCCAGCATGCAGGCGCGGGAACTGCAAGCTTAAAGCTGCAATCTGACTTGACTCTATCAAAGGTGAATTCTAGCAGCAGAGGGAACAACTGTGAAAAGATCTACCAAGGTAATTGAAGAAGTAGGGATGAGGCTTCTGGTGGCGGCCATGGAGGAGTAGGTCGCGCATTCGGCAGCTCCCGTCTGGAACCGACTCTCAGACCTTTTTCAGGAGTTTCCATAGACTTTTTGGGGCAGACTGGTGAAGCAAACACTGCCAACTTCTATGAAACGGACCAGAAGTGTAACGGCCAAAGGAGCGGCACTGGAGCAACGGGAGAAGCGAGGGAAAGAAAACAAAATGGCGGTGGCCAGGGACAAAGGGGAGCTGCAGGAGTTCATCAAGCACTGCTTCGAGGAGCAGCGCGAGGAGATGCGTAAAGAGATGTTGGCGCCTCTGCTTTCGGCAATTGAAGGACTCGGGATCACGCAGAAGGCCCATGAAGCTAAGATCCAGGAGGTACAGAAAAGAGTCAGTCAGAACGAGGACGAGCTCGTGGGCCTGGCGGTGAGAGTGGAGCAGAACGAGGCGCTACACAAGAGGTGGGCGGGAAGACTCGAAGACCTGGAGAACAGGTCGAGGAGAAAGAATCTGCGAATCCTGGGTCTCCCTGAGGGAGTGGAGGGGGCTGATGCCGGGGCATACGCAAGCACGATGCTCGAGGCGATGATGGGCACGAAGGCCCTTTCGAGGCCGCTGGAGTTGGACGGGGCACATCGGGTGCTGGCGAAGAAGCCCCAGGCAAATGAGCCGCCAAGGGCGATGGTGGTGAGGTTCCACCGGTTCACGGACAGAAAATGGGTCCTGAGATGGGCCAAGAAGGAGCGGAGCAGTAAGTGGGACAATGCAGAGATCCGAATATACCCGGACTGGAGCACGGAGGTTGCAAAGCCGAGAGCGGGTTTCAACCGGATCAAAGCGGCGTTGTACCGGAAAGAACTGAACTTCGGCATGCTGCAGCCAGCACGACTGTGGGTCACATACAAGGGCCAACACTATTACGTCGAAACGCCTGAAGAGGCGTGGACCTTTGTACAAGCCGAAAAGTTGGACTCTAACTGAGGGTTTGTGAGGGTGGGGGGGGGTGTTATGGGGTGTGATGTGTGATGGTTGTTGTATATAGGGGGTCAATCATGCGCAGGAAATGTTACATGGGCTGGGGGAGAGAGACAAGGCCGCGACAGGAGTGCGCCAGAGGGGGCGGAGCGGGCTTTGGAAAGCGAGGGTTTTTTTGCCGCGCGCGGGAGGAAAGGCGGGAAGGGGAACGAAGGAATGCATTTGGATTGGGAGACTCCCACGCGGGAAGGTCAATGGGACGGCGGGGGAAGCCGGGGTCAGCAGGCGTCAGCTGACTTACGGGAGTGACATGGGGGGAGCAAAAAAGCTAGACAGGGGTCTAGCGGGGGGGAGGGGAGGGAGGGAAGGTGGGGGGGGGGGGAAAGGGTTGCTGCTGCACTGGCCGAAAGGGAATGTGACACAGAAGAGGTGGGGGACTGGAGGGTGAGGGAGGCGTGGACACGGGACTGGCCCAGAAAAGGAGATGGCTAGTCAGCGGGGTGTGGGAGGGGTGAGAGCCCCTCCAATCCGGCTGATAACGTGGAATGTGAGATGCCTGAATGGGCCGGTGAAGAGGGCTCGAGTGTTCGCGCACTTAAAGGGACTGAAGGCGGACGTGGCCATGCTCCAAGAGACACATCTGAAGGTGGCGGACCAGGTCAGGTTAAGAAAGGGATGGGTAGGACAGGTATTCCACTCGGGACTGGACGCGAAGAATAGAGGGGTGGCAATATTGATGGGAAAGCCGGTGTCATTTGAGGCCAAGACTATTGTAGTGGACAATGGAGGGCGATATGTAATGTTGAGCGGTAGGCTGCAAGGGACGTGGGTGGTGTTGGTAAACGTATACGCCCCGAACTGGGATGATGCAGGATTGATGAAGCATGTTGATGCGCATGTTGGGGCGCATTCCGGACCTGGAGGTAGGAGGCCTGATAATGGGAGGGGACTTCAATACAGTGTTGGATCCAGCACTGGACCGCTCCAAATCAAGGACTGGGAAGAGGCCGGCGGCGGCCAAGGTACTTAGGGGGTTTATGGATCAGATGGGGGAGTGGACCCATGGCGGTTTGCAAGGCCACAGGTCAGGGAATTTTCTTTCTTCTCCCATGTACACAAAGCCTACTCCCGGATAGATTTCTTTGTTCTGGGTAGGGCGCTCATCCCGAGGTTGGAGGGGACGAAGTATTCGGCTATAGCCGTTTCGGACCATGCCCCGCACTGGGTGGAACCGGAGCTGGGAGAGGAGAGGGACCAACGCCCGTTGTGGCGGCTGGATGTGGGACTGCTGGCGGACGAGGTGGTGTGTGGGAAGGTGAGGGGGTGTATCGAAAGGTACTTGGAGGCCAACGACAACGGGGAAGTGTGGGTGGGGGTGGTATGGGCGGCGTTGAAGGCGGTGATCAGGGGAGAGCTAATTTCCATTAGGGCTCATAGGGAGAAGACAGAGGGTATGGAAAGGGAGAGGTTAGGGGGGGAGATTTTGAGAGTGGACAGGAGATACGCAGAGGCCCCGGTGGAAAGATTACTTGGGGAAAGACGGCGGCTCCAGACGGAGTTTGACCTGTTGACCACAGGGAAGGCGGAGGCACAGTGGAGGAAAGCGCTGGGGGCGACCTACGAGTATGGGGAAAAGGCTAGTCGGATGCTGGCACACCAGCTCCGGAAGAGGATGGCAGCGAGGGAAATAGGGGGAGTCAAAGATGGAAGGGGAGCCACGGTTCGGAGTGTGACGAAAATAAACGAGGTATTCAAGGCCTTTTATGAGGAGCTGTACAGATCCCAGCCCCCAGCGGGGGAAGAGGGGATGAGACGATTCCTAGATCAGCTGAGATTCCCAAGGGTGGAGGAGCAAGAGGTGGCTGGTTTGGGGGCACCAATTGGGTTGGAGGAGCTGAGCAAGGGTTTGGGGAGCATGCAGGCGGGGAAGGCCCCGGGACCGGACGGATTCCCGGTGGAGTTCTACAGGAAGTACGCAGACCTGTTGGCCCCGCTACTGGTGAGGACCTTTAATGAGGCAAGAGAGGAGGGGACCCTGCCCCCGACAATGTCGGAAGCGACAATTTCTTTGATGCTAAAGCGGGACAAGGACCCAGTGCAATGTGGATCGTACAGGCCGATCTCGCTCCTCAATGTGGATACAAAGATGCTGGCAAAAGCGCTGGCCACGAGGATCGAGGACTGTGTCCCGGGGGTAATCCACGAGGACCAGACGGGATTTGTAAAGGGCAGGCAACTAAACACCAATGTGCGGCGGCTCTTAAACGTGATAATGATGCCATCGGAGGAGGGAGAGGCGGAGATAGTGGCAGCTATGGACGCGGAGAAGGCCTTTGACCGAGTAGAGTGGGAGTACCTCTGGGAGGTGCTGCAGAGGTTTGGGTTCGGGGTAGGGTTTATCAATTGGGTTAAGCTCCTTTACAGAGCCCCGATGGCGAGTGTAGTGACGAACCGGCGGAGGTCGGAGTACTTTCGACTGTACCGAGGGACGAGGCAGGGGTGCCACCTGTCCCCCTGTTGTTCGCATTTGCAATCGAACCATTGGCCATGTCATTGAGGGAGTCTAATAAATGGATGGGGGTGGTCCGAGGGGGAGAAGAGCATCGGGTGTCGCTATATGCGGATGACCTGTTGCTGTACGTGGCGGATCCAATGGAGGGGATGGTGGAGGTCATGCAGACTCTATGGGAGTTTGGGGAGTTTTCGGGCTATAAGCTCAATGTAGGGAAGAGTGAGCTCTTTGTATTAAGGCGGGGGACCAAGAAAGAGAGATAGGGGACCTACCGCTGAGGAGGGCGGAGGGGAGCTTTCGGTATCTGGGGATCCAGATAGCCAGGAGTTGGGGGACCCTACATAAACTGAATCTGACGAGGTTGGTGGAGCAAATGGAGGAGGATTTCAAAAGATGGGACATGTTACCGCTCTCGCTGGCAGGTAGAGTGCAGTCGGTCAAAATGGTGGTCCTTCCGAGGTTTCTGTTTGTGTTTCAGTGCCTTCCCATCGTGATCACTAAGGCCTTTTTTAAGAGAGTAGGCAGGAGTATTATGGGATTTGTGTAGGCGAATAAGACCCCAAGAGTAAGGAGAGGGTTCCTGGAATGCAGTAGGGACCGAGGAGGGTTGGCGCTGCCAAACCTTGGGAGCTACTACTGGGCAGCAAATGTGGCGATGATCCGCAAGTGGGTTATGGAGGGAGAGGGGGCGGCATGGAAGAGGATGGAGATGGCGTCCTGTAAAGGAACGAGCCTGGGGGCGTTCGTGACGGCACCGCTGCCACTCTCGCCGACAAAGTATACCACGAGCCCGGTGGTGGCGGCAACGCTAAGGAACTGGGGCCAGTGGAGACGGCACCGGGGTGCAATGGGAGCATCGGTGTGGTCCCTGATCAGGGGTAACCACCAGTTTGTCCCGGGGAAGATGGACATCTTCCAGAGCTGGCATCGGGCGGGGATTGGAAGAATGGGGGACCTGTTCATCGATGGGACGTTTGCGAGCCTAGGGGTACTGGAGGAGAAGTTTGAGTTACCCCCGGGAAATGCCTTTAGATATATGCAGTTGAGGGCTTTTGTGAGGCGACAGGTGAGGGAATTCCCGTTGCTCCCGGCACAAGAAGTTCAAGATAGGGTGATCTCGGGTGTATGGGTTGGGGAGGGCAAGGTGTCGGAAATACACCAGGAGTTGAAAGAAGAGGGGGAAGCGCTGGTAGAAGAATTGAAGGGTAAATGGGAGGAGGAGCTGGGGGAGGAGATCGAGGAAGGTCTGTGAGCTGATGCCCTAGGTAGGGTTAATTCCTCCTCCTCGTGTGCCAGGCTCAGCCTGATACAATTTAAGGTGGTCCACAGAGCGCACTTGACGGGGGCGAGGTTGAGTAGGTTCTTTGGGGTAGAGGACAGATGTGGAAGGTGCTCAGGGAGCCCGGCGAACCATGCCCATATGTTTTGGTCATGCCCGGCACTGGAGGGGTTCTGGAGAGGAGTGGTGGGAGCAATATCTCAGGTGGTGAAAGTCCGGGTCAAGCCAAGCTGGGGGCTAGCAATATTTGGAGTAGTGGACGAACCGGGAGTGCAGGAGGCGAAAGAGGCTGTCATTCTGGCCTTTGCGTCCCTAGTAGCCCGGCGAAGGATCTTGCTAATGTGGAAGGAGGCGAAGCCCCCCCAGCCTGGAGGCCTGGATAAATGATATGGCTGGGTTCATAAAGTTGGAGAGGATTAAGTTCGCCTTGAGAGGGTCTGCGCAGGGGTTCTACAGGCGGTGGCAACCGTTCCTAGACTATCTCGCGGAGCGTTAGAGGAAGGTCGGTCAGCAGCAGCAGCAACCTTGGGGGGGGGGGGGGCGGCGGTGGAGGGGACGTCCTGGGAGGGGGGGGAAAAGGGAGGGGGGGAAAGGGGGGACTGCCTGGGAGGGTGGATGAGCAAGAGATAACATGAAGGGTTGGGGAAACTGGCACCTACGGGTGAGGGCCAGTGTACAAAGCTGTGTAAATATATCATTTTGCCATGTATATATCTTGCTCTGCGCGGTTTCTCGTTGTTTTTTTGTTACGAGGGGGGGTGGTTATTGTTTGTAAGGGAGAAAAATTGTGTTAAAAAACTTTAATAAATATATATATTTTTTAAAAACTTACAAAATCATTTCGGACAAGAAATTAAATGGTCACCAGAGGAGATATTCAACAATTGCAAAGGAGACTTTGAGCTTGGTGCTGGTTTTGCAACATTTTAATGTGCTCGTCAGAGTAGAAATGACAGGATATATAGGATGAATACATGGCTGAAGGGATTGTGTCAGGGGAGGGTTTCAGATTCCTGGGGCATTGGGACCGGTTCTGGGGGAGGTGGGACTGTACCAACTGGACGGGTTACACCTGGGTAGGACTGGAACTGATGTCCTAGGGGACTATTTGCTAGAGCGGTTGGGGAGTGTTTAAACTAATGTGGCAGGGGGATGGAACCGATGCAGGAAGTCGGAAGATAGTAAAACAGGGACAGAAACAAAAGGCAGTAGGGGGGAAAGTGTATGGCAGAGAGGTCATAGTCAAAAATCAAAAAGGGCGACAGTACAAGGTACAGTGACTGAGGGGAGCTCAGTGAATAGGCCCAGTAATACTAAAAGGAATAAAACGGGAAGTAAAAACATAAATTGAAAGCGATGCGGCAGGTTGTTACATGAAGATATGGGTTCAACGACTAGGAAAATTAGGAGAAAAGTTAAGACGAAAAATAACTTGCAAGAGATTACTGATCAAGGTGTTAAGATTCAAAACAGAGGTATAAAAGCCAACGTAAGTGTACTTTACATGAATGCTCGTAGTATTCGGAATAGGGTAAATGAGTTGATGGCGCAAATCATTGTGAATGACTATGATTTAGTGGCCATTACTGAAACATGGTTAAAGGATGGTCACGACTGGGAGTTAAATATCCAAGGGTATCAAACGATACGGAAGGACAGAGTGGATGGTAAGGGAGGTGGTGTAGCTCTGTTATTTAAGGATGACATCCAGGCAATAGTAAGGGATAACATCGGTGCTATGGAGGATAAGGTTGAATCGATTTGGGTTTAAACCAGGAATAGTAAGGTGAAAAAGTCACTGATAGGAGTAGTCTATAGGCCACCAAATAGTAACATTATGGTGGGGCAGGCAATAAACAAAGAAATAACGGATGCATATAGAAATGGTACAGCAGTTATCATGGGGGATTTTAATCTACATGTCAATTGATTTGACCAGGTCAGTCAAGGAACCTTGAGGAGGAGTTTATAGAATGTATCCGTGATAGTTTCCCAGAACAGTATGTAATGGAACCTATGAGGGAACAAGCGGTCCTAGATCTGGTCCTGTGTAATGAGACAGGATTGATTAATGATATCATGGTTAGGGATCCTCTCAGAAGGAGCGATCACAATATGGTGGATTTAAAATACAGATGGAGGTTGAGAAGGTAAAATCAAACACTAGTGTTTTGTGCTTAAACAAAGGAGATTACAATGGGATGAGAGAAGAGCTAGCTAAGGTAGACTGGGAGCAAAGACTTTATGGTGAAACAGTTGAGGAACAGTGGAGGATCTTCCAAGCAATTTTTCACAGTGCTCAACAAAGGTTTATACCAGCAAAAAGGAAAGAAGGCAGAATGAGGGAAAATCGACCGTGGATATCTAAGGAAATAAGGAAGAGTATCAAATTGAAGGAAAAAGCATACAAAGTGGCTAAGATTAGTGGGAGACTAGAGGACTGGGAAATCTTTAGGGGGCAACAGAAAGCTACTAAAAAAGCTATAAAGAAGAGTAAGATAGATTATGAGAGTAAACTTGCTCAGAATATAAAAACAGATAGTAAAAGTTTCTACAAATATATAAAACAAAAAAGAGTGGCTAAGGTAAATATTGGTCCTTTAGAGGATGAGAAGGGAGATTTAATAATGGGAGATGAGGAAATGGCTGAGGAACTGAACAGGTTTTTTGGGTCGGTCTTCACAGTGGAAGACACAAATAACATGCCTGTGACTGATGGAAATGAGGCTATGACAGGTGAGGACCGAGGACTGATGATTGTTATCACTAAAGAGGTAGTGATGGGCAAGCTAATGGGGCTAAAGGTAGACAAGTCTCCTGGCCCTGATGGAATGCATCCCATAGCACTAAAAAAGATGGCTAGGGAAATTGCAAATGCGCTAGTGATAATTTACCAAAATTCACTAGATTCTGGGGTGGTCCCAGCAGATTGGAAATTAGCAAACGTGACACCACTGTTTAAAAAAGGAGGTAGGCAGAAACCGGATAATTATAGGCCAGTTAGCTTAACTTCGGTAGTCGGGAAGATGCTGGAATCTATCATCAAGGAAGAAATAGCAAGGCATCTGGATGGAAATTGTCCCATTGGGTAGACGCAGCCTGGGTTCATAAAGGGCAGGTCGTGCCTAACTAATTTAGTGGAATTTTTTGAGGACATTACCAGTGCGGTAGATAACGGGGAGCCAATGGATGTGGTATATCTGGATTTCCAGAAAGCTTTTGACAAGGTGCCACACAAAAGGTTGCTGCATAAGATAAAGATACATGGCATTAAGGATAAAGTAGTAGCATGGATAGAGGATTGGTTAATTAATAGAAAGCAAAGAGTGGGGATTAATGGGTGTTTCGCTGGTTGGCAATCAGTAGCTAGTGGTGTCCCTCAGGGATCAGTGTTGGGCCCACAATTGTTCACAATTTACATAGATGATTTGGAGTTGAGGACCAAGTGCAATGTGTCCAAGTTTGCAGACGACACTAAGATGAGTGGTAAAACAAAAAGTGCAGAGCATACCGGAAGTCTGCAGGGGGATTTGGATAGGTTAAGTGAATGGGCTAGGCTCTGGCATATGGAATACAATGTTAACAAATGTGAGGTTATCCATTTTGGTAGGAATAATAGTAAAAGGGATTATTATTTAAATGATAAAATATTAAAACATGCTTCTGTGCAGAGAGACCTGGGTGTGCTAGTGCATGAGTCGCAAAAAGTTTGTTTACAGATGCAACAGGTGATTAAGAAGGCAAATGGAGTTTTGTCCTTCATTGCTAGAGGGCTGGAGTTTAAGACTAGGGAGGTTATGCTGCAATTGTATAAGGTGTTAGTGAGGCCACACCTGGAGTATTGTGTTCAGTTTTGGTCGCCTTACCTGAGAAAGGACGTACTGGCACTGGAGGGTGTGCAGAGGAGATTCACTAGGTTAATCCCAGAGTTGAGGGGGTTGGATTACGAGGGGAGGTTGAGTAGACTGGGACTGTACTCGTTGGAATTTAGAAGGATGAGGGAGGATCTTATAGAAACATATATAATTATGAAGGGAATCGATAGGATAGATGCGGGCAGATTGTTTCCACTGGCAGGTGAAAGCAGAACTAGGGGGCATAGCCTCAAAATAAGGGGAAGTAGATTTAGGACTGAGTTTAGGAGGAACTTCTTCACGCAAAGGGTTGTGAATCTATGAAATTCCCTGCCCAGTGAAGCAGTTGAGGCTCCTTCATTAAATGTTTTTAAGATAACGATAAATAGTTTTTTGAAGAATAAAGGGATTAAGGGTTATGGTGTTCGGGCCGGAAAGTGGAGCTGAGTCCACAAAAGATCAGCCATGATCATTGAATGGCGGAGCAGGCTCGAGGGGCCAGATGACCTTCTCCTGCTCCTAGTTCTTATGTTCTGATATTACCAGCAATTCGTCTGAAACAATTATATATACTGATCATAATCCATTGATGGTTTTGGAGCGATTCAGGAATAAAAATGCCAGACTGTTCCAATGGAGTTTATTATTTCAGCCATTTCATTTACAAATTGTACATGTGGCATGACGAGAAAATGTGATAGCTGATGCTTTGTCACAATGTGATGAAGAGAAGCAGGTTCGATGGTGGAAGAAGAACTAAAATGGACTGTATTATTGTTTGCCTTTTTTTTGTTTAAAAATGCATATTTATTGTCAAATAATGGGCAAGTGAAATGGTGAAAAATGAAACCATCTTTGAAGTTAATGGTTTATTTTGTTTTCTTGGGGGGGGGGGGATGTCATGGGAGTATCTCTTTAAGAAATGTTTTCGTCTTAGTACATGGCTTCAGTGATGTCATTGTGTGGGTGGAGCTGGGTTGTGGCTCTGAGTTTTTACTTTCGCTTTGAATTTGGAGCTGGTTGTGGCCCTGTGGGTTTTACTTTCGCTTTGAGGTTGGACTGGTTTTGAACTGCACAGGTTGAAAGAAGTGTTTCTCTATCTTCATTTTAAAAGTTGTTTCCAGACTAGTTGATAACTTAAAAGAGATAATTGCTCTCTGGAAGGAATTTAAACTTGCTGTGTTTGGAAAAGGGAACAAGAGTATCAATAACAAATCTTAAAGACACTTCCCTGCCCCCCCCCCCCCCAATTCCCCTCCCTTCTCACCCATACCCACTGTAGCCACGTAAAATAGCTGCTTCCCAATTAATTTGGCCAAAACCCGATTTAAAATGGCTAACCGGAAAGGCTGATGGGAAAAGCAGGTAACAAGACACAAACGGACAGCTGCAGGCAGAATATCATATTTGGCTCTGGGGAAGCCGGCCCAGATCGATACTCAGGACTATTAATAGCCCATCAACCCAGACATCTGCAGTTATACTCAGGACTATTAGCATCCCATCAACCCAGACATCTGCAGTTTAATCGGCTATCCCCGGGAACAATTGCAACATATTCGCAATTGAATACCGGGCCAGACCTGTCGGCGCCTGCAGTGGCCGAAACAAAGGCAGGTGAACGACCACCCCCCGATCGGGGAATCGCCTCGCAATTGGACGTATCGAACCCAGTGATTGGGAACAAGTCCAATCACTTGGGACTCAGGGTCAAGGGCCGCCCCGGGAGGCGGGAAGCCCCTGGGTCCTATAAAGTGAGGGGCCAAGTTCAGATCTCTATCTCTCTCTCCCTTCTTCGCCTGCTCGAGACCTTCGCAAGAACAGCAAGCAGCAACTGTAAGTTTGAATCCAGCGATCGCTATCCGATAAAGACTCCTAGCCATCGACCTGTATCAGCCTTTGGAATCCCGTGGGCCAGATCCGATTGGATAAGCCATTCGTTTCCCTGACCTGGTGGGCTCTTCCTAAAGTTAAGTATTGGCCAGTAGTGATAGGTTTATTATATAGATAGTAGGATTGTTGTGTAAACATTACTTGTTGTATGTAATAAATGACCGTTGATTTCAATCTTACTAAGCAGTGTGCTGACTTATTAATCATAACTTGAACTTGAACCATGTGGCGGTATCAGAAAGATACCTGGCGACTCGTGAGCAAAGGTGACGTAATCAGAGCTAATAAACTAAGGCTATAAAGAGCAACACCCCTAAAGAGCAGCGAAAGGCGCACTCACCCTTGATGCTCCCCCATGTACAGCTTGCTCTCCAGAAACCCGCTGAGGCACTGAAAACAGGCTGAGAAGATACATAGGGGCCAGGAACAGAAACTGCCTCATGAAAACCTGGCTGGAATCCATACTGGCTGCAAAAGCGCTAAAGTCAAAGCATAAACCTGTTATTGCGATATGGACTTTGATTACCCACTCCAAGTCTATGAATATGTAACAAACTTCCAGACACAGGTGTGATGAGACCATCAATTCACATGAGACGGAAGGTTGAAGTGAACAGTGGTTTTAATCAGCTAGAACTATGCCTGCCTGTGACTGCTCTGTACTGAGTGCCGCCTACAGGCTGCAGCTCTATATACCACCCCTGAGGGGGCGGAGCCGCAGGCGGAGCCCACAAGGGCATCAACATAATACAATTCAATGTAATGCAATTACAATGGTGAATGGTAGCAATAATACATTCACCACAAGGTGATCAACTTTGCAGCAGGACGAAGGACAGACAAAAGAAGACTCCTTAATGAGCTGATGGCTGGTCAGACAAAGGGAGTTTCAGAGGACAATGGGCCTTGATTGAACCACCATCGGTAAACAGGAGTACCCATTAACCAGTGGGGTCTGGCTAGGACAATGGCCTGTGGTGGGCGTATACATATGACTCAATCCAAGCATCCCAGTATAAGAAAGCAGCATTGAACAGATATGGAGAGAGAGGCTGGGAGTTGCCCAGGCACAACCATCACAAGAAGAAAGGGCCCTGGGTTTCGAACCCAGAGAAGATATCAACATCGAGTGATCGAAGTCTGCCAACCTCCGTTACTAAGTATGGGTAAAACCCAAAGCTCAGCTTTGAGTCTGAGTCACATTTTCTTGAGTAATAGAATTGTGAATAAAATTGCGATTAACTATTAACCTGTTTTGTCCTTTGTTCATCTCGTAAATAAAGACACCTGGGTAAAACGTTGAGTTAGTAAACTGGTCGAACGCATGAGAAGTTTTAAAGGTACAACACCGCTATCAAAAACTCTTCAAGGAGAAAATTTTCAAAAACAAACAAACACACACAAACTCCTCCAAAATGTAATGTCCTCACTCTCCTCCCAGTCCATTATCCCTCATGAACTCAATCACCACTTCTGGCTTGCCAAAATTGTACTCACACTTCTGGAAAGTCACCCAGAGTCGGGCCGGGAACAGTACTCCGAATTTCACCCCCTTTTTAAAGAGGGCAGCCTTTACCCGGTTGAACGCAGGTCCTCCTCTTCTCCAGTTCTGCTCCCAGGTCCTGGTACACCCGCAGCTTGATCCCAGGTGCACTTCCTTGCCTGCCTCGTCCATCGGCGGATCTCCTTCTTATCCAAAAGTGGTGCAACCTTGGCGGCTTGCCCACCTGCGGCCTCCTCATCAGCGCTCAGTTGACCTCCAGGAGCCGCCCCTCATGCATCAACTTCTCCAACATTTTAGCCACATATGTGCCGGCCACACATTTGATGCCTTCGGGCATCCCCACGATCCTCAGGTTTTGTCTCCTGGAGCAATTCTCCAGATCCTCCAGAACCTCTTTTGGGTCTCCCGCATCACCCTCACCTTGGCCGTCAACGAGGCCAACTGCTCCTCCACCGCATCTTCCACTTTCTGGATCGCCCGGCCCTGGAACCCCAACCTCTGCTCCACTCTGTCAATCTCCGACTTAATCGATTCCACCACTTTGGCCAGGTATTCCAGGCTTCCTTCCTCTGCTGACAGAACTTTGCATTTAGAAACTTTATTAGCAGCTCTGATGACCACTGGGTGGGCAGGGCAGCTCTAATCTAATAATAATAATAATCTTTATTAGTGTCCCAAGTAGGCTTACACTAACACTGCAATGAAATTACTCTGAAAATCCCCTTGTCGCCATACTATGGCGCCTGTTTGGGTACACTGAGGGAGAATTCAGAATGTCCAATTCACCTAACAAGCACGTATTTCAGGACTTGTGGGAGGAAACCGGAGCACCCAGAGGAAATCCACGCAGACACGGGGCGAACGTGCAGACTCTGCGCAGACAGTGACCCAAGCTGGGAATCGAACCTGGGTCCCTGGTGCTGTGAAGCAACAGTGCTAATCACTGTGCTACTGTATCCTCTGCCATCTTATCCTGGGGCACACTATGAAGAATGTCCTGTTCCAGCAGCTCTTTTCTTCTCACCCCACTCCTAGTTCATAGATCCACAGCCACACCATAGGAGTGAAACCTTCCACAGGCATTCCTGTACCTCTTGCTGCCAAATACTTTGCCCTTCGGACAGGAAAAAGACCAAAACATACCACCTTGAGCGGAAGTCACCAAATGTGCGACTGCTCACTCCATGACCACTACCAGAAGTCCAGATGGGCATGAAGCATTGACATCAGAATTGGAATGAGAAGGATCTGTACCACTGGGATGGTCTTCACCTGAACTGATCTGGGACCAATGTTCGAGCAGAAAGGATAAATAGGGTGGCCACAAGGACTTTAAACTAGCAAGTGGGAGGGAAGGGTAAAACTACGGGAAGTATAATGGTTAATGGGAAGCAACGCAGCAGATTAGCAGATGAGGAGGTGGGTTCAACTGCATGAAAAACCATGAACAAGTTTAAAGAGTAGAAGAACTCAGGAGATGTGATTATTGGAGGTGTTATGATTGAAAAAGAAGCTAAAAACATCTAGCATAAGGACACTTTACCTGAATGCTTGTAGCATTCAAAACCAGATAGATGAGTTGACGACACAAATCATCGTGAATGAGCATGATTTTGTGGCCAGAGACATGGTTGCAGGGTGGTCATGACTGGGAGTTAAATATCCAAGGGTATCAGACTATTTGGATGGACAGACAGGAAGGTAGGGGAGGTGGTGTCGCATATTTAAGGATGACATTAAGGTGGTAGTGAGAGATAATATAAGTTCTATGGAGAAAAACGTTGAATCCATTTGAGTGGAAATTAGAAATAGTAAGGAGAAAAGGTCACTGATGGGCATAGTCTATAGACCACCAAATAATAATATCATGGTTGGGTGGGCAATAAACAAAGAAATAACTGACAATTATCATGGAGGATTTTAATTTTTATGCGATTGATCAAACCAGGTCTGTCAAGGCAACCTTGAGGAGGAGTTTGTAAAATGTATCCGTGATAGTTTCTCGAACATTATGTAATGGAACTTACGAGGGAGCAAGCTAGCCTAGATATGGTCCTGTGTAATGAGACAGAAATAATTAATGATACCATAGTTAATAATAATAATGATGTGGAGATGCCAGCGTTGGACTGGGATGAGCACAGTAAGAAGGCTTACAACACCAGGTTAAAGTCTAACAGGTTTGTTTCGAAACAAACCTTTAACCTGGTGTTGTAAGACTTCTTAATAATAATAATCACTTATTGTCACAAGTAGGCAACAATGAAGTTTCTGTGAAAAGCCCCAAGCCGCCACATTCCGGCACCTGTTCAGGGAAGGTGGTATGGGAATTGAACCCGTGCTGCTGGCCTTGTTCTGCATTACCAGCCAGCTGTTTAGCCCATTGTGCTAAACCAACCCCTAGTTAGGGATCCTCTCGGAAGGAGTGATCATAGTATGGTTGAATTTAAAATACAGATGGATGGTGGAAAGGTAAAATCCAATACTAGTGTTTTGTGCTCAAACAAAGAAGGCTACAATGGGATGAGGGAGGAGTTGACTAAAGTAGACTGGGAGCAAAGACTTCATGGTGGGGCAATTGAGGAACAGTGAAGGACTTTCAAAGCTATTTTTCATGGTGCTCAGCAAAAGTATATACCAGTGAAAAGTAAGGACTGTAGGAAAAGGGATAATCACCCATGGATATCTAAGGAAATAAAGGAAGGTATCAAATTGAATGAAAATGCATACAAAGTGGCAAACATTAGTGGGAAACTAGAGGATCGGGAAGTATTTCAAAGTCAACGGGGCGGGGGGGGTGGGGGTGGTTTAGCCCTCCCAAACCTACAGTACTACCACTGGGCAGCGACAGCAGAACAAGTAATGGGATGGGTTAAGGAGCCAGAAGCCGCGTGGGTGATTGCGGAGGAGGCCTCCTGCAGGGGGACCTCGCTTTGGGCCCTCGGCACGGCGGCACTCCTATCCCCACCCAAAAAACACTCCAGCAGCCCAGTGGTGGTAGCCACCCTCCAGACCTGGAACCAGCTACGGCAACAATTAGGCCTCACCGAAAGGTACGACAAAGCCTCCATCTGCAACAATCATAGGTTCTTGCCAGCACTCACCAACACCATCTTTAAAAGGTGGAGACAGGACGGGGGGACACTGACAGTCAGGAGGCTATACACCGATGGCAGGGTCACAACACTGGATGAACTGACAGAGACATTCCAGCTAGATAAGGGCAACAAACTCAGATCCTTGCAGCCACAGAAGGAGACAAGGACGCTACTGGCTGCAGATATTTCAGGTAGCGACATGTACGAACGACTGACAGAGAGGCTGACACTGTACTGGACGTGACGTGGAGGAAATGGGAGGAAGACTTGGGGTTCGAAACAGGGTGGGGGCTTTGGAGCGAAGCACTATATAGGATCAACTCCACTCCACGTACGCAAGACTCAACCTAATGCAATTAAAAGTGGTACATAGAGCCCATTTAACAAGAACTCGGATGAGTAGGTTCTTCCCGGAGGTGAAGGACATATGTGAACTGTGCCAAGGAGGCCCGGCCAACCACGCCCACATGTTCTGGTCTTGCCCCAGACTTGCTGGGTACTGCACAGCTTTCTTCGAGGCAATGTCCAAAGTGGTGGGGATGAGGGTGGAGTCATGCCCAAAAGCGGCAGTCTTAGGGGTGTCAGATTAGCCAGATCTCTTCATGGGGAGGAGGACGGGTGCTCTTGCCTTTGCCTCCCTGATCACCTGCAGTAGAATCCTGCTCGGCTGGCGTTCAGTGACACCACCTAAAGCTGCAGACACGCTGTCTGACCTCTCAGAAGCTCTCCAAATGGAGAAATCAAATTTGCCATCCGAGGTTCGGAAGGTGGCTTCCTCAAAACATGGGAGCCATTCACCCGACTGTTCCGGGACCTGTTTGTGGCCAACAAACAAATAAACAAGTGGCCAAGAGCCAGGGGAAAGTAGCCAGGACATGATAGAAGAGAGGGAAGGGAGGGAGGACGTGAGGGGGGGGGGGGGGGGGGGGGGCATGAGGGAGTAACCAAACCAAGCAGGAAAGAAAGAGGATCTAGCAGAGAAGAAGTGGGTGGGAGGTGGGGGGGAGCCGGGGAGAAGGGGGTTAGGGAAGGGGGAGGGGTTGGTTGGGGGGGGAAAGGGAGGGAGGGAGGATGAGGGAAGAACAACAGAGGGGAGCCAGAAGAGCGAAAAGAGGAGGGAACACAAACTGGGGGTAAAGCGCAGGAAACAACAACAACCACAACAAGCACAGCAAGGCGAAAGAGAGAAAGAAAGAACAGGAAAAAGGAATGACAGACGGCCGAAGCTGAGGCAAATAGACAAAAAGAAACGACCAACTGATGCAAGTGACACTTCCCGGTGGAGCTGGCCTCCACGTTGCTGGAGGAGGTGCTGACGATCAGGGGACTGGAGAAGGGGGTAGTGTCGGCGGTTCACAGAGCTATTTTGGAAGAGGAGAAGGCATCACTGGAAGGGATTAAAGCAAAGTGGGAGAAAAGTAGGGAGAGGGTATGGAGGAGCGGTTCTGGTGTGAGGTGCTCCAGAGAGTGAATGCCTCCACCTCGTGCACGAGGTTGGGGCTGATACAGCTGAAGATGGTATACAGAGCACACCTCACAAGGGCGAGGATGAGCCGATTCTTTGAAGGGGTAGAAGATGTGTGTGAACGTTGCGGGGTGGTCCTGTCCAAAACTGGAGGATTACTGGAAGGAGGTTTTTAGGGTAATCTCTAAAGTGGTGCATGTGAAACTGGACCCAGGCCCTCGAGAGGCCATATTCGGGGTGTCGGACCAGCCGGGGTTGGAAACGGGTGCGGAGGCAGATGTTGCCGCCTTCGCCTCGTTGATCGCCCGAAGGCGGATCCTGATGGGATGGAGAGCAACCTCTCCACCCTGTGCCATGGCGTGGTGGGGGGACCTGTTGGAATTCTTGACTCTTGAGAAGGTTAAGTTTGAACTGAGGGGAAGGATGGAGGGCTTCTACAATTCATGGGCATTATTCATTATGCACTTTCAAGAACTGGATAACATCAAACATTATTTGGGTGGGGTGGTTGGGAGGGTTAGGGGGAGGGGGATAGTGCGTGTTAATGGTGACTATGGGTGATTCCTTTTTGTCATTTGTTTATGTGAACATGTTGTCGTATTGGGTGCTCTGCTACATAGACGAACCAACACGGTTGCGGATGGTACAACTCAGTTTTATTACTACCAATATCAACATCTGTAAACTGGTTACTGCGGTTCGGTCATTACCCTCGAACCTGTGGACCTAGCCCTAACACTATCTTGGAGAAGCACTCAGCACATGGTGAATGTCTGAGTGGCTTGCTGTGAGCTCTGTGCCCTGAGCTGTCTCCTGCTGGAATGAGCCGGAAGTGTCGTGTTCCCCGTTTTATAGTGTGTATGCTCTTGCCTGTGATTGGCTGTGATGTTGTGTGGGTATTGATTGGTCCGTTGATCTGTCCATCAGTGTGTATGTATGTTTGCACCATGATGTTTATCTGAATATTAAGACATCCCCCTTTTTTACAAGAATATGTGCCTATATGGTAATAAATATAGATGTGTACTGAGTGCAGCTGAATGTGTGTGTGCAATATCTACAACATGTACATGAGGCTAAACTATATACATAGGAAGGCGTCAGGTGCAACATAGCAACGAGGTTATACCATAAACAAAACACGTGTAAACATTAAGCATCAAAACAAACTCCTGTAACGACAAAAAGAGAAACATATTAACATTGTGGCATAGTTCAATGTTCATAAGTCCAGCCTATTAGGTGGGCGACGAATTCGGGTTGACCGCCTCAAGGGTGCGTCAGGAACCACCGGCTGAGGAATGGGCCTGGCCACAGGCAGCAGAGGAATGGGCATGGTGGCAGGAAGCTCCACGAAGCCGACATCAGGAAGAACAGGAGGGCGTGGCACCGGTGTATGATCACGTAGCGAGCGTGGAAGCAGGTTAAGAGCCCGGCGATTGCGCCAGCGAATGGAGCCATCAGGCATGCGAACCAGGAACGAGCAGGGAGCCACGCGTCCGAGAACTTCAGCAGTTGTCGACCAGCCACCTTCCGGTAGGTGGATGCGGACGTTGTCTCCAGGCGCCAGGGCAGGAAGATCAGTTGCCCGAGTGTCATGCGCCACCTTCTGCTGAGCACGCTGCTGTCGCATCCTTTGCAGTACTGGAGCATAGTTGGGTGTAGGGACCAGAATGGATGGCACAGTGGTCCTGAGGGCGCGACCCATCAACAGCTGGGCTGGTGAGAGGCCAGTGGCTAGTGGGGCCCAGCGATAGGCCAGCAAGGCTAAGCAGAAATCCGATCCGGCATCAGCAGCCTTGCAGAGGAGCCGCTTGACGATGTGAACTCCCTTTTCCGCCTTGCCATTTGACTGGGGCTGCTGAGGGCTGGACGTCACGTGTGTGAAGCCATACGAAGCAGCAAAAGAAGACCATTCTTGGCTTGCAAAACAGGGCCCATTGTCCGACATGACAGTAAGCGGAATGCCATGGCGAACCAAGGTGGCTTTGCAGGCCCTTATGACACCGGACGATGTCAAATCGTGCAGGCGTATGAACTCTGGATAATTCGAAAAGTAATCTATGATGATGATGTAGTCCCTGCCAAGCGCATGAAAAAGGTCCACACCACCTTCGCCCAGGGGGACGTCACCAACTCATGGGGCTGAAGCGTCTCAGGGAGTTGCGCCGGCTGAAACCTTTGGCAGGTGGGGCAGTTGAGCACCATGTTGGCAATGTCATCGCTGATGCCCGGCCAGTATACAGCTTCTCGGGCCCTCCGTCTGCACTTCTCAACCCCCAGATGGCCTTCGTGTAGTTGGTCGAGGACCAGCTGGCGCATGCTGTGTGGAATCTAAATCCGGTCCAGCTTTAGGAGGACACCGCCAATGACGGCCAAGTAGTGCAGGACATTGTAGAATTGTGGGCACTGTCCTTTGAGCCACCCTCCCGTCATGTGGCGCATCTCACATTGTAGAAGGGGGTCAGCCGCAGTCTCCCGGCGAATACGGGACAGACTTAAATCATCAGCTGGCAGATTTGCCGATGTGAAGGCCACCTGTGCTTCGACCTGGCAGACAAACCCCTCCGAGTAGGGCAGTGTGCTCACTGCTCTGGATAGCTCATCCGCAATGATGAGGTCCTTTCCCGGGGTGTAGACCAGTTGGAAGTCGTACCTCCGGAGCTGGAGTAGGATGCGCTGGAGGCGAGGGGTCATCTCATTCAGGTCCTTATGTATGATGCTGACCAGGGTGCGATGGTCGGTTTCCATGGTGAACTGGGGGAGACCATACACGTAGTTGTGGAACGTGTATGCTGGTTAACAAACCCAGGCAATCCTTCTCGATCTGCGCATAGCGTTGTTCTGTGGGGGTCATGGCCCGCGAGGCATAGGCAACCGGGGCCCATGATGCAGTGTCATCCCGTTGCAGGAGTACCGCCCCAATGCCGGACTGGCTGGCATCAGTCGAGATCTTCGTATCACGAGAGGTGTTGAAGAAAGCCAATACCGGGGCTGTGGTGAGCTTAATTTTGAGCTCCTCCCATTGCTTCTGGTGTGCGGGCAGCCACTGGAACTCCATGGACTTCTTTACTAGGTGGCGAAGAGCCATTGTGTGGGAGGCAATGTTGGGAATGAACTTCCCCAGGAAGTTGACCATGCCAAGAAAGCGTAGCACTGCTTTCTTGTCTGCCGGCTGCGGTAATGGCGCTCACCTCGTCTGCATCCGGACGCACTCCTGACCGGGATATGTGGTCCCCCAGAAACTTTAGCTCAGTTTGGCCGAAAGAACACTTGGCTCGGTTGAGGCGCAGGCCGTGTTCTCGTATCCGAGCAAAGACACGCTGGAGACGACTGATGTGCTCCTGTGGTGTGGTGGACCAGCTGATGACGTCGCCAACATAGATGCGCACCCCTTCGATGCCCTCCATCATCTGTTCCATGATTCTGTGAATTACCTTGGATGCCGAGATGATGCCAAATGGCATTCTGTTATAATAGAACCTGCTGAAAGGAGTGTTGAAGGTGCACAGCTTCCTGCTGGACTGATCCAGTTGAATCTGCCAAAAACCCTTTGAGGCATCAAGCTTTGTGAAAATTTTAGCCCGGGCCATTTCGCTCGTGATCTCTTCCGTTTGGGTATGGGCTAGTGTTCCCTCATGATGTTGTTGTTCAGGTCTTTCTGATCGATGCAGATCCGGAGCTCGCCGGAGGGCTTTTTTACGCACACCATGGAGCTGACCCATGGCGTTGACTCCGTGACCCGGGATAGCACCCTTTGGTCCTGGAGATCCTGCAGCTGCTGCTTGAGGTGGTCCCTGAGTGGTGCTGGGACTCTGCGAGGTGCGTGAATGACCGGGGTGGCATCCGGTTTGAGCCGTATTCTGTAGGTATAGGGCAGTGTGCCCATGCCCTCGAATGCCTCCTGGTTGTGGGCGAGGAGCGAGTGGAGCCGTGCCCTAAATTCTGCATCCGGGAAGTCTGATGTGCCTTCTGGAGACAGCTGTACCTGCTGAACGAGGTGGAGAACCTTGCACGCCTGTGCGCCTAACAGGGAGTCCTTCGATGATCCAACTATCTCGAAGGACCAGTGTGGCCGTGTATGTATTGTGTGTCACCTGGATCTGGCAGGATCCCATGGCCGGGATAACGTTTCCGTTGTAGTCGACCATCTTACAACGGGATGGCCAAATTGGTGGTCGGACCTTCAAGGCGTAGAAGGCTGACCATGCTATTAGGTTGGCGGAGGCACCAGTGTCCAAACGGAATGTTATTGGTGATCGGTTGACCGTTCGGGTGGCACACCATTCATCACCCAGATTGACACTGTTCACTGGCATTGGCTGGTGGGTTCTGCTTGGAGACATCTGGTTCCTGTCAATGACCGCAACACGGAAGGCTTCCCGGTCGTCTGTATCACTGGTTTGTAAATCATTCGGGTATGCCTCGGAGTACGGAGGCTGAATGGTCCGCACGTCCCTGCGAGGCTGTCGGAATTGGGGAGCGTTGGCAGGTTGAGTTGCTCGACAGCAGGCAGCGTAGTGGCCCATCTTGTCACAGCGGAGGCATTGTCGGCTCTTGGCCGGACATTGCCCCTTTAAATGTGCGGATCCACAGTTGCCGCATGCCGTGTCGTCATGGCGTTCGTTGCACCATCGCGCATGCGCAATTCGGTCCTGCGTAGAGCGCGCCTACGCGTCACGTCCCTCTGCGTCGACGTCTCTTTTGGTGCGTACAAGCGCGGGAGAGCGTGTGAAATGGCCGCCCTTGTCCGGGCCGTGGGCCGGGAGGAACTCGATCGCCTGGACCCGCTCGGCCTCGTAGGACCCCTGCCTTGACGATTCGGCCACGTAGGACCCCTGCCGTGCCGATTCGGCCGCCTGGAATTGGGAGTAGCGGCTGGTCGCATTTTCATGGAGGACGCAGGCTTCGATGGCGGTGGATAGGGTGAGGCTTTTAATTTTGAGGAGCTGCTGGCATAGGGTGCCCGAGGTGATCCCAAAAACAATCTGGTCCCGAATCATGGAGTCGGAGGTGGCCTCGTAACCGCAGGACTGCGCGAGGATACGGAAATGTGTTAGGAAAGATTGAAAGGGCTCATCCTTACCCTGCAGGCGCTGCTGGAAGAGGTACCTCTCGAAACTCTCATTTACCTCGACGCTGAAGTGTTGCTCGAGTTTGAGACTTGTACTCTTGTACTTCGTCTTGTCCTCACCTTCCGCGAACACCAGGGAGTTGTAGATGTGGGTGGCGTGTTGCCCTGCCGTGGAGAGGAGGAGGGCGATTTTCCTGGTGTCCGAAGCATTCTCCCTTTCTGTGACTCCTAGGAAGAACTGGAAGTGCGGTTTAAACAGCTTCCAGTTGACGCCGAGGTTTCCAGCGATTTGGAGCGGCTGCGGCGGATTGATGGTGTCCATGGCGTAGGATGGCGGATTCCTTAAGGTGCGTAGGTAGGTCTCACAGTTACTGGGTTCCAATCCTGGTACTATGTCGTGTTGGGTGCTCTGCTACATAGACGAACCAACACGGTTGCGGATGGTACAACTCAGTTTTATTACTAACAATAACAACATCTGTAAACTGGTTACTGTGGTTCGTTCATTACCCTCTGACCTGTGTACCTAGCCCTAACACTATCTTGGAGAAGCACTCAGCACATGGTGAATGTCTGAGTGGCTTGCTGTGAGCTCTGTGCCCTGAGCTGTCTCCTGCTGGAAAGCCCGGGAAGTGTTGTGTTCCCCGTTTTATAGTGTGTATGCTCTTGCCTGTGATTGGCTGTGATGTTGTGTGGGTATTGATTGGTCCGTTGATCTGTCCATCAGTGTGTATGTATGTTTGCACCATGATGTTTATCTGAATATCATGACACATGTGGTCTAATGTTTGGGGTTTGGTGCGAGGATGGGATTGTTGTTATTGATATGGGGATTGACATATTCATTACTGATTATTGTTTATTGTTGGTGGGTGTAAATTTGGGAGAAAATGTGAAAAAGGAGAATAAAAATATTTTTTTAAAAGAGATGCAAATGACATCAGGGCCACCACCCAGGTGCCCCTTCCACCAGGTTTTGTTTTGCTTGTTTTGTATTAAAAAAAAGAGAAGGGGGGAGAAAAATGTTTCTTTGTTTCTTTTTATATATGCTTCCTCTGGGTTTTTTTGTTTCTCCGTGTGTACATTTGTAAATATATCATGTATAAAACCTAATAAAAACATTTTTTTTAAATGTCAACAGCAAGCCACGAAAAAAGTTGTAAAGGAAAGTAAAATAGATTATGAGAGTAAACTAGCTCAGAATATAAAAACAGATAGCAAACGCTTCAACACATATATAAAATGAAAAAGAGTGGCTAAGGTCAACATTGTTCCTTTAGTGGGTGAGAAGGGGAAATTTAATAATGGGAAAACGTTTACAGCATGGAAACAGGCCCTTCGGCCCAACCAGTCCATGCCGCCCAGTTTTTACCATTAAGCTAGTCCCAGTTGCCCGCACTTGGCCCATAACCCTCTATAGAATTATAGAAATGGCCAAGGCATTTAGAACATAGAACATACAGTGCAGAAGGAGGCCATTCGGCCCATCGAGTCTGCACCGACCCACTTAAGCCCTCACTTCCACCCTATCCCCGTAACCCAATAACTCCTCCTAACCTTTTTGGTCACTAAGGGCAATTTATCATGGTCAACCCAGAGGAAACTCACTCAGGCACGGGGAGAACGTGCAAACTCCGCACAGACAGTGACCCAGCGGGGAGTCGAACCTGGGACCCTGGCACTGTGAAGCCACAGTGCTATCCACTTGTGCAACCATGCTGCCCCTATTTAACAGGTATTTAACAGATATTATGTGTCAGTCTTCACAGTGGAAGACACAAATAACATGCCAATAATTCATGGCAAGGAGGCTATGGCAGGTGAGAACCCAGAAGCGATCATTATCACTAAAGAGGTTGGGCAAGCTAATGGGGCGAAAGGTAGACAAGTCTCCTCTCCCTGATGGAATACATCCCAGGGTACTAAAAGAGATGGCCGGGGAAATAGCAAATGCGCTCGTGGTAATTTACCTAAATTCGCTGGACTCTGGGTGGTTACAGCAGATTAGAAAACAGCAAATGTGACTCCACTATTTAAAAAAGGAGGTTGACAAAGGCGGATAACTATAGCCCGCTTAGCTTAACTTCGGTAGTGGGGAAAATGTTTGAATCTATCAAGGAAGAAATAGCGAGACATCTGGATAGAAATTGTCCCATTGGACGGACGCAGCAAGGGTTCATGAAAGGCAGGTCATGTTTAACTGATTTAGTGGATTTCTTTGAGGACATCGCGAGCACGGTGGACAATGTGGAACGGGTGGACGAGGTGTATCTGAATTTTCAAAAATCATTCGACAAGGTGCCGCACAAAAGATTAAGGTGCATGGTGTTACAGGTAATGTATCAGCGTCAATAGAGGATTGGTTAACTAACAGAAAGCAAAGAGTGGGGATAAATGGGTGTTTTTCTGATTGGTGATCAATGGTTCGTGGTGACCCTCAGAGATCAGTGTTGGGACCGTATTCGTTTCCAATTTACATAAATGATTTGGAGCTGGGGATGAATTGTAATGTGTCAAAGTTTGCAGATGACACAAAGATGAGTGGTAGAGCAAATGGTGCAGAGGACACTGAAAGTCTGCAAAGGGTTTATAGATAGTTTAAGTGAGTGGGT
Source organism: Scyliorhinus torazame (assembly GCF_047496885.1). Lineage (NCBI taxonomy): Eukaryota > Metazoa > Chordata > Chondrichthyes > Carcharhiniformes > Scyliorhinidae > Scyliorhinus > Scyliorhinus torazame. The sequence goes on along the minus strand of NC_092710.1, from coordinate 228,282,077 downwards.
AAGGGTCTGGCAGATGGAGTACAATGGTTGCCGTGGTAGCACAGTGGTTAGCACTGTTGCTTCACAGCGCCAGGGACCTGGGTTCGATTCCCAGGTTGGGTCACTGTCTGTGCGTAGTCTGTATGTGTCAGCCTGGGTTACCTCCTGGTGCTTTGATTTCCTCCCACAAGTCCTGAAAGACGTGCTTGTTTGGTGAATTGGACATTCTGAATTCTCCCTCAGTGTACCTGAACAGGTGCCGGAGTGTGGCGACTGGGGAATTTTCACTGTAACTTCATTGCAGTGTTAATGTAAGCCTACTTGTGACACTAATAAAGATTATTATGTTGGTAAATGTGAGGTCATCCATTTTGGTATAACAGCAACATGGACTATTATTTAAATGGTAAAAAATTGCAGCATGCTGCTGTACAGAGGGACCTGCTGTGTCCTTGTGCATGAATCGCAAGAAGTTGGTTTACAGGTGCAGAAGGTAATTAAGAAGTCAAAAAGAATGTTATCCTTATTGTTAGAGGGATGGAATTTAAAAACAGGGAGGTTATGTTGCAGCTATATAGGGTGCTTGGTGAGGCCACATCTGGAATACTGTGTAGTTTTGGTCTTACTTGAGAAAGGATGTGGCACTGGAGGGGGTGGAGGAGATTCACTAGATTGATTCTGGAGTTGAGAGGTTTAGCTTATGAGGAGAGACTAAGTAGACTTGAACTATGTGGTAGTATGTATTGGGGGTCATGTGGGACTGGAAGCCCTAATGTCATTGGCTGACAGATCCCGGGTCCTGGTTGGCCGTTGACCTCAAGCTCCGCCCTGAAGGCGAAGTATAAGAAGCCGGTGCCTTCCCCCGCAGGCCAGTTTACTATCGGGCTGCTGGGGAACAGACACACTTAATAAAGCCTCATCGACTTCACTCTATTCGTCTCACGGAGTCTTTGTGCGCTACAATTTATTAAGCGTGCCTAAAAAGGACTATGGAGCTCAGGATCATTCCAGAATGCCTGAGGATCAGCCCCCACGCAGTGAATGCGGCAGCATCCTTCAAACACTGGCAGACTTGCTTCGAGGCCTACATCAGATCGACCACAGGCCGAGTCTCAGACGAACAAAAACTGCAGGTCCTGCACTCGAGGGTGAGCACGGAGATTTTCACCCTCATTGAAGACACCGACGATTTCCAGACGGCGTTCACAGCACTGAGAAATCTCTACGTTCGCCCAGTTAACCAAATCTACGCTCGCTACCAGCTCGCGACAAGACGGCAAGCTCCCGGAGAATCGATGGACGAGTTCTACGCCGCGCTGCTGATTTTGGGACGAGCCTGCAGCTGCCCGTCGGTGAATGCAAACGAACATACGGACATGTTAATGCGCGACGCTTTTGTGGCAGGTATGCAATCCTCCCAAATCCGCCAAAGACTTCTAGAAAAAGAGTCGCTAGGACTCTCAGAGGCACGGGCCCTAGCAGCCTCCCTAGACGTGGCCGCGCGTAATACCCGCACCTACGGCCCCGACCGCGCGGCAGGCCATTGGGCCCCGTACGTACCCGTCGCGGCAAACCCCCTACCCCCCCCCGGACACCCCACAGGCTTGCGCAGTCCAAACGCCGAGTCGCACCGGGGGCGCCCACTGTTATTTCTGCGGCCAGGCGAAGCACCCCCGACAACGCTGTCCGGCCCGCGCAGCCATCTGCAAAAGCTGCGGGAAAAAGGGCCACTATGCGGTGGTGTGCCGATCCCGCGAGGTCGCCGCCGTCCCGGGGCCACAAGGAGCCCTACAAGCAGTCTATGCCTCCCAACCCCCCCCAGCACGCCATGTGCGACCCGCAGGCGCAGCCGCACTGGGTCCCGACCACCGCGGCCCCGGGAGAACTGGGAGCCCTGCACGCCGCCTACGCTCCCCAACCCCCCTCCCCGCAGCCCATGTACGACCCGCCGCCGGCGCTCCCGATTTGGGTGCCGGCCAACACTCTCCACGGAGAGGAAGGGGTTTTTCGCGTCCCGAACGCCACCCTCACCCCCGTCCCGCGCCCCACGCCTGACCCGCCGGCGCCACCTACCTGGACCCCGACCACCGCTGTCCCCGGTGAGGGAGCTCCTCGCGCTCCTTGCGCTCGCGGCCCCACGCCTGACCCGCCGGCGCCGCCGACTTGGGCCCCGACCACCGCTGTCCCCGGCGAGGGAGCTCCGCGCGGTCCTAGCGCCCGCAGCCCTGGCGCTCGCAGTGAAGGAACTCCGCACGGTCCTAGCGCCTGCGGCCCTGGCGCTCGCAGTGAAGGAACTCCGCGCGGTCCTAGCGCTCCCCAGACCCCCCAGCACACCATGTGCGACCCGCAGACGCCGCCATTTTGGGTCCCGACCACCACGAGGGGAGGAGGGGCGCCGTTGTGCGACCCGCAGACGCCGCCATTTTGGGTCCCGACCACCACGAGGGGAGGAGGGGCGCCGCCATCTTGGACCGCCCCCGACCTGTACGACGCATGGGGGCGGCCATTTTGTCCACCCCCGACGCCATCTTGTGACCCCTCAGCCACGTGCGATGTATGGGGGCGGCCATTTTGTCCATCCCCGACGCCACCTTGGACGGCAACAACGGACCCCACCCCACTAGTACAACCACGGCTCGCTTCGGTTACGCTCGATCAGTCTCGGCCCCGGACTCTCCAGACGATGACGACAACGGTCCTAATTAACGGCCACGAGACGCCATGCCTAGTCGACTCCGGGAGCACGGAAAGTTTTATAGACCCCGACACGGTAAGACGCTGTTCCTTAACTACCTACCCCAGCGCACAAAAGATTTGCCTAGCTGCAGGATCCCACTCCGTACAGATCCAGGGATTCTGCATAGTTACCCTAACAGTACAGGGGAGGGAATTCAAAGACTACAAACTTAACGTCCTTCCCCAACTCTGTGCCCCCACCTTGCTGGGCTTAGATTTCCAATGTAACCTACAGAGCCTTACGTTTAAATTCAGCGGCCCCATACCCCCACTCACTATCTGCGGCCTCGCCACCCTCAAGGTGCAACCCCCGTCCTTGTTTGCGAACCTCACCCCGGATTGCAAACCCGTCGCCACTAGGAGCAGACGGTACAGCGCCCAGGACCGGACCTTCATTCGGTCCGAAGTCCAGCGGCTACTAAAGGAGGGCATAATCCAGGCCAGCAATAGTCCCTGGAGAGCGCAGGTGGTAGTAGTGAAGACAGGGGAGAAACAAAGGATGGTCATTGACTATAGCCAGACCATCAACAGGTACACACAACTAGACGCGTACCCTCTCCCCCGCATATCCGACATGGTCAATCGGATTGCCCAGTATAAACTCTTCTCCACCGTGGACCTCAAGTCCGCCTACCATCAGCTCCCCATCCGCCCAAGTGACCGCAAGTACACAGCCTTCGAGGCAGACGGGCGATTATACCATTTCCTACGGGTCCCTTTTGGCGTCACAAACGGGGTCTCGGTCTTCCAACGGGAGATGGACCGAATGGTTGATCAACATGGGTTACGGGCCACGTTCCCGTACCTCGACAATGTAACCATCTGCGGCCACGATCAGCAGGACCACGACGCCAACCTCCAAAAATTCCTCCAGACCGCCAAAGCCTTGAACCTCACGTACAACGAGGACAAGTGCGTTTTTAGCACCGATCGGCTAGCCATTCTGGGCTACATAGTGCGCAATGGGATAATAGGCCCCGACCCCGAACGTATGCGCGCACTCATGGAATTTCCCCTCCCGCACTGCCCAAAAGCCCTGAAACGCTGCCTGGGGTTCTTTTCGTACTACGCCCCAGTGGCTTCCCCAGTACGCAGACAAGGCCCGCCCCCTAATACAGACCACGACCTTCCCTCTGTTGACAGAGGCTTGCCAGGCGTTCAGCCGCATCAAAGCGGACATCGCAAAGGCCACGATGCGCGCCATCGACGAGTCCCTCCCCTTCCAGGTCGAGAGCGACGCCTCCGACGTAGCTCTAGCGGCTACCCTTAACCAAGCGGGCAGACCCGTGGCCTTCTTCTCCCGAACCCTCCACGCCTCAGAAATCCGCCACTCCTCAGTGGAAAAGGAAGCCCAAGCCATAGTGGAAGCTGTGCGACATTGGAGGCATTACCTGGCCGGCAGGAGATTCACTCTCCTCACTGACCAACGGTCGGTAGCCTTCATGTTCGATAATGCACAGCGGGGCAAGATTAAAAATGACAAGATCTTAAGGTGGAGGATCGAGCTCTCCACCTTCAACTATGAGATCTTGTACCGGCCCGGAAAGCTGAACGAGCCGTCCGATGCCCTATCCCGCGGCACATGTGCCAACGCACAAATTGACCGCCTCCAAACCCTCCACGAGGACCTCTGCCACCCGGGGGTCACTCGGTTTTACCACTTCATCAAGTCCCGCAATCTCCCATACTCTTTAGAGGAGGTCCGTACAGTCACAAGGGACTGCCACATCTGCGCGGAATGCAAGCCGCATTTTTTCAGGCCAGATGGAGCGCACCTGATTAAGGCTTCCCGCCCCTTTGAACGCCTCAGTCTCGATTTCAAAGGGCCCCTCCCCTCCACCGACCGCAACGCGTATTTCCTTAATGTAGTGGACGAATACTCCCGCTTCCCTTTTGCCATTCCCTGCTCCGACATGACCGCGGCCACAGCCATTAAAGCCCTGAACAGCATCTTCACGCTGTTCGGTTACCCCGCATACGTCCACAGCGACAGGGGGTCCTCTTTCATGAGTGACGAGCTGCGCCAGTTCCTGCTCAGCAAGGGCATAGCCTCAAGCAGGACGACCAGCTGCAACCCCCGGGGGAACGGGCAAGTAGAAAGGGAGAACGGCACGGTCTGGAAGGCCTCCCAGTTTCACGGTGGCAGGAGGTCCTCCCGGACGCTCTCCATTCCATCCGGTCGTTATTATGTACAAGCACTAATCAAACGCCTCACCAGCGTCTCCTTGTCTTCCCTAGGAGGTCCTCCTCTGGAACGTCGCTGCCGACCTGGCTGGCGGCCCCAGGACCCATCCTGCTCCGAAAGCACGTGCGGGCACATAAGGCGGACCCGTTGGTCGAAAGGGTTCACCTCCTCCACGCAAACCCCCAGTACGCCTACGTGGAGTACCCCGACGGCCGACAGGACACGGTCTCCCTGCGGGATCTGGCGCCCGCCGGCACCACGCACACCCCCCCGACACCATCAACCCAACCGCCCCCCTTCCTGCCACCGCCGCACCCCGCGACCGCCCCCTTCCCAGGAGGATCAGTCCCCCTCCCCTTTGCACCGACAGCTGAAATCGTGCGGCTCCCGGAGGCGACAACACTGGTACAAGCACCACCACCACCGCCGGGGCCGAGGCGATCGACACGGACGACCAGACCGCCCGACCGACTCGTGGCGTCGATGTAAAACAAAGATGGACTGTCCAATGAACATTTTGTTTTTCCTATACCCTCTGTATATAGTTGTAACAGGACGATACTGTCCAATACTGTACTACCATGTAACTGTTCTATCCTCCCAGGACCAGCCCTGTCAACCCTTACCACCATACGAAGCATCACCCCGCCGGGTTCATTTTTGACAAGGGGTGAATGTGGTAGTATGTATTGGGGGTCATGTGGGACTGGAAGCCCTAATGTCATTGGCTGACAGATCCCGGGTCCTGGTTGGCCGTTGACCTCAAGCTCCGCCCTGAAGGCGAAGTATAAGAAGCCGGTGCCTTCCCCTGCCGGCCAGTTTACTATCGAGCTGCTGGGGAAACAGACACGCTTAATAAAGCCTCATCGACTTCACTCTATTCGTCTCACGGAGTCTTTGTGTGCTACAAACTATACTCATTGGAATTTAGAAGAATGAGGGGGGACTTTATAGAAACATATAAAGTTACAAAGGGAATAGATAAAATAGAAGCAGGGAGGTTGTTTCTACTGGTGGGTGAAACTAGGACTAGGGGACATAGCCTCAAAAGAAGGGGGAGCAGATTTTGGACTGAGTTGAGGAAGAACTTCTTCACCAAAAGAGCTGTAAATCTGTGGAATTCCCTGCCCAGTGAAGCAGTTGAGGCTACCTCGTTGAATGTTGGTAAGGCAAAGATCGATAGATTTTTGAACAGTAAATCAGAGAACAGGGGGGAACGTGGGGGGAGGGGGGAACGTATGAGTCCATAAAAAGATCAGCCATGATCTTATTGAATATTGAAGCAAGCTCGAGGGGGCCAGGTGGCCTACTCCTGCTTCTAGTTCTTATGTTTTTAATTCTGCACCGATCCTCTGAAAGAGCACTCTACTCAAGCCCACTGTACCGCTCTATATCCATAACCACACTTATCCTGCACATCTTTGGACACTAAGGGTAATTTAACATGGTCAATCCACCTAACCTGAACAACTTTGGAGTGTGGGAGGAAACTGGAGCACCCGAAGGAAACCCACACAGATATGGGAGAACATGCAAACGTCACACAGTCACCCAAGACCAGAATTGAAGCCAGGTCCCTGGCGCTGTGAGGCAGCAGCGCTAACTACTGTTGCACCGTGACTCCCTATTCTGCTATGAGAGCAAGGTTGGAAATTAAAGATGATAATTAACAGCATTATATTTGTAGAACTTTCCATTCTTTTGCAAAACCCAATACGTGATTTGCGGAAAGAGCCAAGTTAGTATAAGGGTGCAGAAACAAAAGAATGACATTTGACCACTGGCGCATGTTTGCGCCTCATTTCCTGCGACATTATGATTAAAAAGCTGCTTTGCCCGTGATTAACGTATTCAACTACTCTGGACGGCACAGGGGAATTATTATTGTCTCATGCTAGACACAGCTCCTCACAGCGCGCGCGCCCGCCAACGCGCGTGCCCTGCGCAGCCCGCGCCCCACAGCGCGGGCGCGCCCGGGAGACTGTTCCACTGGGAGAGAGGGGGATAAGTGGTGCGGTAAACAGCCACAATTTCTTGCCAGGGCGGCGGGATCAGTGAAGAGGGGGCCGAGCAGATGAGACAGCCGTGCGGTCCCCGGCTCGCATCGACCATCACTGCGGTCCCCGGCTCGCATCGACCATCACTGCGGCTGGTATTTGGATCTGTATTCACGGCTCCCCCTCCCGGGCGGTGGTGCTGACCGAGCACACTCTCGCGCGGCTGTCATGGCGCTGACTCAGGGAGCCGGGAAGAAGAAAGTTTGTTATTATTATGACGGTAAGAGAGAGATCGGGGGGACCCCAGAGATCGTGGGGGGTGGAGGGGGGAACGTGGGGGGAGGGGAGGCGGGAATGTGGGGGGGAGGGGGGAACGGGAGGGGGGAGGGGAGGGGGGAACGTGGGGGGGAGGGGAGGGGGGAACGTGGGGGGGAGGGGAGGGGGGAACGTGGGGGGGAGGGGAGGGGAGGGGGGAACGTGGGGGGGAGGGGAGGGGGGAACGTGGGGGGGAGGGGAGGGGGGAACGTGGGGGGGAGGGGAGGGGGGAACGTGGGGGGGAGGGGAGGGGAGGGGGGAACGTGGGGGGGAGGGGAGGGGGGAACGTGGGGGGGAGGGGAGGGGGGAACGTGGGGGGGGAGGGGAGGGGGGAACGTGGGGGGGAGGGGAGGGGAGGGGGGAACGTGGGGGGGAGGGGAGGGGAGGGGGGAACGTGGGGGGGAGGGGAGGGGAGGGGGGAACGTGGGGGGGAGGGGAGGGGGGAACGTGGGGGGGAGGGGAGGGGGGAACGTGGGGGGGGAGGGGAGGGGGGAACGTGGGGGGGAGGGGAGGGGGGAACGTGGGGGGGAGGGGAGGGGGGAACGTGGGGGGGAGGGGAGGGGAGGGGGGAACGTGGGGGGGAGGGGAGGGGAGGGGGGAACGTGGGGGGGAGGGGAGGGGGGAACGTGGGGGGGAGGGGAGGGGGGAACGTGGGGGGGAGGGGAGGGGGGAACGTGGGGGGGAGGGGAGGGGAGGGGGGAACGTGGGGGGGAGGGGAGGGGGGAACGTGGAGGGGAGGGGGGAACGTGGGGGGGAGGGGAGGGGGGAACGTGGGGGGGAGGGGAGGGGAGGGGGGAACGTGGGGGGGAGGGGAGGGGGGAACGTGGGGGGGAGGGGAGGGGGGAACGTGGGGGGGAGGGGAGGGGGAACGTGGGGGGGAGGGGAGGGGGGAACGTGGGGGGGAGGGGAGGGGGGAACGTGGGGGGGAGGGGAGGGGGGAACGTGGGGGGGAGGGGAGGGGGGAACGTGGGGGGGAGGGGAGGGGGGAACGTGGGGGGGAGGGGAGGGGGGAACGTGGGGGGGGAGGGGAGGGGGGAACGTGGGGGGGAGGGGAGGGGGGAACGTGGGGGGGAGGGGAGGGGGGGGGGACGTGGGGGGGAGGGGGAGGGGGGGAACGTGGGGGGGAGGGGGAGGGGGGGGGGGAACGTGGGGGGGAGGGGAGGGGGGGAGGGGAGGGGGGAACGTGGGGGGGGGGAGGGGGGGGGAGGGGAGGGGGGAACGTGGGGGGGAGGGGAGGGGGGAGGGGAGGGGGGAACGTGGGGGGGAGGGGAGGGGGGAACGTGGGGGGGAGGGGAGGGGGGAACGTGGGGGGGGAGGGGAGGGGGGAGGGGAGGGGGGAACGTGGGGGGGAGGGGAGGGGGGAACGTGGGGGGGGAGGGGAGGGGGAACGTGGGGGGGAGGGGAGGGGGGAACGTGGGGGGGAGGGGAGGGGGGAACGTGGGGGGGAGGGGAGGGGAGGGGGGGAACGTGGGGGGGAGGGGAGGGGAGGGGGGAACGTGGGGGGGAGGGAGGGGGGAACGTGGGGGGGAGGGGAGGGGAGGGGGGAACGTGGGGGGGAGGGGAGGGGAGGGGGGGAACGTGGGGGGGAGGGGAGGAGGGGGGGGAACGTGGGGGGGGGGAACGTGGGGGGGAGGGGAGGAGGGGGGGGAACGTGGGGGGGAGGGGAGGAGGGGGGGGAACGTGGGGGGGAGGGGAGGAGGGGGGGGAACGTGGGGGGGAGGGGAGGAGGGGGGGGAGGGGAGGAGGGGGGGGAACGTGGGGGGGAGGGGAGGAGGGGGGGAACGTGGGGGGGAGGGGAGGAGGGGGGGAACGTGGGGGGAGGGGAGGAGGGGGGGGAACGTGGGGGGGAGGGGAGGAGGGGGGGGAACGTGGGGGGGAGGGGAGGAGGGGGGGGGAACGTGGGGGGGAGGGGAGGAGGGGGGGGAACGTGGGGGGGAGGGGAGGAGGGGGGGGAACGTGGGGGGGAGGGGAGGAGGGGGGGGAACGTGGGGGGGAGGGGAGGAGGGGGGGAACGTGGGGGGGAGGGGAGGAGGGGGGGGAACGTGGGGGGGAGGGGAGGAGGGGGGGGAACGTGGGGAGGAGGGGGGGAACGTGGGGGGGAGGGGAGGAGGGGGGGGAACGTGGGGGGGAGGGGAGGAGGGGGGGGAACGTGGGGGGGAGGGGAGGAGGGGGGGGAACGTGGGGGGGAGGGGAGGAGGGGGGGGAACGTGGGGGGGAGGGGAGGAGGGGGGGGAACGTGGGGGGAGGGGAGGAGGGGGGGGAACGTGGGGGGGAGGGGAGGAGGGGGGGGAACGTGGGGAGGAGGGGGGGGAACGTGGGGGGGAGGGGAGGAGGGGGGGAACGTGGGGGGGAGGGGAGGAGGGGGGGGAACGTGGGGGGGAGGGGAGGAGGGGGGGGAACGTGGGGGGGAGGGGAGGAGGGGAGGGGAGGAGGGGGGGGAACGTGGGGGGAGGGGAGGAGGGGGGGGAACGTGGGGAGGAGGGGGGGGAACGTGGGGGGGAGGGGAGGAGGGGGGGGGAACGTGGGGGGGAGGGGAGGAGGGGGGGGAACGTGGGGGGGAGGGGAGGAGGGGGGGAACGTGGGGGGGAGGGGAGGAGGGGGGGGAACGTGGGGGGGAGGGGAGGAGGGGGGGAACGTGGGGGGAGGGGAGGAGGGGGGGGAACGTGGGGGGAGGGAGGAGGGGGGGGAACGTGGGGGGAACGTGGGGGGGAGGGGAGGAGGGGGGGGAACGTGGGGGGAGGGGAGGGGAGGGGGGGAACGTGGGGGGAGGGGAGGGGGGGAACGTGGGGGGGAGGGGAGGAGGGGGGGGAACGTGGGGGGGAGGGGAGGAGGGGGGGGGAACGTGGGGGGGAGGGAGGAGGGGGGGAACGTGGGGGGAGGGGAGGGGGGGGGGAACGTGGGGGGGAGGGGAGGAGGGGGGGAACGTGGGGGGGAGGGGAGGAGGGGGGGGAACGTAGGGGGGAACGTGGGGGGGAGGGGAGGGGAGGGGGGAACGTGGGGGGGAGGGGGGGAGTGGGGGGGGGGGGAGGGGAGGGGAGGGGGGAACGTGGGGGGGAGGGGAGGGGGGAACGTGGGGGGGAGGGGAGAGGGGAACGTGGGGGGAGGGGGGGAGGGGGGAACGTGGGGGGGAGGGGAGGGGAGGGGGGAACGTGGGGGGGAGGGGGGGGGAGGGGGGGAACGTGGGGGGGAGGGGGGAACGTGGGGGGAGGGGGGAACGTGGGGGGGAGGGGAGGGGGGAACGTGGGGGGGAGGGGGGGGAGGGGGGGGAGGGGAGGGGGGAACGTGGGGGGGAGGGGGGGAGGGGAGGGGGGAATGTGGGGGGGAGGGGAGGGGAGGGGAGGGGGGAACGTGGGGGGGAGGGGAGGGGGGAACGTGGGGGGGAGGGGAGGGGGGAACGTGGAGGGGAGGGAGGGGGGGGGGGAGGGGAGGGGGGGAGGGGAGGGGAGGGGGGAACGTGGGGGGAGGGGAGGGGAGGGGGGAACGTGGGGGGGAGGGGAGGGGGGAACGTGGGGGGAGGGGAGGGGGGAACGTGGGGGGAGGGGAGGGGGGAACGTGGGGGGGAGGGGAGGGGGGAACGTGGGGGGGAGGGGAGGGGAGGGGGGAACGTGGGGGGGAGGGGAGGGGAGGGGAGGGGGGAACGTGAGGGGGGGAGGGGGGAACGTGGAGGGGAGGGGAGGGGGGAACGTGGGGGGGGAGGGAGGGGAGGGGGGAACGTGGGGGGGGAGGGGAGGGGAGGGGGAACGTGGGGGGGGAGGGGAGGGGGGGGGAGGGGGGAACGTGGGGGGGGAGGGGAGGGGAGGGGGGGAACGTGGGGGGGAGGGGAGGGGGGGGGAACGTGGGGGGGAGGGGAGGGGAGGGGGAACGTGGGGGGAGGGGGGAGGGGAGGGGAGGGGGAACGTGGAGGGAGGGGAGGGGGGAACGTGGGGGGGGAGGGGAGGGGAACGTGGGGGGGAGGGAGGGGAGGGGAGGGGGGGAACGTGGAGGGGAGGGGAGGGGGGAACGTGGGGGGGAGGGGAGGGAGGGAGGGGGAACGTGGGGGGAGGGGAGGGGAGGGGGGAACGTGGGGGGGAGGGGAGGGGAGGGGGAACGTGGGGGGGAGGGGAGGGGAGGGGGGAACGTGGGGGGGAGGGGAGGGGAGGGGGGAACGTGGGGGGGAGGGGGGAGGGGAGGGGGGAACGTGGGGGGGAGGGGAGGGGGGAACGTGGGGGTAGGGGAGGGGAGGGGGAACGTGGGGGGAGGGGAGGGGGAGGGGAGAGGGGGAACGTGGGGGGAGGGGAGGGGAGGGGGAACGTGGGGGGGAGGGGAGGGGGGAACGTGGGGGGGGAGGGGAGGGGGAACGTGGGGGGGGGGGGGAACGTGGGGGGGGAGGGGAGGGGGGAACGTGGGGGGGAGGGGAGGGGAGGGGGAACGTGGGGGGAGGGGGGGAGGGGAGGGGAGGGGGGAACTTGGGGGGGAGGGGAGGGGGGAACGTGGGGGGGAGGGGAGGGGAGGGGGGAATGGGGGAGGGGAGGGGGGGAGGGGAGGGGAGGGGGGAACGTGGGGGGGAGGGGAGGGGAGGGGGGAACGTGGGGGGGAGGGGAGGGGAACGTGGGGGGGAGGGGAGGGGGAGGGGAGGGGGGAACGTGGAGGGGAGGGGAGGGGGGAACGTGGGGGGGAGGGGAGGGGAGGGGGAACGTGGGGGGGAGGGGAGGGGAGGGGGGGAACGTGGGGGGGAGGGGAGGGGAGGGAGGGAACGTGGGGGGGAGGGGAGGGGAGGGGGGAACGTGGGGGGGAGGGGAGGGGGGAACGTGGGGGTAGGGGAGGGGAGGGGGAACGTGGGGGGGAGGGGAGGGGAGGGGGGAACGTGGGGGGAGGGGAGGGGAGGGGGAACGTGGGGGGGAGGGGAGGGGGGAACGTGGGGGGGGAGGGGAGGGGGAACGTGGGAGGGGAGGGGGGAACGTGGGGGGGGAGGGGAGGGGGGAACGTGGGGGGGAGGGGAGGGGAGGGGGGAACGTGGGGGGAGGGGGGGAGGGGAGGGGAGGGGGGAACTTGGGGGGGAGGGGAGGGGGGAACGTGGGGGGGAGGGGAGGGGAGGGGGGAATGGGGGAGGGGAGGGGGGGAGGGGAGGGGAGGGGGGGAACGTGGGGGGGAGGGGAGGGGAGGGGGGAACGTGGGGGGGAGGGGAGGGGAGGGGGAACGTGGGGGGGAGGGGAGGGGTGGGGGGAACGTGGGGGGAGGGGAGGGGAGGGGGGGAACGTGGGGGGGAGGGGAGGGGAGGGGGGAACGTGGGGGGGAGGGGAGGGGGGAACGTGGGGGGGAGGGGAGGGGGGAACGTGGGGGGGAGGGGAGGGGGGGAACGTGGGGGGGAGGGGAGGGGGGAACGTGGGGGGGAGGGGAGGGGAGGGGGGAACGTGGGGGGGAGGGGAGGGGAGGGGGGAACGTGGGGGGGAGGGGAGGGGAGGGGGGAACGTGGGGGGGAGGGGAGGGGAGGGGGGAACGTGGGGGGGAGGGAGGGGAGGGGGGAACGTGGGGGGGAGGGGAGGGAGGGGGAACGTGGGGGGGAGGGGAGGGGAGGGGGGAACGTGGGGGGGAGGGGAGGGGAGGGGGGAACGTGGGGGGGAGGGGAGGGGAGGGGGGAACGTGGGGGGGAGGGGAGGGGAGGGGGGGAACGTGGGGGGAGGGGAGGGGAGGGGGGAACGTGGGGGGGAGGGGATTGGAGGGGGGAACGTGGGGGGGAGGGGATTGGAGGGGGGAACGTGGGGGAGGGGAGGGGGAACATGGGGGGGAGGGGAGGGGGGAACGTGGGGGGGGAGGGGAGGGGAGGGGGGAACGTGGGGGGGAGGGGAGGGGAGGGGGGAACGTGGGGGGGGAGGGGAGGGGGGGACGTGGGGGGGAGGGGAGGTGAGGGGGGAACGTGGGGCGGAGGGGAGGGGGGAACGTGGGGGGGAGGGGAGGGGGGAACGTGGGGGGGAGGGGAGGGAGGGGAGGGGGGAACGTGGGGGGGAGGGGAGGGGAGGGGAGGGGGGAACGTGGGGGGGAGGGGAGGGGAGGGGAGGGGGGAACGTGGGGGGGAGGGGAGGGGAGGGGGGAACATGGGGGGGAGGGAGGGGAGGGGGGAACATGGGGGGGAGGGGAGGGGAGGGGGGGAACGTGGGGGGGAGGGGAGGGGAGGGGAGGGGGGGAACGTGGGGGGGAGGGGAGGGGGGGAACGTGGGGGGGAGGGGAGGGGGGAACGTGGGGGGGGAGGGGAGGGGAGAACGTGGGGGGGAGGGGAGGGGGGAACGTGGGGGGAGGGGAGGGGGGAACGTGGGGGGGAGGGGAGGGGGGAACGTGGGGGGGAGGGGGGAACGTGGGGGGGAGGGGGGGAGAGGAGGGGGGAACGTGGGGGGGAGGGGGGGGAGGGGAGGGGGGAACGTGGGGGGGAGGGGGGAGGGGGGAACGTGGGGGGGGAGGGGAGGGGAGGGGGGAACGTGGGGGGGAGGGGAGGGGAGGGGGGAACGTGGGGGGGAGGGGAGGGGGGAACGTGGGGGGGAGGGGAGGGGGGAACGTGGGGGGGGAGGGGAGGGGGGAACGTGGGGGGGGGGGAGGGGGGGAGGGGGGGGGGAACGTGGGGGGGAGGGGAGGGGGGGACGTGGAGGGGAGGGGGAACGTGGGGGGGGGGAGGGGAGGGGGGAACGTGGGGGGGAGGGGAGGGGGGAACGTGGGGGAGGGGTGGGGGGGGAGGGGAGGGGAGGGGGGAACGTGGGGGGGAGGGGAGGGGAGGGGGGAACGTGGGGGGGAGGGGAGGGGAGGGGGGAACGTGGGGGGGGGAGGGGGAACGTGGGGGGGGAGGGGAGGGGAGGGGGAACGTGGGGGGGAGGGGAGGGGAGGGGGAACGTGGGGGGGAGGGGAGGGGAGGGGGGAACGTGGGGGGGAGGGGAGGGGGAACGTGGAGGGGAGGGGGAGGGGAGGGGGGAACGTGGGGGGAGGGGAGGGGAGGGGGGAACGTGGGGGGGAGGGGAGGGGGGAACGTGGGGGGAGGGGAGGGGGGAACGTGGGGGGGAGGGGAGGGGGGAACGTGGGGGGGAGGGGAGGGGGGAACGTGGGGGGGGAGGGGAGGGGGAGGGGGGAACGTGGGGGGGACGGGAGGGGGGAACGTGGGGGGGAGGGGAGGGGAGGGGGGAACGTGGGGGGGGAGGGGAGGGGAGGGGGGAACGTGGGGGGGAGGGGAGGGGGGAACGTGGGGGGGAGGGAGGGGAGGGGAGGGGGAACGTGGGGGGGGAGGGGAGGGGAGGGGAGGGGGGAACGTGGGGGGGGCGGGGGGAAACGTGGGGGGAGGGGAGGGGAGGGGGGAACGAGGGGTGAACGTGGGGGGGGGAGGGGAGGGGAGGGGGAACGTGGGGGGGGAGGGGAGGGGGGAACGTGGGGGGGAGGGGAGGGGAGGGGGGAACGTGGGGGGGAGGGGGGAGGGGAGGGGAGGGGGGAACGTGGGGGGGGAGGGGAGGGGAGGGGGGAACGTGGGGGGGGAGGGGGGAACGTGGGGGGGGAGGGGAGGGGAGGGGGGAACGTGGGGGGGAGGGGGGGGAGGGGGGAACGTGGGGGGGGAGGGGAGGGGAGGGGGGAACGTGGGGGGGAGGGGAGGGGAGGGGGAACGTGGGGGGGAGGGGAGGGGGGAACGTGGGGGGGAGGGGAGGGGAGGGGGAACGTGGGGGGGAGGGGAGGGGAGGGGGGAACGTGGGGGGGAGGGGAGGGGAGGGGGGAACGTGGGGGGGAGGGAGGGGAGGGGGGAACGTGGGGGGAGGGTGGGGGGGAACGTGGGGGGGAGGGGAGGGGGGAACGTGGGGGGGGGGAGGGGGGAACGTGGGGGGGGGGAGGGGAGGGGGGAACGTGGGGGGGAGGGGGGAACGTGGGGGGAGGGGTGGGGGGAGGGGAGGGGGGAACGTGGGGGGAGGGGAGGGGGGAACGTGGGGGAGGGGAGGGGGAACGTGGGGGGGGAGGGGAGGGGAGGGGAGGGGGGAACGTGGGGGGGAGGGGAGGGGAGGGGGGAACGTGGGGGGAGGGGAGGGGAGGGGGGAACGTGGGGGAGGGGAGGGGAGGGGGGAACGTGGGGGGGGAGGGGAGGGGAGGGGGAACGTGGGGGGGAGGGGAGGGGGGAACGTGGGGGGAGGGGAGGGGAGGGGAGGGGGGAACGTGGGGGGAGGGGAGGGGAGGGGGGAACGTGGGGGGAGGGGAGGGGGAACGTGGAGGGAGGGGGGAACGTGGGGGGGAGGGGAGGGGGGAACGTGGGGGGGAGGGGAGGGGGGAACGTGGGGGGGAGGGGAGGGGGGAACGTGGGGGAGGGGAGGGGGGAACGTGTGGGGGAGGGAGGGGAGGGAGGAACGTGGGGGGGAGGGTGGGGGGGAGGGGAGGGGGGAACGTGGGGGGGGGAGGGGTGGGGGGGAGGGAGGGGGGAACGTGGGGGGGGGAGGGAGGGAGGGGGAACGTGGGGGGGGGAGGGGAGGGGGGGAACGTGGGGGGGAGGGGAGGGGGGAACGTGGGGGGGAGGGGAGGGGAGGGGGGACGTGGGGGGGAGGGGGGGGGAGGGGAGGGGAGGGGGGAACGTGGGGGGGAGGGGAGGGGAGGGAGGAACGTGGGGGGAGGGGAGGGGGAACGTGGGGGGGAGGGGGAACGTGGGGGGGAGGGGAGGGGGAACGTGGGGGGGGAGGGGAGGGGGAACGTGGGGGGGAGGGAGGGGGAACGTGGGGGGAGGGGAGGGGGGGAACGTGGGGGGGAGGGGAGGGGGGAACGTGGGGGGGGGGGAGGGGAGGGGGGAACGTGGGGGGGAGGGGAGGGAGGGGGAACGTGGGGGGAGGGGAGGGGGGAACGTGGGGGGAGGGGAGGGGGGAACGTGGGGGGGAGGGGAGGGGGGAACGTGGGGGGAGGGGAGGGGGGCACGTGGGGGGGAGGGGGAACGTGGGGGGGAGGGGAGGGGGAAACGTGGGGGGGGAGGGGAGGGGGGAAACGTGGGGGGGAGGGGAGGGGGGAAACGTGGGGGGGAGGGGAGGGGGAACGTGGGGGGAACGTGGGAGGGGAGGGGGAACGTGGGGGGAGGGGAGGGGGAAACGTGGGGGGGAGGGGAGGGGGCAAACGTGGGGGGGAGGGGAGGGGAAACGTGGGGGGGAGGGGAGGGGAGGGGAGGGGGAACGTGGGGGGGGAGGGGAGGGGAGGGGGGAACGTGGGGGGGAGGGGGGAACGTGGGGGGGAGGGGAGGGGGGAACGTGGGGGGGAGGGGAGGGGGAACGTGGGGGGAGGGGAGGGGGGAAACGTGGGGGGGGGGAGGGGGGAAACGTGGGGGGGAGGGGGGAAACGTGGGGGGGAGGGGAGGGGGGAACGTGTGGGGGGAGGGGAGGGGAGGGGGGAACGTGGGGGGAGGGGAGGGGGGAACGTGGGGGGGAGGGGAGGGGAGGGGGGAACGTGGGGGGGGAGGGGAGGGGAGGGGGGAACGTGGGGGGGAGGGGAGGGGGGAACGTGGGGGGGAGGGGAGGGGGGAAACGTGGGGGGGATGGGAGGGGGGAAACGTGGGGGGGAGGGGGAAAACGTGGGGGGAGGGGAGGGGGGAACGTGGGGGGGGGAGTGGAGGGGAGGGGGGAACGTGGGGGGGAGGGGAGGGGGGAACGTGGGGGGGGAGGGGAGGGGGGAACGTGGGGGGGAGGGGAGGGGAGGGGGGAACGTGGGGGGAGGGGAGGGGGGACGGGGGGGGGGGGACGTGGGGGGAGGGAGGGGAGGGGGGAACGTGGGGGGGGAGGGGGGGAACGTGGGGGGGAGGAGAGGGGAGGGGGGAACGTGGGGGGGAGGAGAGGGGAGGGGGGAACGTGGGGGGAGGGGAGGGGGGGGAACGTGGGGGGAGGGGAGGGGAGGGGGGAACGTGGGGGGGAGGGGAGGGGAGGGGGGAACGTGGGGGGGGGGGGAGGGAGGGGGGAACGTGGGGGGTAGGGGAGGGGGGAACGTGGGGGGGAGGAGAGGGGAGGGGGGAACGTGGGGGGTAGGGGAGGGGGGAACGTGGGGGGTAGGGGAGGGGGGAACGTGGGGGGGAGGAGAGGGGAGGGGGGAACTTGGGGGAGGGGAGGGGGGAACGTGGGGGGGAGGGGAGGGGAGGGGGGAACGTGGGGGGGAGGAGAGGGGAGGGGGAACGTGGGGGAGGAGAGGGGAGGGGGGAACGTGGGGGGGAGGAGAGGGGAGGGGGGAACGTGGGGGAGGAGAGGGGAGGGGGGGAACGTGGGGAGGAGAGGGGAGGGGGGAACGTGGGGAGGAGAGGGGAGGGGGGAACGTGGGGGGGAGGGGAGGGGAGGGGGGAACGTGGGGGGGAGGGGAGGGGGGAACGTGGGGGGGGAGTGGAGGGGAGGGGGGAACGTGGGGGGGGAGGGGAGGGGGGAACGTGGGGGAGGGGAGGGGGGAACGTGGGGGGGAGGGGAGGGGAGGGGGGAACGTGGGGGGAGGGGAGGGGAGGGAGGAACGTGGGGGAGGGGAGGGGAGGGGGGAACGTGGGGGGAGGGGAGGGGGGAACGTGGAGGGGAGGGGAGGGGGGAACGTGGGGGGGAGGGGAGGGGGGGAACGTGGGGGGGAGGGGAGGGGGGAACGTGGGGGGGAGGAGAGGGGAGGGGGGAACGTGGGGGGTAGGGGAGGGGGGAACGTGGGGGGTAGGGGAGGGGGGAACGTGGGGGGGAGGAGAGGGGAGGGGGGAACTTGGGGGAGGGGAGGGGGGAACGTGGGGGGGAGGGGAGGGGAACGTGGGGGGGCTGGGAGGGGGAACGTGGGGGGGCGGGGAGGGGGGAACGTGGGGGGAGGGGAGGGGGGAACGTGGGGGGAGGGGAGGGGGGAACGTGGGGGGGAGGGGAGGGGAGGGGGAACGTGGGGGGGAGGGGACGGGAGGGGGGAACGTGGGGGGAGGGGAGGGGGGAACGTGGGGGGGAGGGGAGGGGAGGGGGGAACGTGGAGGGGAGGGGGGAACGTGGAGGGGAGGGCGGATGTGGGGGGGAGCGGGAACGTGGGGGGGAGGGGAGGGGGGAGGGGAGGGGGAACGTGGGGGGGAGGGGAGGGGGGAACGTGGGGGGGCGGGGAGGGGGGAACGTGGGGGGAGGGGAGGGGAGGGGGAACGTGGGGGGAGGGGACGGGAGGGGGGAACGTGGGGGGAGGGGAGGGGGGAACGTGGGGGGGAGGGGAGGGGAGGGGGGAACGTGGAGGGGAGGGGGGAATGTGGGGGGGAGGGGGGAACGTGGGGGGGAGGGGAGGGGGGAGGGGAGGGGGGAACGTGGAGGGGAGGGGGGAATGTGGGGGGGAGGGGGGAACGTGGGGGGAGGGGAGGGGGAAAGTGGAGGGGAGGGGGAACGTGGGGGGAGGGGGGAACGTAGGGGGAAGGGAGGGGGGAACGTGGGGGGAGGGGGAAGGGAGGGGGGGAACGTGCGGGGGAGGAGGGAACGTGCGGGGGAGGGGGGGAACGTGGGGGGTGGGGGGAACGTGGGGGGTGGGGAAGGGAGGGGAACGTGGGGGGTGGGGGAAGGGAGGGGGAACGTGGGGGGGTGGGGGAGGGAGGGGGAACGTGGGGGAAGGGGGAAGGGAGGGGGAACGTGGGGGAAGGGAGGGGAACGTGGGGGGGTGGGGAAGGGAGGGGGAACGTGGGGGGAGGGGAGGGGAGGGGGAACGTGGGGAGGGTGAGGGGGAACGTGGGGGGAGGAGGGGGGTGGAAGGGAGGGAGAATGTGGGGGGGCAGAGAGGGAGGGGGAACGTGGGGGTGCAGAGAGGGAGGGAGGAAAT